>NC_136798.1:24556216-25156216 GCF_951216825.1 Electrona antarctica
CGCAAGGCAAACACACACACACACGCGCACGTTTATATAACTATACTCGTGAGGACATCAACATTATCGCGAGGGCACCCAAAAAAGCATGATCAACAAGCTAACCCTATGTGTTGTGTGACCTGGCAGATCGGCTTTTTTTTTTCTTCGATGCGTGACATCAATCATCATCACACGTATAAAATATGGAAAACTCGAACCCCAAACCTAACCTCTAGCCGTAATGTCAACCTGACTCTTTATCTAAGTAAGTCTAACTCTAATAATATATCGTTTTTTAACCATAAAACACCCCTTTCTCTTGTGGGGACCAGGAATATGTTCTGCTATTTCTCAACTTCTACCATACTTGAGGGGACGTTTGGCCCTCACAAGTACAGTAATCCAAGTGTGCACGCACGCACGCACGCACGCACGCACACACACGCACACACGCACACGCACACACACACAGCGACATTGAAACACTCAATTCTCTACTTCACTTGTTCTTCAAACAGGGGTCTGGGGACCCCCATGAGTCCTTGCGGGGGTATCAGGGCATCCACAGAAAAATGAGCAACAGCTTAACAGTAATGCTGGCAAATCTTCTCTTATGGGGGTCCCTGACACAATATCTTTTTTAGATGGGGGTCAGTGGCCATCAAATATTTATCAATGTGTGTGTGTGTGTGTGTGTGTGGGGGGGGGTCCTTGACATTTGAGAACCACTACTCTACCTCCACCACTGACTGGCCCGTTGGGAGCATGCGGATACCATCACTCAGTGCACTTCTTATGACTGTCACACACAGTGGGCATGCACTGACCGCCCTGCACATCTCCATTTATTTATTAATTCATTTTACTGTAACTGACAGCTGGCATTTCCTGTGTCTATGTCCAGAAAGTAAATGAGAAAAAGAGGTTGCGCATCAGCAATGGTTGCTAAAGCCAAATCCAGTATACATAAAAAAATAGGAATTTCAAAATTCCAAAAAGGTAGCACATCCAAAAATGTAATAAATGGCGGACAAAGTACTCACATTTCCATTTCTTTATTGGCACACACCAAAAAGGAATGCTTACACGTTTCGGCTATTCAGCCTTCATCAGAGCATGATGAAGCTCTGTAAGCGTTCCTTTTTATAAGCGTGTGCCGTGTGCCAATAAAGAAATTTGGATGTGCTATCTTTTTGGAATTTTTTAATTCCTATTTTTTATTTTTTATGTAAGAAAGTGTTCTGCTGCCACAATGCTGTGTCAAACACAATAATTGTCTACATAAAAAATCACACCCGTGTGAAGTGAGGGGCGCTCTTATCGTCATACATCATCATGCATCATCTCATTCCGGCCAATCTCTCCTAAGTACTGCGTAATGTCATCTGACATCTCTCTACCAGCAACATACATGTACTAAACGGTAACCCCTATGGCCCAATCGTTATGGGATGCTCAAACAGTGACACATCTCCCATCATCTCATTCCGGCCAATAAGAATTTGCGTCCTCACCTTCGTCTTTAATGTTTGTTTTTACGCAATGTTTGTGTTTACACAAACACTCAAAGCTGGCCATTCATTATCAATGGCATTCAATGTTTGTGTTGGGACAAACACTCAAAGCTGGCCATTCATTATCAATGGCATTCAATGTTTGTGTTGGGACAAACACTCAAAGCTGGCCATTCATTATCAATGGCATTCAATGTTTGTGTTGGGACAAACACTCAAAGCTGGCCATTCATTATCAATGGCATTCAATGTTTGTGTTGGGAGTTGGGACAATGTTTGTGTTTACATAAACCCTCAAATCTGCAGTTGGGGCTAAGCGCCCCTCAAAAATGTCTCTTTGTACACGAGTTTCCTATGGGTTGCTGACTATGACGCCTAAAATCTTACCCTTAGTGGTCAAACTCTCAGTAGATCATGCTCTACAAGACATTTTAACAGAGGAGAAACCCTTTATTTGCTATAGTGCAGGGAGACATTCAACACACAGCTGCTGACAAACCTTCCTCTAAAACTATGGTCCATAACTGTACTGTACTGTACTGTACTGTACTGTACTGTACTGTACTGTACTGTACTGTACTGTACTGTACTGTACTGTACTGTACTGTACTCCACCAGTCACTTTGACACTTTTGACTACAGCTGATCTCAGTCTCAGCAGAACATCAGTGCCAAAGACAGAGCTACAAGCAGACACATGCTGCAGTAAGGCACAGAACACCTCCGAACCAAGTATACTTGTACAAAGGGATCACAGAACACCTCCGAACCAAGTATACTTGTACAAAGGGATCACAGAACACCTCCGAACCAAGTATACTTGTACAAAGGGATCACAGAACACCTCCGAACCAAGTATACTTGTACAAAGGGATCACAGAACACCTCCGAACCAAGTATACTTGTACAAAGGGATCACAGAACACCTCCGAACCAAGTATACTTGTACAAAGGGATCACAGGATAACTTTGAATTCAACTGTATTCTAGGCGGCCACAGTTCATTGAACTAATTGATTATATTTAAATATCATTTAATTAATTTTTCTTGTAGATGTGCTACTTTCAAGTGATGTATAAAAAAAAATCACACACGTGTGAAGTGAGGGGCGCTCTTATCATCGTACATCATCCATTCTTTGTGTTACGACAATAGCCGATTAGCTAACGTAAGTTCTCCATTCATTGTCGATGGCATTTAATGTTTGTGTTAACCCAGAAATAGCCGATTTGCTCAGACACATATAACGTACATTTTTCCATTATTGTCAATGGCATTTAATGTTTGTGTAGGACCAGAATCTACATGAATATAGAAAAAAGTATAAAATAGGGATTAAGCGGTTAATCAGACTAATCGATTTAGTCAGTTATTTAAATCTTTTCTCAAAAAGTAATCGATAGAAGTAGCGACTAAGAAGATAATCAATCTACAGGATTTCTTCAACAGGGCATGGTTTTGTCTCATTCCAGTAGATCGTTGTGAAAGGCTGCCTCTGAATACTCTGTAGTCAAACTCGTGCTCACTCACTCACTCATCCACCCACACACCTCTGCTTACTCTATCACATGGTATTGTACCACCAAGCTCCACTACAGTCAGATCAGGATTCCATTTCTTAACCATTTAATTGTGAGCATGTATCTCTGCTGTTTTTGAAAATGCGCACATACACACCTGACAAATTCCTCCCCACCCCCACGCCCCACCAAACGGAACTCTGCTATAGGTATGGGACTGTAATGCACAGGCATGCAAAAAAAACATGCAAAAAAAAAGTAAAATGGAGAAAAGAGTGTTGCAAATAAGCTAAACTATAAGTCACTATAGGCAACTCCTTATTGTGTGTGTGTATGTGTGTGTGTGTGTGTGTGTGTGTGTGTGTGTGTGTGTGTGTGCGCGCGCGCGCGCGCACACACACACACACACAAGGGTGGCCAATGTTGATTTTATGAAATATTAACAACCGCACCCGTTGTAACTACCATCGTCAAAGCTGTAGGTGCATATTTGAGATGCATTTGCAATTGCTGTGGATTATGTGCTTGATCGCGACGATCAAGCATGTGTACAAGGAGGCACTGCTCACCAGTAGAATATAGTACTGACTGACATGCCTACTGTACCTTGAAAGCACATGCCATGATTTTGTAAGTGTAACTCCAATGCACCTATAATTATGTCTGTGTGTGTGTGTGTGTGTGTGTGTGTGTGTGTGTGTGTGTGTGTGTGTGTGTGTGTGTGTGTGTGTGTGTGTGTGTGTGTGTGTTAAATCCATGTTATCCAAAGTGCTGATACAGACCATAGGAGGTATAGATAAAATCAAATACAAGAAACACTGGCATAAACAACAAGACACACAGCTCATAGGAACGCACACACACACACACACACACACACACACACACACACACACACACACACACACACACACACACACACACACACACACACACACACACACACACACACACACACACACACACACACACACACACACACACACACACACACACACACACACACACACATGCACACACACACCGGATGCCAGGGTTTTTATGGTTAATAAATTGTGACATAATCAAAAGTATCAGACAGCCTGTATTTCCCAAAAGGAAATGCATTTATTTCATTCAGTTCCCCCAAACCCCCATCAAACGGAACCCAGCTATACTGTAGGTATGGGACTGTACTGCACACCCATGAACCCAGCTATACTGTAGGTATGGGACTGTACTGCACACCCATGAACCCAGCTATACTGTAGGTATGGGACTGTACTGCACACCCATGAACCCAGCTATACTGTAGGTATGGGACTGTACTGCACACCCATGAACCCAGCTATACTGTAGGTATGGGACTGTACTGCACACCCATGAACCCAGCTATACTGTAGGTATGGGACTGTACTGCACACCCATGAACCCAGCTATACTGTAGGTATAGGACTGTACTGCACACCCATGCTATACTGTAGGTATGGGACTGTACTGCACACCCATGCTATACTGTAGGTATGGGACTGTACTGCACACCCATGCAACCCCCCATCAAACGGAACCCAGCTATACTGTAGGTATGGGACTGTACTGCACACCCATGCAAACCCCCATCAAACAGAACCCAGCCATACTGTAGGTATGGGACTGTACTGCACACCCATACAAACCCCCATCAAACAGAACCCAGCCATACTGTAGGTATGGGACTGTACTGCACACCCATGCAAACCCCCATCAAACGGAACCCAGCCATACTGTAGGTATGGGACTGTACTGCACACCCATGCAAAAACTTGCAAAAAACATGTTATCAAATGGAGAAAAGATATGAGTGTTGCCGTTAAGCTAAGCGTAGTCCCACTCAAGTCAGTCACTAGGCAACTCCTTATTATTCATGTGTGAAGAAGGGCTCCATTTGGTTGCCTGCTGATGTTGAGCCAGTCAACATCAACTCAATGATGCAATGAGAAATCCAAGGATTACTTGGAAGATCATGTCAATCTTGGAATTGTAGTTACAGTAGGCCTATATATTACATGTCAATGCTGGGTGTAATCTCAGGCACCACTAGATCGGCGTGAGACTTTGCATGCACACTCCCAGTAGGCCAAGGAAGAACCTTCACTCCAGATTTTTCAAATATGAAACATATATATATATCGACGCAAAACAAAGCTAAGATTGAATACTTTGCCGTACAATGGTGTTGTAAAATATAGCAACAATAGCTGGTCTATACAAACTTGATCTGCTATTTTCAGTATTTTCGAAATTTGATTATTTTATTAAAATTGATATTTTTTGTATAATCAATTAAATCGATTACTTTGATTAACTGCTGCACCCCAACTTGCTTGCTTGCATTTATACTAACTGCTGCTGTGGTCGCCTGCTACAGTATATCTTTATTAATTAACCATTATCTTTTTGTTTGGTATTATGAAAGTGTCCTTGCTTCCCTGCTCTATAGAGTATATGCATTTGCAGGTCCTTGTGAAAATGTTTGATTTAGAAAATGATTGTGTTTTGTCCTCCTGTGTCAGCATATAGCATACGCATCAATGGGAACATCACATGCCGTTCCCCTTGTATTTGTGAGATGTGAGGTGAGGTTATTTGTGGGACATTTGACTAAAGGAGCTGTTTGAGGATGCTTGCTGCAGGGGAATCAGAGCAGGGAGAAGGACCTGGGGATCCGTGAAGATGCTCCTCAGAGATCCTCCACTCCCAGTCCCAATGCCATGGATGACAAATGGCTACCTCACCACAGACCAGTGATAGAAAGTAACTAAGTACATTTACTCTGCAAGTACTGCACATATTAAATAACTCTGAGGTACTTAACTTATTACTTTTTTTCTTTCTTTTTACTATAAACGTCTCAGAGGCAAATGTACCTTTTACTCCACGACAATGATTTGACAGCTGTAGCATTAAAGTGATGAAAACATTATGCATTACTAATTACAGTCCAATAATATGATATGATTATCTGCATCATGAATACTATTTTTCTACAGTAAGGTCATATATATTTCTACATTGTGGTATCGCTACTTTAAATACAAACTAAATCTGAGTGCTGCTTCCACCACTGACTACAAACATAAGGAGGTGCAACAGGAACTCACTATGCATGTGGAGATGTCACATGAGCAAAGCTCCTAAACTGCATTATCATTGTGCACGTGTGTTAACAATGGAGGATTAATGGTGCTATTGACAAAAGAGAAATGGAGCCCTCCTGCTGCCAATACATCACATTATAGTACATGAGCCATTCAATCCTTACATGGGTCTATGGAAACATCACCCAGCCTGAATGTACAGTATACGTACACAGGCCGAGACACGCCACCTAAACTGTCAAAAGACACCAAAAGAATCTCCAAAAGGCAAAAACCATTACATTTGGCACACATGTCCCTTGGGTCATCCTAAGACATCCTAGAAGGGGTGCCCCAAAAAACTTAAACAGAAGTAAACTTCCGTCAAAATTGAAAATGGCCGCCGCCTACAGTGTTGGTGATTGACTCAAAAGACAAAAGACCGTTTGTAATGAGAGACATTCACTGGGCGTTCGCCAAATTTATTTTGCTTGTAAATCTGCCCATGCGTGTTCAGTAGTTAGAGCCAATTGAAATTGTAATAGTGGCGAGGCAAAAGTGTTAACGATCCAGGAAGAGAGAGACAGAGACGTTCTAGTAAATTCTCTAGCACAGGACTGGATGGCTGGGATTGTTTTCGACACGCGGTTTTCATGGTCCGCTTCCCTCGGATTTGAATGGTGGATCATAGGCAGTGTTGGGTAACGTTACTTTCTAAAGTAACTTTGTTATAGGTTACTGGATTACTGCCATTAAAAATAATATATTTTTTCGTTACGTTACCAGATTACCTTCTGAGAAAAGTAACTAAAATATTTTTTTTGCATTATGTTGCATTACTGAATTAAAACCCACCCTCGAGAGAAAAAAACTAAAAACTGCAGCCTACCGTTGTTGTGGAGCTGCTGCAGGCTTGCTGCTTCACCAATTTGCATTGACGTCGATCTCCTCCTTTCCCCAATAAATCCAAATAATAGTGTGAATACTTCCACAGCCTTACTAAAGGATAAACTATCCATCTTCTCTCAATCTCTGCACACGTGTTGACAACAGAATGTAAACAAGAGCCATGTGTGTCACATCAAAAGTGGTGACCTATTGAATCCGGTACATTAGAATTACGCAATCACCACAGACTGCAGAGCAGTGATTTTTGTGTAACACCATGACATGTGGTGTTACAGCACCCTTGCAGCAGCCTTACACTTCTCCGTTGACAGAGCTCATTCATTCAGGAAAAAGCGCAACCGTGTCCGATGGATTCTTTTTCTTTTGTGACAACAGAGAAAAGAGGGAAATATAGGCCTAGGTCTTAAATGTAACTGGTAACACCATTGTTTTTGGAAAAGGTAACGATTACTCTAATTGCAAACTAACTCGTTAGGTTACTCCATTACCCAAAAAAGTATTCTCGTTATATAACAGCGTTATCCCCAACACTGATCATACAGTAGGTTAGCTAAGAGTGCCATCTAGTGGTAGAATAGAAACACTGAAAACACAGTTTGGACATGTTACACGTCATTGGCAGTGAATGAGTTACCCCCTATAAGCCGTATTTCATATATGTCATATGATGGTCATGATGGTCACATGATGGCCAGTATATCTCTATTATTGAAAATTATTGTTCCAAGTTTGGGTTTGACATTTTCAACCGTAATGACCAAAAATAGGGATTTTTGTTTTTATTATTATATATAATTTTTTACTATTGCGATTAGGGGTGCACTGATATGGAAATTCTTGGCCGGTACCAATACCAATGTTTAAAATAACTATTTAACCGATAGCCAATAGCCGATACTGATACCAATACCAATAGGTTTATTTAGATTTTGTTGTTTTTATTTCCTCCTTTTGTGCCAGGGAAACAAATACATCTTCAATACAATAAATAAATGTTCAGAATCTACAGCTTGGTAGGCTGCAGATAACCAACACACCAACATAGCCAACGCAAAATGTATGCTTATCAACAACAGATAAATATCAGCTACTGCCATCGGTCAATGTCAGTTTTATTTGCTGATACCGATATTGACCGATAATGGCAAATCTATATACAGATATGTGGCCGATACATGATCGGCTATGTAAATGGTTTAAATGACCTGCCTGTCACATAAGCATGTTTGGGTTTTTCTGGCATACAAACGTGTGCTATGCATCCAACATGCTCTCAGAAGCCTATAGCCACAAGACACACGTACACAGCGGCCCTGACTAAATATACACTGTCAACCAGCAGAATGCTGGATTTGGATGGAGCTGCAGTATACTGTACCAGCCTGAAGTGGAGGGTGCGTGCATGTGTGCATACACTGCACGTGTGAGCGTGCATGCACGTATGTGTGACGGGGGGTGGGTGGGTTCTCCATTAGGTCACCTGGGAACTACCACTTGAGCCACAGAATCTAACATGTGATCCAGAAGTCAGGGGGCATTTGAAAGGGACGACTCTGCCCACATCTCACACGGCACAGAAGAGATGGCAGGTGAGTTCTCTATAATCAGGCAACCCCTCCCTCCTCTCTCTCTTCCTCCCCTGTTTTCCACCAGGGACCGCTACAAGCATGAGCAGCCCTGAAGTGTATATGTTGATAAAACCACAAGATGCATGGTGACACGTGACATCCTCATTAAAGTAATGTATTCATGTTTTAATGTAACGTGCGTATTAACAATATGAAAAAAGGTGATCTACAAGCTTATATGAGTTTGTGAATCGGGCTATTTTTCACCCCAAGAGATTTGGTGTAGAGGGAAAAAGGAGGGGGCCTTGGGGGACCCCAGTCAATTAAGTATATAGGGTTTAAATGGTTAATGTAAGGTAATCATGTTTTAATGTAAAATCCTTAATTACTGCAAAAAGGAAACCCAGGAACTGAAAATGATTTAGTCTTTTTCCATTTTTTCCTTTAAATCCTGGTAATCTGCAAGGGCTCATGAGGGGAGTCTCAGTGTGAAGATGTTGATCACATCGTCAAGATGAAAATCCCCTGTTGCCCATGGAGGAGACCAGCCATCATCCATGGAGGAGACCAGCCATCATCATGGAGGAGACCAGCCATCATCCCCCAAATCCCACCGAATGTGAACGCTCATGCACACACACACACACACACACACACACACACACACACACACACACACACACACACACACACACACACACACACACACACACACACACACACACACACACACACACACACACACACACACACACACACACACACACACACACACACACACACACACACACACACACCTGCACCGTTCACTATGATGACAAGCGGTGCCTCCTTTCTTCCAAAAAACTCACAGACAGATGTTGCGCGTCTTCATACGACAGAGGTGTCATCTATTCTCCATAGCGCTCCCTGAGAGCTTCACTGTGATGTCCACCCACTGCCAGGAATACCAATTACCTAATCTGCTGTGGTAACTTCCCCAGCTACCTGTTTCATTCACACACACACACACACACACACACACACACACACACACACACACACACACACACACACACACACACACACACACACACACACACACACACACACACACACACACACACACACACACACACACACACACACACACACACACACACAGACACACACACGCACACACGACCATGACATTACAACAGATGTCGCTCACAAACAGAGAGCTCTGCCATTTCTCTTCCTTGCAAAAGAATGTACAGAAAAAGAAAAAAAACAGACTAGCTATGTGGAACACATAACGCAACAATTCCCCCATCTTCTTACCTCGTAGAGAGTCTACATTGCGGAGGCATCGGAGCACATATGCAGAGCGTCTTCACACAGTGACAGGAAGCCAGTGGACAGCAGTCATAGACAGAGGTGGTTCACATCTGACAGAGCGACGGAGAGAGAGAGAGAGATGGGAGGGTGGCGGGGGTGTTGGGGGGGCAGAGAAAAAGAACCACTCCTCTGGGGATTTTTTTTTCTTCCTTCCTTTCTCGTTGCTTTTTTTTTTCAAGCCCCTCTTTGATGAACGGAGCGGTGATGCGAGGAGGAGAGAAGGAGGGAGGGAAGAGCGGTCGGTCCGACGGCCTGGGCTGTGTGGATCACCTGGAGCAGGCTGCTCCGTCTCCGCATTTACTCCTTTACTGCAGCAGTGTGAGAGGCAGCAGCAGCAGCGCGAGCTGCATGTTCCACGGGCTCCCACGGATCACCGCAAAACACGGACACGGAGTCTCCATCCGGTGGATTCAGGATTCTGCAGCTCTGTCTTCTTCGCGCGCTTGCGTCCCCACCAGCACTCATCACTCATACCCCCCTCTATGTTTCTATCTGTACATCTGTGTGACAGTCTGCCTGTCTCTCCTCTCTCTCTCTTTCTATCCCTCAGCATATGACAAGTAATAAAATGTTTTAAAAAACATTATCTGGATCTCAGCTGTCTTGCACTGTATTGGTCTGTGACCTCGCAGCAAGCAGTGTGGTCACATGTCTGGGCCTCTTTGTAATAAAACATCAAGCTCAATAACGCCTCGGCCAACCTCCTAGTTTCTCTCTCTGTCTCTCTCTCTCTCCTCGATGACATCACTACTCCGGTTTGACTGCTACGTGTTTCCCCCTCTCTCATCAGGACCCTGCTATCACTGCCGACACCAGACATGTGCCTCAGGACATACATAAAGGTGTTCAAATGATAGGTCATTTGCAGCGAGAGAGCGCAAGAACGAGGCTTGAGGGTGGCCGTAGCTGATTGGGTAGAGATGCCGTCTGAGAATTCGAAGGTCTCTGGTTCCACCATCCACACGCTGGGGCGACATGTCAAAATGCCCCTGAGCAAGACACTTAAGCCCTAACACCTACCCCTGTGTGTGATCACCAGAGCCATCTGAGCACCCATCTGCTGGGTGAAGCAGTAGAAGCTATATCCCCTCTCCCAGGGGACATACATTACTCATTTCCCCTTTAACTATGCTGGCATGGATTATAATTCCAGACAGGCAAACACATCAAGAACCCAATGACCCATGCCTGGGGTGAGGACACTCGCATGTGGCTCTGTAACTCAAAGTAAAATACTCTCATTACACTTCACTTTGATACAGCAGCCTTCTTCTGTGAAAATGTATTCTATGCATTGGAAGGCTATTTTACTGGCCGTGCTTCATCCCCAAAACAAACTGCCGTGGAGGTCAGCATCTCTATGCATCTCCTTCTCCCAACATGAAATGCAAAGTCCACAAAGCAGTGCCCTCACTCTGTGAGTCAGCCCACCCTCACATTCACCTCACGTCCACCCTGCTCCGGTCTGTTCTCTCTCCTCCAGCGGAGAGGACCTTTAAAGAGACAATCTTGTGGAGGAATAAATACAGATTTTGGTGAGGATCCTGCTGATTTGGGCCTAATGTACGACTGGTTGGTATTCTGGCGGCAAGGTGCTACTTAGGAGAAAAGTGACAGCTCGTCTAGATGGAGACGAGATGGAGACACACATCAGCAGCGGGGGAGAGGTGATGGAGATGAAGGAGAGGCTAAATGAGGATAGAATAAGGTTTCTGACTCCACACAGCAGTGAAGAACCTTAATAGTCCCGAAGAATATCCAATAATAATTCATCCTTATTCTCAAAAGGTATCAGTCTAATGCATAATGTGTGAATGAACGCACTGGTGCACTCTGCTCTGGTGGATAAAACATTAGGAAGTTCCGTCTATGGGAGTCCAATGTGCAAGGAAACGTGATAATGTACAAGACAACGTGATGAGGTCCAGTGGAGAAAACGTGATGAAGTGCTCTCTAGGGCAGGGCTTCCCAGACATGTCCATGCCAAGGACCTAGTCTTGGATCAAGACTCTCATAGATGTATTGTTTTTTATTTGATCGACTATGACATTTCAGATTTTTATTAAAGGGATGGCCCCTTGAGATGCCACATCTCATTTTCAAGGGGGAGCCATTCGTGTCTATGATAGTCTTGGTCTCTTGGTCCCCGTCACTGGAAGTCTGCACGCAAAGCCCATACTTCTACAACAACAACAACAAACTGTTGTGCTGACCCTGTAGCCACAGAATGAAGCCAGCGATAGTTCATAGTTCATGCACGTTAGTCTGAATGCCTCAGCTGTAATCTGCTGTTAGTCAGCTGATATCAATATGCCTAGCTTCCTATTCCTCATTGGGTATGACCAGACAGTAGCATCAAGAAAGTGTCTAGAGCAGGCGCCTCCACCATCCCATTCTCCACTTTTTGATCAGTCATGGCATAGGCTCAAATACTTGTGAATTTACTTCTGATTCAAGCTAAACATCAATGTATTGCTCAAAAGTGTAAACCAAACTAATTTCTTGTGTGCATGGCTCTGAAGTAAACTAGAATTCAATGTTCTGATTCGTTAAAATGCATTCATGTTGTATGTTTCAAGTTCGCTTGACTGAAGTTAATCTCATTAACTGTCTTGATATGTACTTGTATATATATAAGTTTTGCTTAGCATGCTGCATCAACAAGATTCAGAGAGCCTTTAACGCCAAGTTTAACTGTATTCCATTTCTTGCAATAAATGGTTAATTTACTTTGACGTGAGTGTTTCCTATCTGAATTAAGTTTACTCGCCATTGGACATCTGTGTGCGCTGTATTAGTCTGTACTTTTCTATAGACATGTGTTATAATAATACTAATAATACTAATAATAATAATAATAAATGTCTGAAATGTCTTTATTAGGAACAATCCCTTGAGATGAACCATCTCGTTTTCAAGGGGGTCTGCGATTTACAAAATACACAAGCGGCGTTTTAATCCTGTCTGTGCCTGAACACTGTTGAACATTTACTTCCCATTTACATCGAGTGCAATACCGGCTTCCACCTGATGCGCTCCACCACTAGCACCCATTGAGGAATGCAATACACAAAACAGTGTACACAGGTTCCCAATTGTGCATCAACTTAATTTCAGGCAGATAACTCACAAATAGATTGAAAACATATTTATTATAGAATGAGAATACAAGTGTGCATATAACATTTTATCTTGGCGTTCAGCTCTGCTACAATTTTCTTCTTGCTCAGCACAATTATACAACCATCATTAACCATTAAGAGCAGGGAGATAGATATACAATAACAACCCCCCATGGGAACAGAAATAGCAGAGCCCAGCGGTGGTGCTGGGGTGGCGGTGGGAGCAAACGGTGCATAACAATACCAGGAACGCATATGCAGAGGAAGGAACGCAAGAAGAATCCAGACTTAGGTGAGCTTAAATACCCCGCCCAATTGGTCAGCTGATTTCCATGTCAGCAAATGACATGTGGGTTTTGCATAACACTGAATGAGCCCCTTGAGTATATGACTGAACTAACTCCGCAAGCTACGTATTATATGTTATTTATTGTTATGTACGGAGAAGTACGAACTTTGCTGGTGCCCCCTGGCAGCCCTGCTGCGGGCCACAGCCCCCACTTCACCAGTGCGCAAGGGTGTCAGTAGTCCAGTGGAGAAAACATGATGAAGTACACTCCAGGGTGCCCTTCCAATTGAGAAAAATGGATGCCCTAAATCTTATGTCCCATATCATGGGATGCCTCTGTAGTGGAAAATACCCTCAGGGTGCCTCGGTTATGTTGTAGTTTTTTTTTGTTTTTCATCTGAGGCTTTATTAATCCCACAATTTTCCTTACATATGTTTGAGCAGCACAACAACGACTCAGCAGCATTTTAGCTGGTCACGCTTGCTCGAAAACAATTCTAATTCTGCATTCCAACTTAACAATTATCAATGAACTCTAACTTAACATTGTGTTGTTACATTGCGCACGCACGCACGCACGCGCGCGCGCGCGCGCGCGCGCGCGCGCGCGCGCGCGCGCGCGCACGCACGCACGCACGCACGCACGCACGCACGCACGCACGCGCACGCACACACACACACACACACACACACACACACACACACACACACACACACACACACACACACACACACACACACACACACACACACACACACACACACACACACACACACACACACACACACACACACACACACACACACACACACACACACACACACCCCATTCTCAAGTTACTGTATTTTGTTAACCAAAAATTCATCATCCATTGTATCCATGCAAATCAAATCAATGGTTCTTCTCAAAGTTATCCTTCTAACAAATATGCCAATGCACACATTCTGAGACAGATAGGGCCAATAGCAATACTCTGCACTGCCACACATTGCTGCAGAGCAGGGCAATGATTAGCAAAGAGAGGTAGTAGTACTGTATTACCGGTAATACGTTCTTTAGCACGCATACAGTATACCAAATGTACCCGCGTCGCCCCTTTGAGTGGCAGGCTCACCCACATATCTACTCAGAGACTACTTAATGTGTGCTTATGGACACATTAGCAAATTCTGCACTTTATACATCCACACACTCACCACACTACTTTACTTCATACACACCTCATACTAAGGAAAGCATTGGAAACAAGCTGTACGTTTTTTGTTTGTGTTATCCTTTTGATTATGGTGGGTCCGATGTACGGATCAATCAAACAACCTTCATGTGCAGATGGGACCAATTTAAAGATAAACCTGAGTAACAGAGTGGAGAGACATAACAAATGCATCTACTAGAATGCATCATGCTTAACGGCATAAATAAAATACTGAGCAGGTCCAGTTGACCTGGGTATTGAATCAAGATGACAAGCGGAAAAGATCTAAGTGGCTATGAAAGAGGATTAATTATTAAGGGCATGGCTGGCAGCCTGGCATGAGCTGTTACAAAGACTGCTCAACTAGTGGCTAGTCTTTCAATAGGTGAATGGTGACTAACAGTGACTAAAGTATCAGCATTTCAAGACTATACTATAAATCATCATTAAAGGTCTGGTTACATAAAAAAATCTTTGCTTATTTTTTTTAAATTGTAATAATAATAATAATAATAATGGCTTGACTTTATATATCACCTTTTATGAATCCAAGGACGCTTTACAAAATGAACAACCAACAAACAATTTAACAAACGAACAAAAAACAAAACAACAAACAACTATATGCCATAAGCCTGAGAGAATAGGTGTCTTCTCAAGGCAGCCTTAAAAGAGTCCAGTGTTGGAGCATGGCGAATCTCTACTGGGAGAGAGTTCCCCAGTAGAGATTCCCAGAAGCAGAGGCGATGATTGACAGGCAAAATCCCTTAACAGTGACATCTGCTGGCAAATTGTTATGTTCTCATTGCAGCTCAAAAGGCTTCAGAACACACAGAAATAAAAATAAAAATCACACTTGTGTGAAGTGAGGGGCGCTCTTATCATCATACATCATCACATCGTGTATCCAGAGTCAGACTCCATTCGCATGTATGTAAATGCAATTTCTTTGAAGTGGCCAAAAAAATGCAGGAAGTGGATCGAGCAAGTCATAACAATCAACTCATCGGGAGATCTAATGGTCAGAGGTCTTTTGACAAAATGAGTGTGAGCTTCAGTTCCTGAGGGATTCTCAGGGTCCTTTACCATATTGGCGAATTTCGTGAAGAACGATAGCTCAGAACTGCCAAAACTGCAAAAATGCTAAATGGCCCTTTGGGCTTAACCCCTAATGAATGTCATGAAATCATTAAATGTTTGAAAGCGCAGTTAGCACACATTCGATGACTCATGACTGTGATATAGAATAGCAACTCTTCCTTAGGTGACTCAGAATGCCAAAGCCGGACATCTTTTTGCAACCCATTTTGATAGTCTAGGTTGGCTCCGGGTAGAAAACAGAGTAAAGCAATTGAAATTGGGATTGACATTTAAAATTGTAAATGCAGCTTTGCCCTCTATGCCCTCAATACCTGCATACCTGACTAACTATGGTACTTCAAAAACGTGAGCGACACCCACAGCCACAATACTAGAGGAAGCGAGAACAACGATATGGTACCACCCACTTTCAAAACAAACATGGATAAATTCTCCTTCTACAGCACTGCCACCCTGACTCCCCTCAAAAAATGCATATGTGTGTGTGTGACGCGACTTGGCCTGTTGTAGCGCCACCATGACGCCGATTTGAAAACTGTCAAGTGGCATTTCTTCCTCAGCCTAGTGGGCATATGCATGCACAGTTTCACCGCAATTGGACGCTGCGTTGAGGAGTTGTGGCGATTCGTACAAAACGGGTAAAAAGCGGGCTACTCCTGAAAACTTTAGAAGCCAATCGTAGCCAATCAGGATGAATTATGAGAACTCAAACCCGTCTTGATCACATAACTATGGAGAGCATGTGTACCGAT
Source organism: Electrona antarctica (assembly GCF_951216825.1). Taxonomy (NCBI): domain Eukaryota; kingdom Metazoa; phylum Chordata; class Actinopteri; order Myctophiformes; family Myctophidae; genus Electrona; species Electrona antarctica. The sequence goes on from NC_136798.1 coordinate 24,572,625, forward strand.
TTGCGTGAAAATTGGATAAAATCAGAAGGAATAATATTAAAAAATGTGTTTTACATAAGTCGGCCTCCTGGTGGCGCTATAAAGAGCAGATGTGAAAAATTCCAGGCAAAGGTTTTTCCTTGGCCTCTAGGGAGTGTGCATACAAAGTTTTACACAGATCCGTGCAGGTAGACGTAAAAACACTAATTGGCCAGTTATAGCGCCACCATGAGGCAGAGTTGAAAATGTTCCAATGGCATTTCTTCCTCAGCCTAGTGGGAATGTGCGTGCAAAATCACACGATGTGTTCATGATTTGCGGCATTTTGTTTGAAACCGTGCACTCCTGCGAACTTTGGTGGCCAAACTTAGCCAATCAGGATGTAGTCTGAAAAATCACACCCGTGTGAACTGAGTGGTGTAAGGTCTTATATAGACTGAGGTCTGATGTAATGAAATCACACCCGTGTGAACTGGGTGACCGTAGCAACCATGCTCATTGTTTTGGTACGGACAGACAGACAGACAGACAGACACGTAAACTAACAAAGCCAGTCGTAAGAGTGGTTTACACCACTCAAAAATCTGAAAGACCCGTTTCGTTGAATGGCTCTAGAGAGACTGTGTACCAATTTGCGTGATGTTTGGACCAAATCTGTAGGTGTACTGTCCAAAAAAATGTTTTGCGCTATAAGAGGCCAATGTGAAACCCTTGGGGCAGAGGTTCAGCTGTCTTTCCCTAATGGGACCGATTGTAGGTAGCTACTGGGAAGTCGGGACTTGATCACCCCGGCTGGGTCACCTGAGTGAGGGGTATGATGTTGCGAGACCCGAAAACAAGATGACCTTGGGATACATCATTGAGGATACGTTCCAGGTGCATCCATGCAATGTTTTTTCGCTCTTCAATCAATCAATCGGACTGTCGACCACTACATAGAGAAGGATGTTATAGTAGGGTTGTAGTCTACTATGGTTTGTAATGAGGGGTTTCCTCATTACAAACCATAGTAGGCTACAGAGATGTGGAAAAAGTGATACTGTCACTATATCAGATGAGTCAAGTGGGCAAGTACATGGGTGGTGTACACCTACAGTGGCTGTAGTGCATGGTATAGGCCTATAGGGCACTGTGTCAGGCACCCAGATCTTGAGGCAATTAAATTGACTCTATGGGAGCCAGTTAACCCAGGGCTAAAGCCAGGAGGGGAAAGAAGCGTACCACCTACATAGATGTACTGCGGCGTGACAGCTTAGCTAACAACACTGCAGAGCTCAAGAACCTGATGTTAGATAGGAAAGTGTGGAGGGCAGCGATGAGCGATCCAGGAATCACGAGTTGGTGTCGGGTAGACCTCACTCTCACAGTAACCAACACCTACAGTATGGATTTTCCTGCATCCATTTTTGCATCCACTTGCCCCCCTAGAGGGACAGGTCACTGAAAATCAATGCATAGATATTGGGAGTGATCACCTTTTCTATCCAGGATGACAATGCCCCATCGACAGGGCACAAGGGGTGACTGAATGGTTTGAAATTATGTGAATCATATGCTACGCCTTTCACAGTCAGCAGATCTCAAATTTTGGACCGAATTGTTAAACAGCGCTCTCCATTGTCAAAACACCAAATGATGAAATATCTTTTGTTAGAATGGTGTTAACTTAGAAGAAACTAGAAAAAGTGCCTCTCTGGCACAGGTCTCCACCAGGGCAGGTCAGGTTGTGGCCTTCTGGTGGCGCTATAATAAGCCAATGTGTAAAGGCTTCCATTTCTTCTTACGCCTTGGATGGCAATTGGATGATTTGAGGCATTATGTTCCAAAAATGTGTTTTGCAAAAATCCACCTGTTGGTGGCGCTATAACAGTCTATAGGATATTATTACTAGGCTGAGGATATATTCCTCAGCCTAGTAGGAACGTCTGTGAAAGATTTCACGTAAATCGCACGCTGCATTCATGATTTGAGGGTTTTTGTTCAAAACGGGCCAATCCTGCAAATTTTGAAAGCCAATGTTAGCCAATCAGGATGGAATATGAAATATCGGACAGATCCGCCTTGAGCACATGACTATAGAGATACTGTGTAACGATTTGCAGGGATTTTTGGACAAAATACGGAGGAGTAATAGCAAAAAATGTGTTTTACAAAAGTCGGCCTCCTGGTGGCGCTATAACAGGCCGTTATAATTTGGGGCAGAGGTTCATCGTTGGCATCTAGGGAGTGTGTCTGCAAAGTTTGGCATCGGCCGGGTTAACGGTGCCGGAGATTAGCTGGTAACAGACGGACACACACACACGGACACACGTACGGAGTGCAAAACATACTCTCTCCCCATGCCTTCGGCCTGGTGGAGACAAAAGGTCCTCGGATAATTGGAACTGGAGAAGTAGAAAAAAAAGGTCTGAACGAAGGTCTGAACGACCGAAACGTTGCTCAATAAAATGCTGTAAGTGAAGACAGTGTTAGAATGGTGTACAGTAGAGATTCAGAGACACCTTTCTAGGACACCGTTTTACCTTAAATTGTCAAGGATTATGTACTGTTATGTATGCTGTCTGCTTGTGAACAGATGCTAAGCACTGTATGTTATGACTCCTACTTTATGTCTACCTGGTGTCCACTAGGACAGCAGGTCCTAGTGGCCTAGAGGCCCTATATTTACTTGACCACATTAACCCTACAGTATGGCTGATACTGCTTCTTCAGATCTTGTATTTTGTACTATAAGTTACTTTGCACAAGATGCCTGCTAAATTATACCTCTAGCAGTGGCCCTCAAAGTGGGGTCTGGGGACCTTGGGTGGGTTCCAGGGGTCCCCAGCAAAATGTGATAATATAGCATCAAAACAAGTTTAACCACTTTAACCCTATATACATCAGCTATAAAATAATAATAATATAATATAATATAATAAAATAGCCAATCTACAAGCTCACAACACGCAATGCATGTTGTTGTGAGCTTGTGCTGTTGAGGTGATCATTTGAGCCAATCAAATACAACCATTATTAAATACCCACTAAGACTAATGGTCGTTCTGAAAACCTGGAGCCACAGAAATTCACTTTCATGACGAGAACCTAATCAAAAGTCCAAACATCTCACACACAGGCAAACATGTCCATGCAGACCTATTACCCAGCAGAAAACAGGGTTGCGGTATTTTCTTAACCACTGATGCCCTATAATATACTTCTTTGTACAACAAATAGCGAAAATAGCTGATCTACACGCTTGCAACAAGGCTATAGCATGCCACTTGCGGGTCTGATCAGCCTTCGCCTGGAGGAAACAACCAAAGATTCCAGGAAACAACACTGATGATGTGTCCAAGTTTGTGCATCAGTAGATGTATTGTTAACTAGACCTGCTATTTTTGCAGCATAATTTGGTATATTATTGAACATTTTTGACAAAAAATAGGAATGGAAAACAAAACGGTTCAAATTAAATTCTTAATTTGAAATATTATCAAACATATCAGACTGCATTTCCTTTTTGGAAATGTAGTCTGACAATCGATTAGTTTGATTAACTGTTGACACCCCTACATCCGTTTGTAGACTCAATGCATCTGCTCTTGAAATTAACAATAATTATGGATATGGCATTATGGATTTATCTTTAGGGAGCTGTTTAGGGAGCTGTAATGAATTATGTCCACAACCAGAGGAGCTTGAGTGAAGAGGCTACCTGTTAACATGAATAGTCTGTCGGGTTGCTGCTCACATTACAGATTTCATTAAATGTTTGTCTCAAAATTGTTGCATGGGGAAAATTAAAGTTCATGGTTGCTTAATACTGTAGCTAGTTAGCTAAGCTCACAACTGTTAAAAAGGTGATTGCCTCGTCATTTGCACTCAACTTCACACACTCACCTAATTTTGTGCATTTTAGATTAACTTCACCTTCATTTAAATTGCATTGAATTGAGAGAGAGAGGATAGTTGTTTAGAGTTAACACTAGAAAGTAGGAATGCTAAAAGTTTAAACACCAAAGTACCAAAACAATGTAATTCATTAGTAAACATATCCTGAAATGGTAGGCCTACTTATCATTGGTATTCACATACTCACCTTTTTATCATTATCTAGCTGACCATTTAATTGCACAAAATAATTTGATCACTTTGGAAATGAACTATAACATCTGTGAGTTTGACATACTACACTGATGAAGACAGTGTATGTCAGGGGTGCCCACACATTTATGACGTGAGATCTACTTTCAAAATGACTAGCTCAACAAGATCTACCCACTGAAAAAATAAGTGTACCATTGCTGAAAATAGTTTAAATATATAATGTACCTGTGGGGGCTTTGGAATAGGGAGAAATTATGACAGGCAGTTTCTGCTGTCAAAATAGCCCCCCCCGTATTTAACTTAAACGCCCAATGCATTCTCAATGGCAATAGCACAAACTTTGGCATGCTACTAGTCCTACATACTTACACCTATAGAAACCCCATTCAAACCTATTTAGGTTCATCTTACGGTGGACATGTTTGCCTGAAATGGAATCTTTGAAATGTTTCATAGTTTTAGAAATATATAGTGCAAGGACACTTCGACACCAACTCTGGGGGAGCCCGGATTCGAACTGGCAACTTTGCAGTTACCATCCAGCCACTCTACCCCCACTCTACCCACCAAATCAATTATTATACCATTGCTGAAAATAGTTTAAATATGTACCTGAGGGGGCTTCGGAATAGTAGAGTTCGTGTTACATTCTGTACAGTATAAGACAAATGCATATGGAATGGGAAATAGAGGGGGAGAAATGTTGTTTTTTGTAATCGTTTTTTTTCTTCAATATATTTAAATGAAATACTCTTTAGGGGCATGTCATGTGATCTGCACAGCCTTTGTGATCTACTGGTAGATCGTGATCTACCTTTTGGGCACCCCTGGTGTATGTTATGTTAGCATAACGATGAAGACATTGATGAAGAATTTTCGCCGTGGCGACTTGGTAAACTGGCGAGTTCTCCCAACTCGAGTTGTGAACTTGTGACATATCATGAAAATAAACACAATATTTTGGACCAAACAAATAATTACAAAGAAGAAAAACAAGAAAAAAAAGTGTTGTAACCTGCCGTTTTCTTCTTCTTTCTAATTATTTGTTTGGCCCGAAAAATTGTGTTTGTTGTCATGCTTTCTCACAACTCGAGTTGGCTTTGTACGAGGCTTAAAAGGTCATTAAATAAATACTTTTTGAAATGTCTATGAGGAAAATGAACGGGGAATCACTTCCTGGGCACTGGTAGGGGGCGGGACTGCGACGCTATATAGCGCCACCATGAGGCCAATTTGAAAAATTGGTGGCATTTCTTCCATGGCCTAGTTTAATGTGCCTGTTAGGTTGTCACAAAATCCCATGGCAGAACTGAAATTGTCTCACGGCAGACCATGCCTTATGGACTACTACTGTTACATAACACTGTAGTATACACCAGTATATGAAATAGCTTTATTTAAAGCCAAGACCAGAAATAAAACTAATTCCCATGTCTTTGAGGTAAACTCATGCTGCTGAGCTCTCTTTTAAACAAGCCAAATACCAATTAGTGTAATGTAAGGCAGGAAGAGGGTGACCTCTCTTTTCAAATGGCTCCCACCAGAAAGCCGCAAACCCCCTACAACACCAAGCAATAAATATAAATTTGTCAGGATTTTATTTTCATAATTCCATAGCATCTCAGCCTATCTAAGAAGATATTGGGTACAAACACACTGACTCTAAATTTGCATAAAAAAGGAATGACGGCCTTTTTTTAAATAAATTCTTATTTATAAAGCAGTTTTAACGGATGCACGTTATTTATTATACATTCTGGAAACAGCCAGCCAATTAGAGACGGTCTGGGAGCGGTTTACACTCTAGCAGCACCTCAGGGGGCGTGGTGTGCCAACCATTCCAGTGCGATCCCAAATCATGCCACACTGACACTTAATTAAAAAAACCCACTTAAACCCTATTATAAATTATTTCATTGACTGAGGTTCCCCAGGGCTCAGAGTGCCATTTTCTGGCAGAACTAAGCACTTTATAAAGATGAAAATAGATTTAGTTTTTCACACGTATGACGTGGAACGCTTTTTATCAACTGTCCAGTCACCACTGTACACAAAAACAGAGATGCTCCTTTGTCCAAGCTGATGGTCTCGCTATGCCCCACTATTACCGGACTACTACCACTAACCACACTCGATCAGGGCCGGTTCTAGGGGGGGGGCAGGGGTGGGCATAGCCCACCCAAACGTGCGTCCTGCCCACCCAATGTGGGTTTGACACCCCACCCGCGCCGGCGCCCCCTTACAATTCTGTCTGCCCACCTGAGTGGGGCTGGCTAAATCCGGCCCTGCACTCGATCCTTGCCCTTCGTCCTCTTCGGTCTAACAAAACAATATTTCACCTAATATTGTCCAATATAATTAGTTACATCTTATTCGCTACATACACTGTGGAGTTTAATATAATATGAATTAACATATTCATATATATTCATATATCGCAAGTATTTAGCAAGTTGTTGTCCAGTAGTGTACACACCTGCAGGTGACGCAAAGCAATCAGCCATGGCCAGAAAGCAGAGCTGTCTTTCAGACTATACCTCAGTGCGTTATCTGACAGCAAATGCTTTTGGATTTTCTCTTATTTACTAGATTGCATACTTGCACAGAGCATGAGAAACAACAGCAGCATAGTTTTGCTTAATGACCTAGGGAAGAGGGTGATATACTGTATAAAATATATGTATACATTTTTAATCTCTCAGACATTATGAACATCATTATAAACATGATGATAGTTGATAACAATGCAGTACAGTGCCTTATTGGTAATATATTATAATGTATCTTTCACAATCATAAATTCACCTGTTTAAATCATAGTTATTGAAGTGTACCTTGTGCAACATTAGACTGACAGCAGTATATATGGACATTATTAAAGGAGACAGTCCCACCTAGTGGTGGAAAACTGACCTTGAGTGCTTTGGTAATAGGTTTCTATATGCCATATAATAGTACTCTGTCATGTTTTAACACTGATTTGAAGTAACTAAATGCAGAGAGAAATGTTCAAGCTTGTGCTCTTGTATGCAGAGAAGAAAACAGCATCATACAATCCACAGTATGATGGAGGAACACACAGGAGGTACTGAATATATGTAGCCAGTCTACTGTCATTCATCAACATTCTTCCTCAACCTTGAAAAACTGATGAGTCAGGTGTGATCAAGTGCAGGCCTGGGAAGCACTGATAAGGATTTCTTTTTTCTTTCAAATTCAAGTTTTTTCAACTTCTGAACATCAAACAAGCACAGCTATTCCCTCATCTGTGTTCTCTTCAATGGGACACACTGTGCTGACAAAGCCACTAAACTTACATTTAGGACCGATTAACAAGCTGATAATCCCCCATATGTGGCTAGATGACGCAACAATCAACCCATTCACAGTGCTTCAAAAGACACTTTGAGGAACTATGCAGTAACTTGTCAAGTTGTCAGTGATGTATGATCAAGTAAGAAAACGCTAGCTGTGATGGCATCGAGGTTATATGAAGCTTGATGAAACTGAATGAAAATGCAACAAGCAAGCAACCAAAACGTAATAGGCTGAATATGCAGAAACTTCACAAAGTCGATCCCCCATCTTACTTTTGTTTAATGGAACAGAACAGATACCAAGACACACCAACACACCAAGCCTCAAGCCAAGCCTTATATAATATGGAATAACTCTTCTTTGCATCTTGGGATTCTACATGTATATTTTTGTGTTTATTGCATCTATTGATCTCGGAAGCACACTCTAATTTCGACTAGTAACACTATAACAAATTGTGTGTTTTATCCCACCTCTTGAATATTATTGGGTCAATCGATTACACCTGACCTAGTATTCTCTCTGCCAATTGGTGGTTAGATCCTACCTGCATTCCCATTTCCTGATTTATCCTGATGCAGATCCTTTGGTTTTGCTATATACAAATAACAGTGTGCACTGTGCAGACTGTTATTATTTTAATAAATACGAAATAGACCTTGTCAGTGGAATTGCGTTTCTCGGGAACAGTTTGGGTGCAAGTTTATTTCCTGTCAGCTACTAATATTCACAAACACTGCAACAGGAAATAAACTTGGACACATTTGCTTATGTTGTCAAGTGTGAAAATATCTATATACTGCAAGATTGCAGCACTCCAACTCACTATAATGTATCCAGTATAAAGTTTCTCTCTCTCTCTCTCTCTCTCTCTGCGGCTGCCCTAACGAGTATGAGTGTTATATCTGTATAAAATACATCAATAAATGAAAGAAAAGAAGCACTTACCTGAGTCCTTCTCAAAGAAAAGACAGCAGTGAGTCTGTAGTAGCCATGGCAACACCTGTGACAGATGAAAAAGACAGATGACGGATTTAGTACAATAAAGTTGAGTCAGAGTCCAGACTCCAGGCACACATGTTTTGCTGAATGGGAAGCTTCACAATGCAGACAAACTGAATGAAATTCACACCTCCACTGTGTGTGTGTGTGTGTGTGTGTGTGTGTGTGTGTGTGTGTGTGTGTGTGTGTGTGTGTGCGACTGAGGGGGGGGGGGGGGGGGGGGGTGGTAGAGGGACTACTGTCCCCATTATTTTACAAAGCCCACCTGCAGTTAATAAGGCTTAATCAAATGTACAATATTGATAGCTGCTCGAACACACACACACACACACACACACACACACACACACACACCCACTGTCACACACCAACTGTAGACTACTAACGCGATAGGCTACTGACGTGCACGGACCCGGTGCTCCCCACTCACACACCTACACACAGAATGGATCGTTCAAGGCCATCATCGATTGATTACAGTAACTGGAAAATTGTTCAATGACTCATTCAGCGTCGTCATGCAAGAAAGAAAAGAAAAAACTTCTATCCGTTTCTGAGAGCAGTGATTAAGTCACATTTTTTGCAATACGTACAATATGCTACCTCAAAACGGTGATTATAAGTCATAACGCACTTCAAAATGTTGCAATCCATGAACACACACACGGTAGTGCTCCACCTACGTTACCTTTTTCAGCGCTGACATCTTCCGCCTCTGAGAATGTCACTTCTGAGCCAAACGCTGGTTAAACAGGCAGTAAATAAATAAAAGGTGTTCATGTACCCCCCTGACATCCAAAATTGAAATCTTCACTGCTCTGTGCTCGTCTAAGATCTCTGCGGCAGAGCATTCGCAGTTCTCCATCATAGAGTCTTTTGTATCTTGTCCGACGCAAGTCCTACAACAGCAGACTTCATATCTGGAGATGACTTATTAGTGCATATTTGTGAGCACTGCATCCTCGGCGGGCTGTTTCCACAGTCTTCTACCCACTGATAGCACAGCTCTTCACATAAGGCAGCCTATATATATATAAGACGCCATTTTTATAAAGTCTACACATACAGTAGCTTAATATGACATAACAGAAATTAAAAATGTTTAATGTTTTTAAATATCAAAGAAACAACAGTAATGAAGAAATGCTCAAGTGTTATTTATTTCATATTTTTGTATTATTATTATTATTATTATATTTCATTTTCATGTTTGCTTCATTGGGTCTTTCCTGAGTGCTGACATGATCAATGCAGACTGTCCAACAAGCAGGGCGCTCATGGGGTGGCGGTGGCCACTGTGGTCTCAAAGTTCAAAAACTCTATGGAGAGTGAGACTATAGCCTGATGAAAATTCTGCAACTACCCCTCAATTACACCCTCTGTATTGAAACCTAAGCCACACTGCAAGACCTTCAAAAAGGAAGAGGTTATCATGCATTTGGAGCCTGGAGGCCTGTGGAATAGCGGCGTGACACCATAGATATTAATGCATTATGCAGTAGGCTTTCCAATGACAATTCCAAACTTTCAAATAAAACATCAAACATCATTGCAAATGATGCTTTTAACAGATTGCCCTGTTCCAGAAGTGGAACAGGGCAGTCTTAGTCATTATACCCGTCTGTAGGAAATGGAGGGCATCCATCGATTATTTCAACCACTAGTTTTCAAACCTGTTGAATTATAACTCAGAATGTACAAATGGAACCAAATTAACCCGTGGTGGGCTATTTTAAATTAATTAGTTTAATATTTGCAAAATAAATTACATATTGGTTGCACTAATTTGATAAGTAGGCGCTACTGCAAATGATGTCTGCATGTGTATAATGCATTTAGGATGGCAATTAGTTATTTTCTATATGCTTGTCTGTGACATATAGGCCTACATCATAATCAGGTTGCTGTTTTTAAGTGCCCTGGAAAAGCATCCCAGCTGCTGCTCTGCTATTGTACCAGGTTCGAGGTGCGACTCCGCAAGCTGATATTATAAATCAGTGGGAATGGTGGTCAGCAGCACGAATTTCCAGGATAAAACATTACTGTAGAAAAACTGCACAGATGTGCTAGGGAGCGTGTGCTTTGAGTGGGAAGAGAGGTGAGGAGAGCATGGGGTTGTATCTCTGCTGATGAGATGATTATGCATAAAGTATAAACTACTAGACGTGACAATGTCTGAGAACCATCTGTTTCTGTTGACCCCTGTCCACCCCAGGAGAAACTGAAACAAACACTGTCTCTGTCTCACACAGTCTCTGTTTGTTCCTGTTCCCAAGATACCATATACGTACAGTACACACCAGTCAATGACACTTATTGTACTCTCACATTAAGCAGTTTTTTGTACGAATAGGTCCTGTGAATACATTTGCTGTTCATTACTTGAGCAAGCAGAGCACGCAAGTACTGCGGCTGGGTATGTACAGTATGTCGGTGTTATCCACCGGCCAATAAGTATGTACCGGTATGTACCGGTATGTACGTATGTTGGTGTTGTCCATGGGCCAATAAGTATGTATATATGTCGGTGTTGTCCACCGGCCAATAAGGGACCACCATACTTGAAGACGTAACTTAGGTACGTTTTGTGATCGGCTGGGTATGTATGTGACGTATATGTATGTATGTATGTATGTATGTATGTATGTATGTCGGGGTAAGAATAGTGGTCCCTTATTGGCTGTTGATGGTGACGTAACTAGGTACGGTACTTTCAAGGTTGGTATAAGGTCTAAAGGATTTAGAACAGCAGTTGTAATAGCCCTTAGTTAGTAGCAGTACTTGCACGCTCTGCTTGCGCACAAGTAGGCCTTGTATGGCCTACTTGTGTCATTGAGTTGGCACCTCGACAGAGTACATTTCTAGTTAGTTGTGCAGTCCTTCACAGGTCTGTCTGTGTAGTGTTAACTGTTGTATTGCACAACCTGTGTAGCGTTAACTGTTGTATTGCACCCACCTTAATTGTAATGTTATGTGACAATAAAGATTGATTCTGTTTCTATTGTGCTGTCAAATTGATATGGACTACGAGGACCCATTTGACCTGTCTACCGAGTGGCTGGGTCCTTTAGTTGGTGACATGGGCTGTATTTGCTATGCATCAATAATTTCAACTGAAAGTCGAGTGTGTTCCCATCCAACTATCCCTTCTGGGTAATATATGTGGGTCTGTGGAATGTGGCTTAAAATGAATGAGAACATCATTGCCCTCAACCACAAAACTCTGCAGATGGTGGTACAGACAGCCCAGAGCATCAGTGGATTGTGAGCTTCCCCCCCATCCAGGATATACAATTAGTAAAGGCCAGATTATCAAGGACCCCAAGAAGGGTGAGACTGCATTTGAAAGCTTACAATTTCTCATCCGTGCAAGAGCAGTAAGGCTATGGACCAGAGCTAACACTAATTTATAGCCTATTGCCAGTCTTTGTTTTTTTCCTTCACTTTTAGAATGAAATGATGACAGACAGGATTGATTTTCGAATTGTTATCAGGTGGAGACCATGGCCACTAGCCAAATCACTGTCTTATTTAAGTTAGTCTTTTAAATTAAGCTATATGTTAGGTAGTTTATTAGGTGGTTGTCTAGTAAATGAACACTAGAGGCCACCCTATAGCTATAAGGACTTAAAGTTTCTACCAGTCAAGATTTTATTTTCATATTTTGTTTGCAAAGTAGGTAAATCTTGATCCACAAATAATTCTAACACTATTTGGAAACAGGGATTAGGGAAAGAACCAGATTGAAGAGATGTCTTCCAATAATATGTATCAAACAGAATGTCATATAGTACAGCGGCTTATACCCCAATACAAGAGGTATTGTGCACTTTTTCAAAAAAGCATGAAACTTCTACCATAGTTAGATGATATCATGAGGTGTATTTTCAGATGTGGAGTCAAGTCAGATTTGACCCCTGAGGCCCGGTAGAGCATAATATGTGACCAATACCCATAACATCCTATATAAGGCAAAAAAGTCCAAATTTCATCATTCTTTAAGTAGCATGTGACATATGAAACTAGGGTGTTTGCATGATTCTGAATCCATTCCAAGCATTAGTTTTGCAAAAAAACACTCATTGGGCTTAAAACGGCCATGCCCACTTGCCCAAATGTGCTGGCATCATCAATTTGTGATGACGGCATTGGCCGTTTTTAGCCCAATGAGTGTTTTTTTTGCAAAACTAATGCTTGGAATGGATTCAGCATCATGAAATCACCCTAGTTTCATATGTCACATGCTACTTAAAGAATGATGAAATTTGGACTTTTTTGCCTTATATAGGATGTTATGGGTATTGGTCACATATTATGCTCTACCGGGCCTCAGGGGTCAAATCTGACTTGACTCCACATCTGAAAATACACCTCATGGTATCATCTAACTATGGTAAAAGTTTCATGCTTTTTTGAAAAAGTGCACAATTTTTTGGTAATCCGCTGTACTAATATGTTTGCCAAAAATATGACAAAAACGCCAGAGTCACTGACCCAGAAAACAGTAAGACACATAGGCCTATGACGTGAACGATTCGACAGTCGTGCCACTTGGTCGCAACCACACCTGCTGCATTCAATAACAAAAGATAATTACGGTAGCCTTATGTTTTTTCCCCCCACGCATTACAGCATCCTTCCGACAATAATCATATTACATACAAGAAAAACGCTGCAATTATCGAACGGACCTTCCTGGTTGCACGAACAGATGGTTTTCTTCAATTTTGTCGCATTGGATTGAGTTAAAAGATACGAGAAGAGTTGTGATTGAGAACAGAACGGACCTCAGCTGCGGCTGCGATCCTCCCCATATACCGCAGTGCCAGTCAGAGTGTTGACAACCTAACCTAGTGAACACTACACTGCTCTGACTGAAATGACTGACGACAAATTTGCTGCCTTCCACCAGCTGTGAGTGAAACTTGTGACAGGACGAGCAGGTGGCGAGGAGCCAGGTACGTGCATGGCGACTGGCGCGCGTTGTGCTGCAGGGGGACAGCTATAGCCCCTCGAGTGAGCATCAGACAGTAGATGACCTTTATTTTATTCATTAGTTTTAATTCTGGAAAGCTGACCGCCAGCCAGGTAGGATGCCTTTTACGTTACTTGTGTCCTGTTGTAGGCTATACGTGCGTGGAATCGTTGGTATACTATACATGTAGGCTATATAGTCAATGATGACACATGACAGTGCAGTGTGATATGGCTATACCAGGGCACATATTCAACTTTTGGTCAAGTGACTATTCATGCGAGCGCACGTCGCACATATCTGGCATCATTCCCCCAAAAATCGGTTGCTATTTAGACATAATCTTGCAAATTTCCTAAAATCATCGTTTTATTTTTATATGCAGTCCTTTTTCTTAGAAATGCAGCATCATCGTCATGCCAATTATGCAACATTGGACCTTACAATGATTTCTAGATTGAATTGGTGATTAATTTAAATGCAGGCAGGGTGGAGAGAATAGCTGCTGAGGACCTGAGGTGTGCATTCTGCATTGCATTGATTCATTTAGATTACAGAGGTGGGCAATGTGCATATCATATCATGCAAACATGGCTTGAAGATCTACACTGTAATATTGACAGAAAAGTTTGCCCACCCTGCTTGGATTATCGTTTTATGAATTAAGACATTTTATTTTACAGAATAGCAGTGCAGCATATTCAGGTTTTTATTATTCAAGCTATACTTGTATTATTCAAATTATACTAAGACAAAAACAATGGTGGTGATCTTGCCAGCCTGGGAAAACTGTCAGCAAAGTGATCAATTGTGCCCGAAACGTTTGCCAGACAGTATCACTGCCATCCTAACAATAGGTGGGCTACAGGAGACTGTAAATTTATATTGTGATGATGTTGTTTAGTGTAAGACAGGTGGATTCTTTTATATATTTATAACACACACACACACACACACACACACACACACACACACACACACACACACTATACGTACAGTTGACTTGCCAGAGGGCCTTTGATTTACTTGAGTGTTATCCAGTTAGTCTTCAGTTTCCCAGCATCACTCCAGGTTAAATGTGTTAAAGTATAGTGTTAAAAGTGTTGTTTTGACAGTGTTGAGTAGTAGTAGTTATTTGTAGTTTTTTAGTGTAAAGCATTGGTTGCTAGGGTCTAATAGGCGGTTTCTAGGGTATACTAGGCAGTTGCTAGGGTAAAAAGTGGTAAATAAAATAAATGGTGCATTTATATAGCGCCTTAATCCAAGGCGCTTTACATAGATTGTGCAATTACATTCACCCATTCTTACACACACTCATACACCAATGGTGGAGGAAACCATGAGGCACCAACCTGCTCATCGGGAGCAAGAGTCTTGCTCAAGGACTTGTGTGTTACTGTGTTTTGGCCGACTCACCAAGGCAGCACCATCATGTCCAAACCTAATCAGCCTACACAGTCTTTTTAAGAATTACAACAGCACCACTTTTAAAACATTGACTATTGTTTATTTTCAAAATGTTTCAGTGCTCTCCATCCACACTGCAGTGAGCCTGAGAAGGCAGAGGGCAGACTGCAGGGCGCTGGGATTTAAGACCTGCAGACTCCCTCCCCTGCACTGCCTAGACCATGGGCAACACCACAAGCAAGGACAGCCATAACTCTGCAGGTATCACACCACGAAATAGATCAAATAGTTGACTTTATTAATCTCTGAAATAAAAATGTAATTGATTTAAAAATAAATAAATAAAAATGGGTGAACTATCCCTTTTGAATAATGAGGCACGTTTAGTCCACAAGCAAGCAGATCAATGTCAGCAGGTCTGGCAAAGGCAGATGAATTGTAGCACCCAGTAGGAATTGCCTCCTGTATCACTTCTTTGCACATCAACAAGGTTCTCAAAGTGAAGATTCCAGGGACCTGCAGTGTTCCTTGAGAGGGCTTGAAATGGCGGGAACAGCTAGATCAAATGAACTCGTAAGGGTTATGGGTTGGATTAAAAAACACTTAATAAGTTGAGAACCACTGCTAGCTGCTTATATTAGTTTGACTGTCATGCTGTGTATGAGTGCAGGGTGGGAGGCATTATCGCCAGCAGTATTGCCACTTTGCCAGCATTCTGTCCTCTGTTACCATCTCCAGTGAGTTTGTTCAGTCTGTTGGCGTTCTTGCTTTGATGCCTTTGCATCAACACACCACAGCATATAGAAGATGCTAAATCTAAAAATGTTACTATTGCTATGCTTAGATGGCTGGCTATAATAGTATCACATAGAAAAAGTGTAGCTAGCTAAATCAAGCTAGTCCTGCTTGAATGCTGAGATTGTCTTTTCATGACAGAATAGGCTATTAGGTTTAGACTGACTGTTGTCACTGTTATTCCTGACTTCCACATGCATTGTCCACTGAGATAGAACTGAACTGTTTGTTCCTGTACATTGAACTGTTTTTACAGTGACGTTGCAATGTAACCATAGCAACAACTCTTCACATTTAGCAACATCAACCATAATCATTGTAGAGGAATATTAAGTTCTCACACATTTTCTATGTAGCAGTGGCCATCTCAGACTGGCACAAATTGCTGCCCTAAGAAATTAAAAAATGAATCATACAATGCTAATGATAGATTCCAGAAATCAATGGCAATTAACCCCCATAAAGCCATTGTTCATTTAACTAAGTGGTAACTGGTAACCGGTAACCTGCGTGACAACATGTTATCACTCACCTATTCCCATGTATAGCTGTTTATCCACTTAGCCCTATCTACTTTGTTGTACACAAATGGCAGCATTTAGTATGCAGGAAGTGAATTCAGGATGAGGCAAGGATAGCTGTGTGTGCACACTTCCACAGGTAGAGAAGACTGCATGGCACTGCGTGTGAAATGTCGGTGTGCATAATCCTCTGGCCCAACACAAGGGCTTGGAGGAAAAACGTGAATAATCAATACAGGATAAAAATAGCACACCATCAGTATTGTGCAGAAGTCTTGGATCTCCCATTTTAGAACTGCTAATAACAGCTGATGTAAAACCAGGCCGCCGTGGAGGTGTGACCATTGCGATGACGAGGGCTGCTTTATTGTAGTCAGTGAAGTAGTGTAAGCTCTGTGAATCTGGCCACATGGGGGATCAGTGTGTGTGCGTGTATGCTCGCCAAGAAGTGGGCAGGAGAGGCTCTGTGCTGCATCAATCAGCCTGACATAATAATAGATAAAGTAGAGGACACTGTCTGCTTCGCTCTGCATTATAACAAGGCAGGGAAGGCCTTGCATTAACCGCACCCATGTGTTGCCATCCATTTTTGGAAGCTAAAGCTGAATCAGCATCCCTTTCTCATTCTCATACATACGCCTTTGTCTTGTTTTTTTTTATCTCTTATTCAGGATCCCCCTCTGATTTCTTCAGAACGCCTCCCACCACACCCTCGGAGGCACAGCTAGCTGCCATGGCCTTTTCCTCCTCTGCTTTCAATAAGAAAGTGGAGCAGAAAGGCACTGCAGGCGGCACCACCCCCTCCACCATCTTACCCGCCACCGATTGGCCTCAGAGGCTGTCTGCTTCTACAGAGTGGGCAGTCATCAGCCAAGGTGTCTCGCCAGAGAAGACCGGGAATGGTGCAGTGTTGAGGCATGGAAAGGCAGCCGGGCACGGGAGCAGGGGCTCCCCTTCTGAGCAGCACTGGCTGGAGAAGGACAGTGGGCTGGGTCCTCAGACGGGAGCAGAGATGCCTGGGGAGGAGACGACCCTGGTGCTGCTCAGTCTAATGGAGCACTATCGAGCCTCGCTAGGCCTCAGCCCTGGTCAGGATGCAGCCACAGGAGCAGTAGGTAGGAGAAGTACATAGGACCACACATGGAAATAAGTGCTCAGGAGGACCTTTTTGTGTTATCCTTTTAGCCCAAATGTGCGTGCTGTTTGCATTTCTGTCTAATAAAGTATTCAATCAAGTGTTATTTTAACTCTTGTTTTTTATACTCTGTGGTAATATGAACACTCTGGATTGTTGTGGTGTACATGGCAGTACAACGTAGAAATGTAACTGATGGGGCCACTGAAATGGAAACCCATTAAGGTTGCACAGTGTCCATGCCAAAACCGTAGGGATGTAACGATACATTTTAACCGCATATGGTTGACGATACGATATTGGTATATATTGGCAGTCACTGTATCGTTACACCGCTACGAAAGCCGCTCTGTGCTTATACTGGTCATTTGGTTTGACGTGGTGTCAGTGCTTCCTGTGGGTTCTTTTGCCTGTTTAACGTTGATATAGCACGTGTCTGTGTGCGTGTCCTCATGAAAGTTCTTATTGAGACAAATGTTATATCGGTCAATTATATAATCAGACTACGGCAATTTGATGTATTCCTTTCGTCCCCAGTCTTGAATGCAAAAATGTTTGTCTTGTCTCTGTCCAGAGTTGCTCAGGCGCTTTCTTGGTGAGAGGGATGAGCTGCTCATTGAGAGAGATGAGCTGGGAGAGGAGGTGCGCTGCTTGAAAGACAAACTGAAGGTGAGAACTATGTTTTATTTACCACACTCACCCGAATGTGTGAAATGTGAATATCTCTCAAATCAAAATGATTAAAGGCATGATGTGCTGTGTCACAGACACCTAGTAATAAGTGTTCTACAGTAGCACTTATGTTCTTGAATAAGATAATAAACAAACCATTTAACGCCTTGAACCCTATATATTTCATTGACTGGGGTGCAACAGTACTACAGGTCTGTACTTGGCCCCCTCTTTTTCCCCCCATCTACACGAAATCTCTTTGCTGAAAATAGCCGATCTACAGTCTCACAACATGTTGCAATAAGTTATAAGCTTTTTGCCGAATTTTCTATTACTAGTCCTTACCCGTTTGAATATATGAACACCAAATGATGTACAGTGTGTGTGGGTAGGGTGTAGGCTACTCAATCTGAGGCTGATGGAGGGAGTTGTTAACGGATGAGCTTGGGAATTTGGGTTGGGCACAAAACTATTAGGGAGGTGGTCCGAACTCTGAAGCATTCCATGGGGGGGGGTTTGTGTATTCCTCTGACTGACATACCTCTCTCTCTCACACACACACACACACACACACACACACACACAGTGCCCCATCGCTGCCATAGAGTTATGTTATTTGTCCCGGCTGGCTCATGTGGACACACAGCAACCCGTCAATGGACGTCATAATATAATTAATACAATGAATATTATAATAATATATTACGGCAGACAGAAGTGCAAAATGATTAGCTTATTCGTTTTTTGGCTAACGGTGGGCTATTTCTCATACAGGAGAGTCCTTAGTCCTTACTGACATCATGGTCAGTGACGCTGGGCTTGAAGTTGGATTGGGTCCGTGTCGAGACTCGAGTGTGCAGTGCGAACTGCGAACGCACGCACGCACGCACGCACGCACGCACGCACGCACACACAACCGACACCTGACTGCATTTTATATACAGTGTGAAAACCTGTGCACAGTTCAACCTGTTATGCAAGGACTCTATTTGAACTTGAGGGTAGGGCTACATAGTTTTCAGTGTTCATATTAACAAAGAGAGTTAAAATAACATTTGATTGAATACTTTATTAGACAGAAATGCAAACGGCACGTACATTTGGGCTAAAAGGATAAAAATATCTTATCAAGATGTGTTAAGTGTATATGTGTGGAGCCCATGTCCAGCCTACAGGCAAACATATGGCCAGACCGAGACCTGTTGAAAGAGAGATACGACACTCCTTGATCTTTTTAATGTTTTAAATATGTAATAGCCCTGTAAAGATATTAAAGTATACTTTAAATGTATCCTTGCTCAAGAGTGTGCTTGAAGCCTGTCTCGATGGGACCTCTCTTCAATATAAACCGGTTTTAACTTTGAGTACCTCATCACCACCTGAACTGGAGTCCTCACCCTGTGAATTCTCAGCAGCACTCGGCTGACCTTTGTTCTTTAAAGTAATTGAAAAAATCACACCTGTGTGAAGTGAGTGGTGCAACTCCGTGTGGGGGTCCCCGGGGGAGCCGCCCCACGTCCAAAACGGTTGAGAAATGACAGTTACCGTGTGGGGTTCCCTCTACTGTACTGTCCTGTCCTGTACTGGCACACCCAAAATCATCATATTGCCGAATATCAAATGAAATTACAGATTAAATTTGGATGAAATTACCGGTAATCAAATATCTAAATACTGAATCAAGCAACTTAAAAGCTGTCTGCGGTGGTCACAAAAGCCTGAGTAGACGATAAAATGACCCTAGAACATGTTTGAAAGTGAAATATCCCTTGAAGTAATCAGGTTAATACTTAATATCACACAGGATATGGCTTGTTCCTTTTCATTTGTGGTTACTACAGTACTTTTGATAACTTCGGGTACTATGCTGCGGTTGTCTTAGGCTATGAATGAAGGTTAGTGTTTTCGCTTTTTGGCCGATGCAAAGTCCCTATTTGCTGGATATGTTTACAGAAGGCTGTAGCACATTGATTGTCATGGTATGCTCTTTGTGAGCTGAATGTTGAAACAGCTGTTACCCACCACTGTTTAGTACAACTCATTCTTTATCAACAATATAAATGTACTATTCAAGGTTGTGAAAGTCCCGTTCACATTTGCTGGGGGGTGAGGAGATTCCACGCCACTGCTTTTGATATAGCCCTGGTCATTAATTTGTATTGTTGATGGGGATATGTTTTATCCCTGCTTCTAGTCAGACTGAATTAAATACTTACATTATGTTCGATAACAGGCAATCAACAATTGCATTAAAAAGAAGTACATTATTTAAACCTGGCGTCCCTATTTTAGCCACACTTGGTCACAATTTGTGTGTTTTAAAAAAGAAACACAAAAACAAAGTAGCCGATCTACAAGCTCATAACCTTTCACAATGTTTCACATGTCAGCGGGTTGTGAGCTTATAGATGGGTGGTTAAGAAAATGTCTCGCTCCAAATTGAACAACCTGCTAGTTCAATTGCCTGTTGGGATTTTAACCGCTGAGCTTCCCTGTCTTCTGAACTCCACACCCAGGCGGAGAGGGAGGAGTGGTACCAGTTCCAGTGTGACCTGCAGGTGGCGGTGGCTGTGGCCGACCGGATGCGCATGGAGGCCGAGCAGGCCCTGGCGGAGTTCCAACGCAGACACAGGGCCCTGGAGGACCACCTGGCCCAGACACTCAGCACACAGCAGGACACAGACAGAGAGCTAGATGGCCTCAGATCCCAGCACAGGGATGCCTGCCACCAACTGGCCCTGGAGCGTGGCAAACTCGAGGCCTTGAGGGCTGCACACATGAAGACAGGCACAACAGGCTCTGATAAAGATGCTGAGAGAAAAGACTCGAGCAATGAGGGCCAAACGATGGAGGACAAGCAGGGAGGGGGGAGCCGGGGTGTGCCTAAAGAGGAAGATTCTGAGGATGAAACCATCGTTGCTCACACAGGGGGAGAGGCCAAAAGTAACGAAAAGCACAATGAGGTCAAAGAAAAGGAAACCGCTCAGGAGGCGCACAGTAAAACTGGTGGACAGGATGCCAATGGTGCAAATCAAACCGAGAATATGCAGCTAACGGGCAAAGGTGTCGCAGAGACATACCTGCGCAGTCTGGCTGTCCTGGAGAGAAAGACGGAGAAGGGCGGCAGTCTGAGAGATCGCAGGAAGATAGTGATGCTGTCTGAAAGATCCCGGTGAGTCTGTGCATCTCCAAGTGCGTTCTCCAACATGCGTAATACGTATTTTTACGTGTTTCGTGTCCTAGGCACGATTTCCTCAGTAGTTTGATCTGTACAGTGTTGTTGTTTAGTTAATTAGTGTCAGCCCTCCACCACTGTCTCGTCATCTCACTCATAATAAAATAAGGTCGCATTCACACCTAATACTTCGGTAGATTTGATGTGAATGGGCGGAGAAGTTGGGATTCTTGCATATTTAATTTGCTGCGTTTGCCTTCACACAAGCGATTTATAGCAATGGAGCACTTTTACCAACGGACCGGACACTAACGGCGATCGACAACAACGGGACTTACGGGAGGCATGATTAAATCTAACGTGACTAGCGACTGGACAGCGGGGGGCCGTCTAACACAGGATCTTTTCTTAGAATTGGACGGGATTTCCGTTGTCGTCGGCTAAACGGGGGGGAACATTTTCGATGACGTCCCACTGTTACGCAACATCGAGGATTGCGCAACAGGTGGAGCGATGCGTGGAGCGATGCGATCGGTTTTCATATCAATAAACTTCGTCTTTTGGATAAAAAAGGGCGCTGGCCTAATAGGACGGTGAACTTCGTCCTGGGCGATTGGGGTGTTAATTAGATCCTCTTATAGATATGATGATCGGATCATCATATAAAATTAGTATGCTACTATGCATATACCATGTTAGCTATACAGTTTATAGATCATGCTTAAGCATGTGTTTAATTTTGCAGTATTTATATTTAAACAAGATGAAGAAAGGCTCCAACACTTGGATCCCTGCACACAGTGACAGCCCTCCATGTTTACGCACAGACTGACAGACAGAATACTCTGTACACTTCTGTGTTTTTATGTGTTTCCTTAAGCAATTGATTAATGTGCTCATCTGACCATATTTCGACATCTTAGCGCTGCGTAAAATATCCCTTCTCCGTCTCCAACTTTACTTCTCATTCATCCGCCACATTGTTTGCTTCATTTCCTTTATTTGATGCGATTGCATTCCCACCTGAACCGAATCGAAATCAAGTGCGATTGGAAGCAAAGTGAAACCCCCGTTTTTTGGCGGAGTAGAATGCAGTTCTTTGATGCGCATTATTCGAATGAGGCTTCACACCTGACAAACGAAGCGCACTTTCCGACAATGTGCAGCAGGATTCGTTTTAATCGCGGTAAAGCTTGTGAAGGCGACCAAAGTCTTAATGCGTGTTTTATTTTTTTTAATAATCAAAACGGATTTAATTGCTGCCAAGTTAAATCTCTATACTGAAGAATGTGTATTTTATAGGTAGGGTGCCCCCACCTGGAGAATCTCTATTTTCAGCGACCACAAGAAAGACTTGAAAACCATCCAACTAGTTTGTTCTCTGTCCTTTAAGGAGCATGTCACGACTTTCACTTCCTAATGGCTTCAGTCAAAATAGTACCTCCCAAAGTTCAACATTGCCATTATGCAAGGTAAAACCATGATTAACATATGAACATTTTTAACATATAATAACCACGTTTTTGGTGAGCGACGACCAAGTATAAGTTTGGCTTTGTCTACTTTTTCAACCATTCCAGAAAGAAGAGCCGACCAAAAGGAGAAGTGACCACATTTTCCAAAGACAGGAGAGCTTTGCCAGCTTTAATTCTAGTGAGCTCTTACTTTGCCACCACACAGCACTGTTTTTGCATATTCATATTGCATCAAGCTCAATTGTTTGTTTCTTACTGCTGCTTGTGTCTAACAGAAAAGCAGGAACAGGACCCGAACTTTGACTTTAACAAGTAAGTTATGTTAAAGTTAAGAGATTTTCCTACCTGCCGCTTAAGAAACTTGTACATTAGAGGACACAGCAGGAGTCTGCTTGGTGTTGTCTTAGTGTATATGTTGTCATCGAGGGTCTGACCAGGATTTAGAAAAATGTCAAGCCATGTTCTTAAATTCAAATATAGCTTATTGAAATTGCTCTCTGTGAATTTTGGAGGCTTCCGATGGTGTGAATGAGCCTGTAACCTAAATGATCTGTGTGAGAGGGACTCAAAGACTTTTCTCCACTCCTCCCCAGGCCCCAGGACGGGTTCAGTGTTCTGCTGCGGCGTCACGGTGGCTCCAGGAGAAACTCCCTACTGCGTTGGTGTCAAACTCGCACTCAGGGTTACAAGGTTAGCACAGTAGAATCTCACCAAGAAGGAGGCAATGCTAATTGTATTACCCATATATTCATAGTTGTTAACCCTGAAACGCAAATTAAAATAGAAAGGTACAGTACACACAGTAGAGCACAAATCTCCACCAGAAGGCATGCCCCAATAATGCACTGTCTGGCGCAGAAATGTTAAACTGCATCTCTTTATGTCTCTCAGACGAATTGTAAAACATAATCAAACATGATTAGTGTTTTGTAGATATATGGTCTACACAGGTTTTCCACGAAGGCGCCAGCCGACTCATTGATAGTGGACGTGCTGTCGTGATTTTGTAGGAAACAAAAGTTATTTAAATCACACAATTTAATTTCATTATTTGATGTTGTGTATTATTTGTGTGGCGACGTTCAGATGACATGAGTTAAGAACGTCTTAAATTAGCCTTACCCATTTTGGACTGAGGCAGATTCTACAAACGCCTTCTAAATACTGATCTAAGTTTTCTGAAAAACTTCAAATATTTATATAGCAGCATAAAAAGTATGCAAAAAAATTTTGCATACTGTACAGAACAGAAGGGTTACAACACCAAAAGGGGTTCCTGCCCAGAATGGGTTAAAACGGCAGCTCTTCCAGTTGTTACACTGCTCTCACTCTCTTTAGAGCTAAAATGGTAAATGGTGCATTTATATAGCGCCTTTATCCAAGGCGCTTTACATAGATTGTGCATTACATTCACACACACATTCATACACCGGCGGAAGCCATGCAAGGTACCAACCAGCACATCGGGAGCAATTTGGGGTTCAGTGTCTTGCCCAAGGACACTTCGACATGTAGACAGGAGGAGCCTGCTCTACCTCTTGAGCCACAGTCGCCCCTACCTCGAGCTACCTCTCTTTCTCTCACTCACACACAAATGCACACTCTGGTGTAAAACGTGCAAGGTGCAAGCGCAGTTAGTTGGCATGTGAAGGAAAGCAGTTTTTGAATCATGATGTAGGCCAACCAAAATACATGGGTCTAAAATATCAGAAACACTTTGTACATCCACTATCAATGAGTCGGCTGGCGACCTGAAGTGCAGTGGCGGTCCTGCTGGCAGATTGGTCGCAAAGGGATGCAAACTGGAGGGAAACGTTCAATGGAATTGACTGAAGTCAATGAGAGCCGACTGGACAAGCGTATGATTAAACTATATTTGTGAACGATTGCGAACATTGTAAAATAATCGGTTCAGGAAAATAAAGAAATGTTTGTGAGGTATCTAAAGAGCATGGAAAAGGTTTCTGACTGCAGTAACCAAGGGCTGTTATCACGAGTCAGAAACATTTTCTGTGCTCTTTAATAAAATGTATATAGTGTGCACTGTGAACACCAAAACACTAGTGTGATTTTCATTTTCCTGAACGATAATCTGACCAAGGTTGCAATCATTCAAAAATATTGTGGTCCTTAGCCTTAGAACCAAATTCTGAATACAGCAGGCCCTTGGCCTGCTGTGTACATTATAAATTACTAATTGACAGACAGACAGACGGGGACAAATGAAAGCTATCCTGGTGACAAATTAAGTCATACCTTGTAACCGAAATGTAATGCATTCTAGTGGTATTTCTTTATAAATTATGTTTCAAATGTGTTTCTGTGACAGAACATTGATATCACCAACTTCAGCAGCAGCTGGGAGGATGGCCTGGCCTTCTGTGCTGTGTATCACACCTATTTGCCATCTCATATTCCATACGACAGTCTCAGCCCGGCAGACAAGGTACAAATATTGTTCAGATCAAATAAGACTTAATATATATCTTAAAAGCAATTGTAAATCTGTTTTGCCATTTGGCATATTAGAAGCTCTATCACCTAAGTACAGTAAGACACTGGACTAACCTGTTTTCTTTTGTCAGGAGGGAAACCTGGGTTTGGCTTTTCAGACTGGAGAGTGTGTGGGAATCACAGTCATGTTGGTAGGTCATAAATAGCATTATTCACATGAAATACAAATATTCAAATCAAGTTGTACCGGCAGGAACATAATTATGATTGCCATGCACCTACACTGTCCTACAGTAACAACTAATGACAATACCACAATGGTGAAAAAGAAAGGGATTATTAGGTCAGGTGTGTAACTTTGATAAAGCCTAGCCAAGTACAGGTGTAGTGAAAGACAAAAGGAAAGAGTAGATATTTTGGATCACAAGTTCAGTTGGGGTGGAATTCTGGCCACAGTTGGAGAGTAGCTTAAGTTATTTTCAGCCTGTGACGTGATTCTTCTGTCATTGAGAAGACAGTTGTCCTGACTGAGTCCTCATTTGCATAACAATGGGTTAAGAAAGTTCCAGAAATCAAGCTTTACCCGTTATATTACGTAATATTACCATTTCAATGGTATGTATTTCGATGTCACGGTGAGTTTGTCTTGTCCGTTTTGTTCAGATCAGTGATGTCTGCGATGAGTTTTCTATGATGACATTTCACAAGATTTAAAAATCTTTCTCAGTCGTAAACAGCTTTTATAGATACTAGTGCTTAAAATATGAATCTTTTAATGTTATTTTTACAGACTGTGGAGGAGATGCTGAAAGCTGGAGGTCCTGACTGGCAGAGGGTACTGGGTTATGTTGACAGTATCTTTCGGCACTTTGAGATGTAAGGTCTCTAAAACTCTCATCAAACTCTTCTATCAGATTCCCTTTTAGTCAGATTATATTACAAAAAAACCTGGAATAAATTACCAAGATGTTTCTTCACAAATGTAGCACCCGCGAGGTGACCTTGGCATTTTATATTGTAGAGCAGTATTTCACAGTATTTTCACTTTTTAATTTACATGCACCCAGTCAAAGAATTGGTTTGTGGGGAAAAGTGGGTGTGGCAGTTCTTCTGTTAAGTTGAATTTAAATGTTTTAAATTGTGTTAACCTTTACAAACACATTTATGAAGACATTTCTTGGTAAGGATTTTATTCCAGGTTTGGCCATTTTTCTGATTATGTTCCCTGACTAATGACTGCAGTCACTTGCTGAGACGACAAAATGGAGTTTAACGTAGAGTTCAGTCAAGATTTGAGATGTCACTTAAGCCTAATGCGGTACTATTCGTTGCTCAACTGCAGGAATAAACATGTACTTAAATGAAGCCCAGAAGATGCAGAGCTGAGAGCATTTGTACCTGGGAATACCTTTTATTTTGCTCTAAGCATGTCAACAAGTCATTAGATGATGATGGACAGGGGACAAACATACGGTCTGGTTTTACAATATAGACCTGGAACATACAGTATACACCTGGACAACTCTGACTATTCCATCCATGTGCACTGGCATGGGAGCTGGGAAAACACTGGAGAATGCAGACAGTCTGCAAGGACCTTTAGTGTTTTAAAAATATATATATTTGTTTTGAACATGAGCACTTTGAACGTCTTAAGTTGGATTTTATTTTTTTAATTAATAATAAAATGTTGACCTTCAGTTGCCCTTATTTCCTGAATCTTTCCAGCCATCTTACTTTTCTTGCCAAATGTAATGTCTGTATACATCCAAACTCAAGGCACAACAGAGGGAGTTAACAGACATGAGCCGACATTTAGGTCAAACTGCCTTTGATAATTTGTGTGTGTTTTTAAGACTATATACTAGGCTACATCAATAATAATGCAATAAAGTTCTTTCGGAAGTTGTTGCTCATTTACAGTAAAAGTGTTTCATGGATGACATTTTCAAAGTACTTTATTACATATTGACAGGCAACTTTAAACAGCATACAAAATGGTATAAAAGATGAATAAAGAAAATGTTTTAAGGTTCAGTGACATGAGCACAATGGTAACGAATAAATACTGAAACATTAAAAAAGCAATTTACAGTAGTATACCTTTTGCCTGGTTGAACTGAATGGAAATCAGGATTGTGGTTGAGTTTTGAATAATGTATTTACTGCATCTGAATAGCCAGACATCCAAGCTTCAAACAACAAATCTTTATACAATTAGTAATTAATGATGGCTAGAGGGCAGTGCCAAAAGGTCAAAAGCACTAGATGAAAGTGACATTCAGATTTGCCCATTGTCAAAGTCTTGCATCCATTCAGCAACACTAGTATTGGCACACATTTTACGATGCTGTTATGGCTCCTCCTATAGGTGGTGTGGAGAGCGGTGGCAAAAGGAGAGACTTTAGTTTGGCCGACATGGCTGCAATCTCAGGGTCCTGGGTCTCGTACATTTTCACCAATCTGGCAAATTTCAAGACACCTGAAAAGGAAGCAAAACAGTCAATTTTCAACATGGGACTTCCCATTCCACATGCTTTTGATTATTTTTCTTCATGTTATATTGAAAGGTAACCATACAGTACTTGAAATTAATGACTTTACTTTTCTTAGGTTTAACTGAGCACTGAATGCTTGAAAAGATATATATATAATATATTCCACGTAAATGGTGCATTTATATAGCGCCTTTATCCAAGGCGCTTTACATAGATTGTGCATTACATTCACCCATTCATACACCGATTGCGGCGGAAGCCATGCAAGGGTACCAACCACCACATCGGGAGCAATTTGGGGTTCAGTGTCTTGCCCAAGGACACTTCGACATGTAGACAGGAGGAGCCGGGATTCGAACTGCCGACCCATGGATCATTGGACGACCTGCTCTACCTCCTGAGCCACAGTCGCCCCGCCCACTTAAAACTTCTTTACTCAAGTCCTATTCATACTCCAGTTTTAGGTGATAAGGTGACAACAGTAAAAACAGATGTTTGGGTGAGCCGTGAGTCGCTTACCACCACAGTGTGACGTCATGTGGTACTTTTCGGTGGTCACCTTATCACCTAAAACTGGAGTATGAATAGTAAACTAATAGTTGAACAGGTCAGCTCTATACATTTGGTCTGCGCTTTTCCCCTCTACACCAAATCTGTGCTGAAAATATCTGAAGCCAGTAATTTGGCTATTTTCTGCAAATGTTCACCCAGAATAGCATGCAAGGATTCAAGTGGTTAAATCAAGGACAAATCTAAATTGGATGCACCTCATTGTTTTCTAAACTGAAAACTGTTCAAGAAGCCCTAATGTCAGTACCAATTTTAGTATAGTGTAACTTGTGCCTCTATTTCCCTTTCTACAAGCAAAATGAATAAACTAATTGAATAGCTGTGTTGTACGGTTACTGTAAATGCACACCCGTGTTTGTTTGTTCTAGGTACGACATACTGTGCTCTCTCCTCGTTGGCTTTCATCATACCAGCATAATGTAAATGTTCAATTGCAAAAACATTATGGAGAACATAAAAAAACAAGCATCATGGTTAGATTATAACATTAAGTACGTTTTTGGATGACTGGTGACACAAAGTAGGGAAATGCATGAATTGAAATATATCGCACATGTAAGAAGTCTACAATGTCACACAAACATTGTCAGAGCATGTGTGAATGAATGAACAAAATCACTAGCAGTACTGGAAAGGTTATCTCACTGGTTGGACATGTGTCTCCTCCGATACACGTATAGTCACCGGACACCTGACTTGACAGTGAGGTTCACCCTTTGTCAAGTCCCGCCCGTGGTTGTGCCCCTCTTCGCACCCATTGGTTGCCATTTTGTGGTTGGACAAAAAACCTTTCCCTCCATCCACTACCATTGAAATAAGTGTTTTTCAGTTGCTTCGTATTTATATTCGGTGCATTCAATTGTTATTTTAAACTTGGTGTCAGTAAAAAGGAACATCACAGGTGCAGCATGGTGACTGGGCATATCATGTTTGTTTTTAGTTTTTACCCAAAAATTATGTTTTAGCAAATTCAACATAAACAAGGCGAAACCAGGGCAGAACAAGGCAGAAAGAGTCTGCTGGTTAGTCAGTCAGGGACCAATCAGAAGGCTGACAAATGGTGTCACAGAGGGCCTAAGCACACTTTAGATTCCATGCGCGGACAGAAGAAGCTGTATTTTACGTCATTTCCGAGTTTTTAGACAGCTGGTGGATGGAAAAGAAGCTCCACCTCCGCGGCGGACAGATTCCCGGAAACGCTCACCTCCGCGGCAGTCAGCCGCGGGGGTGGAGCTTTTTTTCCATCCCCTAGCTGTCTAAAAAGCCGGAATGACGTCGGGCGTCAGCTTCCTTTTCCCTTTTCCGCCTGTCGGCTCAAATGTGCCCGCGGTGAGAGAGGGCACATAACGTGTGCAGGTAAACACTGTCCTTCTCAGTTCTGCTCCACACTGAAAAGGCATACCGTTTGTTGTAGTGCCCAGCCAAGCTGAATGCACCGTGCAGGAGTCAAATCTCTGGATGCCCCTGAAAGGGGTTCTTGTCCAGTCCATACACATTATACAGTATATGGTACAACAAGTAATGATAATGTCAAGCACCCATATAACTTATAGTTGTTTGACCTGACGAAGAGCCTTGGCTTGAAACGTCAATAAATTACACTGCAGCATATGAGTGTGCCGGTTTTTATACTTTCTCCCCATATAAGTTGTAATTAATGTCCTGAGACAGGCTGTGGGGTATGCAGAAGGGAGTTCCAACCGCAACTCTAGCCTATGGCAGGCCAGTCTAGTGCATCTCAGAAGCAGGACAGGTATCATGAGAGAAGGAGGCACTGGAGCAGCTCAGACAATTTAGGCCCTTACTTTATTAACAGGGTGCAGGTAAAAAGCGACAACGTTTCGATGTTTCAGTTACATCTTCGTCAGGTCATAGCCAAGGGGTGTGGGGTGTTGACTCACCCTCTCCTTCATTGTTGAAGCCATAGGCCTTGATGACCTCTTGTTGAATCAGAGTGGCGACAGGGAGCACAAGCTGCAGCATCTTGCCCATGTCATTACAGGCACTCTCTCGCGCCTCCTCCATCCGTGCCACGTTCTCTGGGACAGAGAATGCCTGGATGACCTCACTAAGCACCACTGCAACACAAACATCAACAATTCCTCTGCTTCAAAATTATGATAAAGAGAAAAATACATTTTACTTTTCTTTTTCTGTTTTATGCTTTGAAATTGTGACTTTTGTAATGTCTTTTTTTCATTGCTTCATTTTGAAAATTAATTAAAAAAAATATTTGAACACAATTGTATATATTTTTTCAAAGCACTTCATAATAAAGTAGTTTAAAAAAAACAATAAAACGGTGTACAATGATTAGGGTTTCATTTATAATTATATATAATTACAGTAGTAGCAAAGGTGTTATGTAGTATTATTTTTAGCACCATCACGATTCACGGCAGACACATGAACTGTTTTTCATTTGTCTGATTAAAACACAAATCATTGTGTTGGCAATGGTGTTGGAAAATAGAAACAAACCAAGCACTTCATTCTGACCTCTTGCCTGCTCAACAGTAAGGGTGGGCTGTTGTGCTGGGGCTGAGGCCATGTCTGTGGGAAAAGAATGACACATGACAAGTGTTTTAAGGTATAAACATGCAGTAAACACAGTCTTACTGTAGCCGCAATTTGCGGAATACATCTAGGTTTGTTGTTGGTTAATTGACAATGCCTTTGGGAACATCACAACACCACCATGATTGACGGCTAGATGATATAGCCAACAGATTCACAAACGTTTTTATTTTATTTTTTTACGGTTAGCCTTTAAGCTAAAATATATGAACTACATTTTCTTCCATACATGCATTTAGTTATCAGGGTCAGCTGAGCTTCCTCTATCGAGCTAAGCAACCTATATGAGGTTATGTGCTGTCAAATGAGCTGTTTAGATACGGTAAACCCGTTAATCATGAAATGTGTTACATTATATTTTATAAGTAATGAAGTAGACAACTCACCACACCAAGATGAAAACGACCTAGCCCAGGAAGGTAAATAAAAATCTGTCGTAAAACGCTATGTTTGCGGCAAAATGTGATTATTTACGACACTAACGTTCTGCTTTCAGGTGCAAACTGAAATGAAAGGTAAACAACCTCCAACAGTGGATATGTCCTCGTGTACAATCATTGTCTGATATATTGGATCTGCATTCTGCATTGAGGAGGATAACCAACCGTATTTCGTTCAAAAAAATGCTATGAAACATTAAGTTATTACTGTTGATTAACGGAGCTTGAATGTGTGTTAGCAGCAGCTGTCTTCCCACCGCCACGTAAACAGAGCGGTTTTACACCCAGCTGTTAGCTTATGTTATGGAGCAGAAGCTTGCAGAATTCAGAGCTCGTAGGAGGGCTACCAATGCTGTGACAAGTAGTGACTGTACTGTTCAACGACCAGAAACAGAAATGCTGGAAGAGAACACATCTGCTGCATCCGCCAGTGCAATAAGTGAATTTAAAGCTGTCGAGCAAGAGCAAGAACAAGAATATGAACTGGAAGAAGACACTAGGCCTCTCATTTCCGGAGAGAAGAATCAAGTCAAGGTAAGTTAAATGGTGATACATAGGGGCTGGCACAATAGATGAATTGATGGAATTCCATTTCCACTGTGATCCACACCACGAGACGTTTTGATAACCATCGTGTAGTAGTCAGTAGTCACACCCACCATACAATACTTTTGTGTTATAATTTCTTTAAAAAGCGGGCCTGTTCCAGGATCCATGACCATTGAAGATCCCCTTTATGGTGCCCCTGATATAAGTCAAAGATTATTAAAAAAAATGTGCATCAAAACATAGTGCTCTTGTGGTTCAACTGAGCTGGACATGTGTCCCATTTGTGGGCCCCAATACCACAGTTAAACAAACGTGTAAGTATTTTGCTCATTTTCATCTAGACTACAGATGTGCTGTATTTGACATGACATGCTGTTATGTCCTCACTAGGATGGTCCAGATTGGCTGCTGGACAGTGCCCTGGGCCGGTGGCTGAAAACAAGACAGTTTGCATTCACAAATCTGACTCTGTTAAAGGTCTTACTGTGGCTGGTTCTTCTTGGCTTGTTTGCTGAACTGGGTTTTGGCATGGCCTTCTTCATCATCTCCCTGTTCTACTGGCTCTATGAAGGATTCCGGAGCCCGGCTGAACGCAAACCTGGAGAGATGAGCGCTTATTCTGTCTTCAACCCAGACTGCCAGCCGATCCTGGGCACAATTACTGCAGAGCAATTGGAAGGAGAAATGGGATACAGTCTACTGGCTGCTAGATGAAATCACTTGCTCAAGTGGAAAAGTAAAGTCGGCTGATAGCCTCACACATCTTTAACGATTGGGATATATATTTTCAGTGATTGATGACCATACTATAAATCCATACAGATCAAACAGACCAGTGAAATTGGTTTCACACAATAATGTAACTAATGGTAAATTTACATTAAATGTCTGTCTATTTCTTGAAGCAATTTCATACACAAAGTTTCACAAACAAAAAAAATAGACACGTCATGACACAACAGCCAACCAGGTGACGTCAAGGACCAAGATGACAGGAAAGGAACTGGCACTACCAGTGTGTAAGACATGGATGACATATTTACCGGTAGTTGGATTCCCCATCACACAATTCATGCCTCAGTTAGGCTTAACTAGATGTTTACCCCTTCATTTAGTTTTTTTTTTTTTGTGAAATAATGGGATTAATGATTTGTCATGGATTCAACTAATCTGATTAACCCTAGTATCCCTATTCTGGGCATGTCATAGGCACACATTCTGTGAAACTCTACTTGCTCATAATGCATTGCATTGTGACACTTGAGTAGGTGGTGAGGTGAAGAGGGAAAAAGGAGGGGATCCCAGGCAAGAAAGTATATTGTTGCCGTAGGGTGGAAACCTTGTACAAAGCTGTTCCTTTGTTATTTGAAAAGATATTTTAAAATGGTGAAAATAGCCGACCAGACGTGTTGGGAGCTTGTAGATATATGTAGTATTTTCACTACTTTTGCGAGACACTTGTATGACGAAGTAAGGCATTAACATGACGTTTCTGCCCGACAACAACAATATAGGGTTTAAATGGTTAATGGAGAGGACAGCTGGACACTGCATTTTGTCCACTTTAATACCCTAGGTTGAGCCTTGTGCCTCACATTGTATGTCATAAAACACCTATTTTATTGAGATTATCTGTCGTAGATCAGCTATTTTCACTCCTTTTGTTTGACACGCTTGTACGATGGACGGCATTAATCTGTGGGGAAAAGGTTGAAATATGGAGATAACAAGGTTTCTGCCTGATGGTGATATGCTCAAGTGCATTATTTGTGTCATGAGAGAATGGAGTGCAGTCATACCAACGTTGTCCTTTTAGAAGTTGTAAAGAACATTATTGCTGAACCAGGACATGGACTATGTGAAGCAAAACCACATTTAGATTTAGATTGTTGGGGGAGGGGAACTAATTTGAATAACAATTTTGTATTTTCTTTCCTTCTGTGTGGTAAATTAATGTACGTGATGCCAACTTTTTCACATTTGACCGTCTGTCTGGCAAGGTACATTGATAATAACGTTACAATGTTTTAAAGGGGCAAGGCATCAACTGGTAATAGTGGCCTGTGTTTCTACAAGACCGACCTGTTTAGCAGAATAAAATGCTCTAGATGGGGAAAGATACTTTTGGTGTTGGCAATAAAAATCAGATTTGTTTTTATTTCTTTGCCCAACTACTATACTACAATATTTTCCTTTTAGACACGCCTTACCCCATTGTTTCTTTTTTCAAGATGTTTGGGAATAAATAAGGGTGAAATAAATGTCAAGTTTCTAAAAGCAAGCAAAGTGTCAACAACAGAATAACAATCTACAGATACACCCACTGATGATCAGGGTTCATTAAGACACATTTAGGTTCTTGTTCAAAACCATCTTTAGGAACATAATTTATATACACTTCACCAATATATAACCAATAACTGAATCATTACTAAAGGTGTTTAACAAAGATATTTACTTACTGATGATAGCACAACAGGAGACAAACAAAGGACCATAGTATTTCTGAATTATGAACTCTTGCCACATGTTCTCAATCAACCTAATTACATTTGCTTCATTCAACCTCTGAAGCCTCAAAATGTTTTCCTCTTTCTACTACTGCTGCTGATGCATTTTATTCAACTCTATGGTTTTAGCCAGGTCATATTTGAGGTTGAAGTAATAATTGGTGGCTATAAGGTTTTCATCTAGTTTGTAAAACTTATCTGATTAGCAGAATAAAGAATACCAAGTCTGTATACTCATGGCATGCAGCATATCAAATCGATCAATTATAGGATGATTTAAGTTATACATTATTGTCTTAGTCCTGGTCAGTATCCTGAGAATTGCAATGATTTGACAGGCTAACATACAATGAAGGGGTTATTAATTTTGCTCTATGGAATGTGAAAATTCATGCTCTTCAGAAGTCAAAGCTCACAGTATGGTGATTTTTCCTTACTTTCAACCACCAATATTCCATTCTTCCACAAAACAGTCTCGCAATAGACAAACACACAATTGATTTTATAAAAAATAAAGTAATTTGGAGATCTCACACGTCCCTTTGCACAGGAACCTTCTTTCTCAATATAAACTGTTGAGTGTTTTGAGTCCCTGCAGCACCACAAAGTCTGAATTTGACCTCAGTCTGACGTGAGGGCTTGCAGCACTGACTGTGGCACTCTGCTGGCATAGTACTGGTGGTTGTGCAGTGTAGCAAGGACCCCGGCAGAGTTCATGTGCTTAACGTTAGCATGGTAGCTGTATGCATTGCCATGCATGTCTGTTAGTTCTCCTGCAGAGGTAAATAATGAGGAACCAAATAAATATTTACGAACAAAAGATAAATCACTTGGTTAATTGTGTGCAAGCCGTGTCACAATAGCAAGAACAGAAAATAATCTGAATTCCCATGTATATAGTAGAAGAAGCAACAGCATACATGCAGCTTGTTTGTAAAAACGTATTTCTAAATAATATATTTTTGTGATATTTATTTTTTACACATTGATGGCACCAATACAATTTACTGTTTTATGTGGACTATGTATTGGGATACTTTTTATAATAAGCAATAATACGCATTTGGCAAGTTGGTACTATGACAGAACTGCAGGTTTTAATATGTGGGAAGGTTTTATTTTTTTCCTACCTCCCACGGCTCGCAGGATTGCTTCAGGACCACATGTGTCCCATTTCTTGCATCCTGGGCTGGCAAAGACATAGGCAGAGGCCTTCCCCTCAACCAGCTGAACAATCTGCACAGATCAGATGAGGAATATGCAAGCAAGCATGTGCTTCAGTTCAGTCATGAAATTAACTGTACTCAAACTCAATGACCACTGATGAATATAATTATTTTTGATGACTATTTTAAGGATTGACTATTGCAATTCATGCACATCAACTTAAAATTCATCTTCTGACCTTATTTCCTGCTCCACCCACTCTAATGACCTCATGAGGTTCCATGGCATCCACACAGTCTGTCACTATCTTGTTGCTATGGGAACGGGTGGTAGTGATGATGCGTCTTTCACCTGGGACCTCCTGAAGCTGAAATCCAAACGCTCCAAGTCCCGGTATTCCCCACAGAGTTCTCCCTAAGTCTGCCTCTGCTCCAAGCTAAGGACACACGAGTGGAAGGTCTGAGGGAATGCTTTCAAGACACACTTGCAGTATCATTCCATTTATGTTACTACTACTGTACAAGGGCGTAGTGTGGATTAAATTATTGACTGGGCAAATTAGAATCGGGAGCACGCACGCACGGGTGGGGGGGGTGGGTGGGGTCAGCGCAACTCCGGCAATATGTGTGAACGGTTTTGCCGAATTGCTAATGGTGGACCATTTAAAACAAAGGCAGCTTGCTGTGGTTCGCTACTAACAGAAATTTGCATACACAGGGGGTGAAGGGCTTTTTGAAGTTAGACTGGGCCAACTCTAAACTGATAGGGCCACGGCCCAGGTGGCCCAATAGACCCTACTCCAGTGCAACTGTACCTGGTAGTTGTAGAATGGCTGGTTAATGACACCAGCGATGGCTTTGCCTTTATATGCAATGCCAATGAGTACAGTCACATTATCCAGGAGCCCTGCATTTAAAAGACGAGACATTCAGTAGAGGGACTTCAACAAAGTATGTTAAACACTAAACAGTTGACATCATTGTAAATATACTTTTGTAGAATTGTCTTCCTACTGTGAGTAGGCAAGTATTATGACAGCTTGCAGATGGAGGACATAAAGAAGATACACTTAAAAGGGTATACTATAAAATGACATATTTTAGCTAGTCTTCCCTGGAGGCCTTTCATTGAAGATGCCCTTTTCCCCTGCCCAGTATGAGCCTATTATCTAGACAGAAACATGTCCCTCCCAGACAGTCCCAGTGCCTTCTGTTGCCATACACAGAGCAGTACTGCGAAGCTGAGAGCTGTTCGACCCTCTCAGGGGCATCTGGGGGTCATCTGGGAGATGCAGACGCTTTGTAGCTGGGCAACAAGAATGAAATGAAAAGAGAGGCACAGAAGAGAAAGATAATGCAGGAATAGACAGGAATAAAGAGAGGGAAAAATCTTTATAATCAGTCCTGAATCTAAGTGCAAAAATGCAGACTGAAAAACCCCAAATTACTCCCCAGTCCCCAGAAAAGATTTTCAATTAAAACGTAGAGGGAGAAAAAAGATCTAATGTAAAGGGAAAAAATGACTTTAACACGTGTCGATAAAACATACAGGCTTCTAGTTTGCTGCCGGTAAGTTGGCGGCTTGGTGCACTCGGCCAAGCTACCAGTAATGTATCAGTAACACTTCCACGCAGGTACTAACAAATTCTCCTGTGAGAAACAAGATTTCCAAGAATTGTGAGCTGAAACTG
The DNA here is from genome assembly GCF_951216825.1 of Electrona antarctica. Classification (NCBI taxonomy): domain Eukaryota; kingdom Metazoa; phylum Chordata; class Actinopteri; order Myctophiformes; family Myctophidae; genus Electrona; species Electrona antarctica. Next base: position 24,609,626 of record NC_136798.1, read on the forward strand.
TCTCCATGGATGGACTTTCCTGATATGTCAGCAATCTTCTGTTGAGTGTTGACATTATGTACATTTGACTAATAGATAAACAAAATGTTGCATCCTTCTTCTATTAATGACATTATGATGTAGTGTCATTTACATCATAAATGTCGTATCTGCTACAGTGTCAAACATCTGCCAATAAACATTAACATTACTGCCCTCAAACTACAGACCATAATTTTCAGCAATATTACTACAGTTATAGTTGCTAAGGCCACATGCAATAAAGCCTGGAATGGATGTGTTCTGAAAGTGTCAGACACGATATGAGAGCCAATGCAATGGTAAACAGACAGAAAATGTCCATTAAGCATCAAGACCACAAGCTTCATGATTCACTAAACAGTCTCAGCTCACCGGGCCGAAAATATGCATGCACACCACACACGTGCATGCACAGATGTAATGAACAGGTGAAGTGCTTACCTTCTGTATATTCTTTTGTGCCATCAAGGGGATCAACCCACACAACCAGCTAAGAGAAGACACATTCAGAAACCGTATTAAATTTTATAATAATAATGTTGCTTAAATTATATATCACTAGCCATCCTTTGCAATGTGTAGGATGCAACACTGGTACATTTTTATTTATAAAACTATACTTTGTAAACTGCCCATACGAAATAGGCTCACTCTCTTTATCTGACAGATTTTTGGGTTCGATGCCCCTCCTGATATTAGAATCTTGACTTGATGCTCATCCAATCAAATCATTTCCGTGGTACACACAGACACACAAAGCTGGGCCCCTAAAATAAACAAAAAACATTTTATTTAAACCCTATTCCAAAACTTTCTACAACCTCATGTGTCACGTTGTGAGCTTGTAAATCAGCCTTTAAAAAAATATCTGAATATTGTTAAAATTGCTCAAAAATGGGACGCAGAGTTAAAACCTCAGGACACATTAGCTGCATAATTGTCATCAAAGAAGTCAATGGCAGTTATATCAACCAGACCGATATATCAGCCTGGCTCTATTGCTAATGCTCTTTACTGTTACCTCCTCCTCTTTGACATCACTGTACTGCACAGGGCAGGTCTTCTGGAGGATGTCTTCAGCCTGGCCATCTTCTATAAGGTCTTCCTTTGCTTCCTCGTCTGGAAGGTCCTACCGTATATGAAAGGTTAAAACTACACAAAAAAAACACCCAAAAAAGTGCTCTATAATAATAATTATAGAGCACAACCTACAACATCATGGCGCACATACTTCCAGAAGGAAGGATTTATGATCGATTATAATTTTATTTTTATAAATATAGCTGCAAGCAGTGATAAGACGAGGTCAAGCCATAAAAGCCCCTCTCTTCACAGCGTCTCCTCTTTAAATAGCTGGTTGGAGACTGGAGATGACGCCACTTTTTTGTTATGCTGAAGGGGTTGTCTGTCAACGCTGTACTCCTGCAGCCAACCATGCATTAGCAGGGTCGAGACTCCGAGTCCACACAAATAAATAGAAATGCGATTTCACTTTGCCTGTTACAGGCCAGACGCTCGAGTGGTTAACCAGGCTACAAAAATCTTTGATGTCACTTTTTGGACGTAAATAAGTGGACAGATCATATAATTCATTCATTGGGAGATCTAAATGTCAGAGGTCCTTTGACAAATGACTGTGAGCTTCAGTTCTTGAGCGATTCTCACATATTACCAAATTTTGTGGAAAACGGCAGCACAGAACTGCCAAAACTGCGAAAAATGGCGGAACCCGTACAAAAACAATAAGGGGTCTTGACAGGCTGACAGAAAATTGGGAAAGATGGGGGGGTGACATGCCGTGGGGGCCGTCGGGATCGGTGGTCGAGCCCGCGGCACACTGCCAGACTGGATTACCAGCCAAGGTGCCTGGACCGCTGAGCCCAGGCCTATTTTTGCTACTTTTGTACGGCACTATTGTGTGACAACATTGTACGACAACGTTTTTGAAAAAAAATAATTGGGCCAATTTATATAAAAAAAATAACAAAATATAAATAAGAGGTATGCTTCTAAATCATTGGATTAATAAAAAAAAAAGTAATCAATAGAATCATTGCAAAGAAAATAATGGATAGTGTCATCCCTAATTTACAGACTCACCTCCTCCCCAATGATGGTGAGTTTAGGGAAGCGTCTAGATAGTGAGGCACAGATGCTTTGCTGGGCCAGTCTGTCAGCCAGGGTCTGCAGATCATTAACCCCAGTCTGTGCATGGAAATACAAAGAAAAACTACGTTTGGCAGAGAAATGTCATTTTTTGTTGTTTTCTAATACCTGGCCTTTAAGTAAAAACATTTATTCTATTATTATATTATATTTAATATTATTATTATTATATTCCAACCAGTTCCTTTCCCCTCCATCAGGCAGTTTAGAGACCTGGATTACTGCATGTTTTTTGTGGTCCAAGGAGGGAGACACTCTACTCTACCCTACCCTACCCTATCCTACCCTAGGAGACACGGGGAGAACATGCAAACTCCACACAGAAAGGCCCACCTCGGGTATGGGCACTGCCACTGATGATGCGGAGGAGAGAACATGCCCCCAGCGCCCACAACGTCCCCAGTGGGAATCGAACCCAGGACCTTCTAGCTGTGAGGCGACAGCACAAATGAATGTGCCACCGTGTCCCCGAAAGACAGATGTTTCTAAATACACCAAATGAGTGTAACTGGGTTATGATTCCTATTTCCTACCTTATTGTTTAAAATCAAAAGGGCAAAAATAATTTTAAATTCTTACATCCATTCATTGAGTGATTCTCGTGACTTGGTGCCATTTCTATGCACAGCATTTTTGCCTCCAGAGGTGCAACAGTTATTAATCAAACAACATCAAATCGATTTGATAAACTATGAAACATATCAAAAAAAGTAATCAATACAATATTATAAAATTATAAAATAATTGACAGTTGCAGAGCCCTATACCGTAGTTGCCTCCTTTATTGACATCAATGACATAGATTCTAAAATACTAGAAAGTATTTGGAATCTGCTCCCACCTTCTGCACAATACCAAGCTCTCCACTGCGGAGGACGCTCCTCACAATGGAGCCAGCCTTTTCAGCCACAGCATAGGCAGAGGCCACCACTCGCATCACCACTGCAGGGTTTCCAGACATTGCTGATGGATAGAGGAGAGTCAGGAGGAGACAGACAGCACTCACAGCAGCATGTCTTACGGGTCCATTTGACTTCATTTTATGCTCTCAAGAGTTAAATTATTGTTAATCATCTGCATCACTTAATTTACAATAAGTCTACACAATTAGAGAATGTAGAATTGTTATTTTGATCGGTGTTTGCCTGTTGTTATCTCTCCAAATGGTACCACTGCGTATATCTAGTATGGGGGAGAAGTTTACTGGGGGTCCTTCCTTGACACAACACATTTTGAGACGGGGCCCGGGGGTCCCTTGACAAGAGGCCTACAGAAAGTCCATAAAACAAAAGACATGCATGCTGCACACTCGCACTCACACACCCCTGGGTTGGGACAAAGGACACTGTGACAAACTGTAATATCACGAATGAATGAATAACAGCTGACCTGGGAGGTTATAATAAATGGTCACTCAGGACAGAAATAATTTCGCAAGAGCCAGAGATAAGTATTGTATTACACACTCATTGAGGCATTATTGTACATGATTCATTTCATTCAGTCACACTATATTATAATGACGTTGTATGGCATTGGCAGCCTCTCTCATTGCATTACATGTGGCAGTGCAGTGAGTGGTTTAGTAATCGTTGGTAAATAAAAGAATAGATAGATTGTGACTTGCCTGTGCTCAGTGTATGTTACAAGTTTACAACAAGTACCGTTTGATGACTGCTGGCGTGCCGTGGACTCATAGAGTATATATATAAGCGTGGACTTCACTTGACTGTACCCAACCCGGAAGTAGCCCACACACTAGTTTTGGTGGTTACTTGGTCTTAGTGCCCGATGTGTTAGAGTTAGAGTTAGACCACTGAGTGTTTCCCACGTTTTTTAATCATCTCCCCCATCACACACACACACACACACACACACACACACACACACACACACACACACACACACACACAAATATAATATATAATATAATATATAATATAATATATTAGCCTATAATAATAATAATAATAATAATAATAATAATAATAATAATAGTAACAATAATACAAATAATGTGTTATGTAAAGAGAACTGCCTAGACTTGACAGTCGACACTTGGCTTGCTTTTAGAAACTAAAAAGTATTACATAATATTTCACCTGCCCACACTAAAAGTATCTTTTCCCATCTGTAGCATTTTATTCCGCTAAACATTGACAGTCTTCTAGAATCACAGCAGAGCGCAGGCCACTATTACCAGTTGATAGCTGCCCTTGTAAGTAAATATCTTTCTTAAACACCTTAGGGGAAAACCACTCATTTTCAACATTGAACTATGTCATTAATATACCTTAGAGTTGTTGTGTAGAAGTAATAAATTCTGTTTAGCCTAGAACTGGAGGTCTAGAACTTGGGGTCATGTGATGGTGGAGATGGTGGAGGTGTTTTTCTACCTGAATTGTTTGTAGGCCTAATATATTACTTCTACACAACAACTCTAGGGTATATTAATGACATAGTTCAATGTTAAAAATGAGTGGTTTTCCCCTAATGATTCAGTTATTGGTTATATTGGTGAAGTGTACATATGTTCCTACGGTATTCCTCAGTGGGTGTATATCTCTGTAGCCTAGGTTTGGTTATTCTGTCAGGCAGGGGAGATGTGTTTGCTGTGTGTGGATGTTCACCTTTGACCTTTCACCTCTCCCTTCAACCTTAAATATAATATAACCTCAAACATTTCATCAATGTGAAAGGCCTGGTGAATCTTTACTTTTGATCTTTGTAAGGTGAGCCCACCTCGCTCCTCACTCTCTTTTGGCTCTGGTAGGAGGGAGGGAACAAAGTGGTGTTCTTGTGCATTTTATTTTTTTATCCCGTTGTTCCATATTATTAGTTTGATTAGACAACTGGTCTAGTTTATTGAGGCATTTATCATTTTTCTTTAATCAGTTTGATCTGATCAATTCTGATGGCCGTTTTAGCTTTTATCGAGGCATTTTTTTAAATCTGATTTTAGTCACCAGTTTGATTTTGTCATTTTGTTTTAGTTTATTGAGATGTTTCTGAGATTTTAACCTAGAACCTTTGGTTTATAAACCCCTGACTTTATTTCTTGAGCCACACTGGCATGGAAGATGCAAGTGAGAACGAATTACTTAACCTTTTATAGTTTAGTTGGAGTGTGAAAAAGTTCCATAGCAGTTTCCAACCCTAAACCTTCAGTTTATAAACCATCATATTGGCTGTGCCACAAAGGCATATGAGTTATGCGAGAACAGAATACTTAACCTTTTATAGTGCAGAAGTTATGTGAGAACAGAATACTCAACCTTTATAGTACAGATGACCTTTTAGTTTAGATGTGAAAATGTTGGCAATGTTGGCATTTCTGAACCGAAATCATCATATATACAGTTAATATGTGCGTGTGTGTTAGGTTGCGCACAGGTGGTGAAAAACAACCATGCTATTTTCGTGCTCATACCCACGTGCCCAGCCACACACATAGCTCCGTAAGGGAGTGGTTGCACCACTCAAAAATCATTTGTGGGATGAAAATGTACTTTATACCACTAGGTGGGAATGTAAAGCAGTGGCACAATGTAGTCACAGAAGATGTTCTCTTCTCCACTTGGCCTGTGGTGCACTGGCAGCTTTGTCTATTTTATTGAACTACTTGTCAGGTTGCCTTGAGTCTCCTCAGTTGATCTACTTAACACTTTTTTCTCCCCTCACTTTCTGCACACTCAGCAGGACTGTTTCACACTTACAGGAAATGCTATTTTTAACCCAGTGTAGCTGTTCTGTTCAGCCATTGCTTGTTAATCTAACAATGAAAAGATTGCACCTGTGTCACACAAGGTTAAAATACAAATTTCTGTCCCCTTACAGACTGCTAGTAATAGTAGCTAGTATGGATCCACCAGCGTTTCATAATCCAGCAGTCTAATATGGAACACCTATGGGAAGATCCTTTTGAGACAGTCCATGGCAATTATAAGCTTTTTATTACACTTTGTATATAATAACTTATTGGCCTCTACAGATATGTTTACACAAACACACATTTTTAAGCAATATTTATTGCACTCAAACTTAGAAAATCATACAGTCTCATTATTACCATGGAGAAGAAACATTCTTGAGGCCAACAACATAACACCATGGTCAAACCAGCAATACTGCAACAACTGTACTAAATTACAGAAAATATGTGGAAGGACAATGTCAGTAATGACGCTCATTGGCAGAATAAAGTTAAGCCAGGGAACATCTGACCCAGTGGTCTGGAAGAATGTATTTTTTTTACATTGGCTCGGGTGAGAAACCCATCTCAATCACACATGCAAACACACATTCACAAAGTCACTATGGTAATGGGTTATTATCTCAAGGCAGATAGAAGCATCACGTCCTGTCCTTTCCAAACATGTTGCTCATTCCGAAAGGTTGGTTTAGTATTGCTTAACTACTGTATGCAACCATGAGGACTGAGCAACACATTACTTTTATGACATTAAAAAAAGAAAAGAAACACTGTTACATATTCATAAAAATACCAACAAGCAAAGAAAAAACAACAACCACTCAGTAAATAAATACAGTAAATGTCTATACACGAAGCTGAGAAAGAGAGGGCTGGAGCGTTAGAAACAGCCAGGAAAGGCAGAATATTGCCCGGGAGAGAAGGAAGGAAGGAGGAAGATTTGTGGGAAGTTGCTTCACCTCTTCTTGGGGGCTTGAGCAGTACGAGGCGGGGTGACAGGACGCCCGGAATTAACGCCTCCGTACTGGTACTTTGCTTTTTTCTCTGATGGCTTTAGGATCTGAAAGACATGGTGATGGTTAATGAATTACATCACCATTCAAAGGATGCTTAATTTCATCCATATACATGAAAGACTGAATATATATATATATATATATATATATATATATATATATATATATTATTTTTTTAACATATACTCCCTCAGATAAGATACGATCTTTATTGTCACTGTATGAGACATACAATGAAATTCCGTTTAGTGCAACCATAACCCACAGCAGTATCAAAAAAGGACAACGAAAGAAACAAACACTGATGGGGAAACTTCATGGCATAAACTGTTAGTCCATCATAGTCCAGTCCAGTCAAGTCATCTCAATCCATTAATAAGAGCACTATTAAAAACTAATAAAATACACAAATAAAATGATAAATAGATAAAATAAGGGGGACAAAGAGTTCAAAGTTCATGTGCAAATTCATTATCAGTAGTATATATACTATTGCACTTGCCCATGACCTATATTGCACTTGCCAGGGCTCTATACTAGGCTGCAACGCACTGGGAGCTTGTAAATCTGTGCCATTTTTCAAATGGGCAAAAGGGCTGAAGTGGGTAATGTATGTTTTGTAATAATAATCAAAATCTAGTAATAAAAGTTTTCAAATAATTGTAGTGAAGTAAAAGTCTATTTGCCTCTAAGGCAAATACCAGCACTCACGGAACTGTGAGTGCTGTGAGTACTGACGTTTTGGCATCAGTGTTGTCACAATGCTGATTATTTAGTGACGAAAAAGTTACGCAAATACCGCAAATAAAATCCTCAACCTGCATGAATGTGGCATCACCAATTTGATTATTCATCACACTCCTTACTGCAAGTATAAATCTAACTTTACCTGAAAGGAGCACATGAGAGACTCGTCCACACTCATCATTCCACCTGCGTTGTCAAACTCCCCACAGTAGTTTGGGGCGGAGAACAGTGTCACCAGCTGTCGTTTGGCAAAGAACTCGTACCCATCTTCAACAACCTGTGGGGTTGTCCAAATACAACAATATGTATATTGTACATTTATGAAGGAGTTTATTTACTCAAATACCACAGAGATCGCCTTTTGACCCGTTTACCTACTTGGACTCTCATCACAGAGATCGTCTTTTGCCGCTTTTTTAAATATATAATATTGATTACGGTTCACAACTCTGTTCTGCTAGCGCCTGTAACACTCAAAAAACATCACAAAAAGTGAAATATCCGTTGGCTTATGCTGTCTATGGGAACAGAGTTTTTAGAATCCTAATATCTCAGATTCTTCTTCCAGGCTGCTTTCTTGATCAAAACAAGCTTGATTTGTGGCTCATTTCTATAAACAATCACCGGTTACAAAATGTATGTTTTGGGTGAATTAAATAACATTCACGGGACCTGTTACATAGCGATTATTCACTTCCTGCTTTCAAAATAAGACGGTTAACATTAAAGTTAACGGTATCAATTCAGCCACCACTGGCCACAGAGAGGCGGTGATGACGGTAAAATAGTTAATACAAACCTACAAGACAGTGTTTGATTTAGTAAATCGAATCAGCACTTAGAAAGGCAAATCCACTGTAGAATTCAGATTTAGTTACCATATCTTTGCTTTTTTCCACCCCACTACTTTTTTGAGGGGCGCTATCCCCTCCTATGCCCAGCTTTGTGTGTGTGTGTGTGTGTGTGTGTGTGTGTGTGTGTGTGTTTGTACCACGTAATGTGATGATTTGATTGGCTGAGCACGGAATATGATGATGTATGATGATGTGAGCGCCCCTCACTTCATACAAGTGTGATTTTTAATTAAACCTATCAGGTTTCTTTTACAAAAGGATATTTTGTCAAACAGACATCACACTCATGGCATCCAGTCTCATTGCCGGCAGGTGTTTTCTACCTGATGAGCTCTGCAGATGAGGTCCAGGTCGTGTCGGTTCAGGAACTTGCTGACCACGTCAGCTCCAAAGGTGAAAGAGACTCCCCGGTCATTCTCTCCCCAGCCCTGGACGTCTTTGTCTGGGTCAGACCACAGCAGGTCACACAGCAGACCTGGAGCAACAGGCAGGTAGATGGCAGACATGAACACAAACTAGATCTGTGGTTCTCAACCTGTGGGTCTCCACATGATTTTAGGGGGGGGTCAGCAGATGACAGTAACAATTTAAGGACCTTTTTAATACCTAAAAAAATTGAAATTAAATGAAAAAATACCATTTACTGTATCAAAAGTAATCAACAAACAATACTATAATAACTGGTCAAACATTGGTCAAATAATATAAGAAAGCGGCAAAAAAAAAAGAAGAAAAAAATAGCCTATCTGGTGCAAAAGTTCTGCAGACAATTAGCAGATACAAGCTGACAGAGCATCACAGTGTTGTTGTCAATATATGTAGTGTAGTGTAAAAACAGCAAGGGAAGATGTTCAACCTGTATCAGGAACATCAGTGGGTCTCATGATGCGTCTGATTTGCTCCATGGACTGTAGGTCAGGAGACAGTCCTGACGAGTACAGAAGACAGCGTTAAAGCTACTGAAATCACACCACCATGATGAAATGTCAATAAGAGACCATACTGACAAACCTCCATGGCAGCAGAAGATCTTTTCATCTATGATGGCAGCAATGGGCAGACAGTTAAAACAGTCGGTGAAAGTCTTCCACAGCTTAATGTTGAATCTGCGCTTGCCTGGAAGAAGTGAAGCACAGTTGGTGATAATTGTGGATTTTTGAGGGGCGCTATCCTCTCCTATGCACAGCTTTGTGTGTTTGTACCATGGAATGTGGTGATTTGATTGGCTGAGCACAGAATGTGATAATGTATGATTTTCTACAGGAAAGCAATTTATCGACATCATGAAAATAATTCAAAAAAATAATTTTACAGTGTGTGGATCACGAGATCGATCGATGATCTTTTAGGGCATGTAGTTGCTTATTTTGCACAATTAAGCCACTAACCAAAGCTCATTCTTGAGTAAAATAACATTTCCCACAAATTGTCCATTAGGGAATGGTTCTTAGGATGGTACATCATAATTAACTGGATTGCTAGATTGGACTAGCCTAGAACAAAATCATCAATATCAGCACCAAATATAAAAATGAACAGATGTATTTTTAAAACCTTAATAGCAATTAAATCATCGTATTGTGTTTTCCCGTCTTACACTCGTCATAGAAGCCATAGATCCTGTTGATGGAGGCACACTCATGGTTCCCCCTGAGCAGGAAGAAGTTCTCTGGGTATTTGATCTTGTAGGCCAGCAGCAGGCAGATGGTCTCCAGGGACTGTTTGCCTCTGTCCACATAATCTCCTAAAAACAGATAGTTGGCCTCTGGAGGGAAACCCCCGTACTCAAACAGCCGCAGCAGGTCTGTGTACTGGCCATGGATGTCACCTGGAAAAGAGCCATAGTACAGTTATCCACCAGCTCAGTGGCCTTGTGGTTAGGGTGTCCGCCCTGAGACTGGGAGGTCGGTGTTCAATCCCCGGCCGGGTCATAACAAAGACAAAAAGTAACATAAGTAAAAATGGGACCCAGTGCCTCCCTGCTTGACACTTAGCATCAAGGGTTGGATTGGGGGTAAGTCCCTGCGACATACTAGCGTCATGTCCAGGGGGTGTACTTGTACATCAAGCTGCCTCACGCTACAGAAACAGGAGATAGGCTCCTGCCCTATGGGCCTCATGGCTCGGCAAGGCTACTTACTTACTTACTTACAGTTATCCACACTCAGGTCACAACGTAATGCATCCAGACCTCCCAAAACAAACTGGTCAGGCTCCTACTTGGCCTCAACCCCCGAACCCACCTCACCCCTGCCCACTTTGACAGGCTGGAATGGCTTAGGGTCGACGACAGAGTACAGCTTCGATACACCACCAAGATACCCATGTACCTGTCTAGATACTTCCTTAATGTTAACGAAGTCCACACCCACAACACCAGAGGGAGTGCAACGAACCATGTACAACCCAGATTCGGCACAAACAAGGGACTAAATTATTTTCGCTCCTATGCCACCAAAATGTGGAACCAACAGTCATTAAGACATGCGAATCCCTTGACTCCTTCAAAACCGCTCTCAAAGGGCACCTACGGATGGCTGCAATTCGAAACTGGCCCCCGTAAAATCGGAATCCCCCCCCCTCCCACCCCTTTTTCCCCCTCACTGTATATGTTTCTTTTCCCTTTTTACCTCCTTTATGATGAATTCCTGTTCAGATACCCAGTTTTAATAGATTTAATAAAAACAGATAATAATTTAGGCCCCAAATATCCCAATCCTTTGGGATATTTTTATCCTCACGCATCTTTTCGGCGAAGAGAAAAGAGAGGACCAAGTAATAGACCTCTGGGGCACACCAGTCAACAAAAGTGGTTTAACAAATAGAGACATCCTCAATTAGATACATCAGTACACTTTTAGTTTGAATAACATTCATAACATTTTAAGACATCTCCTGGTGTTTGTTTTTCAAGAACATAAAGGGCAACTCAGTGGCCTTGTGGTTAATCTCAGTAACATGTGTTATTCAGAGACACTGTACAGTATACTGTATATGTCTCATTTACTGCCTGTATACTGATTACGTTGGCAGTTATGTTGACTAGAGAAGTTCAGCGTTACCGTTAACATAAACATATGGAGACGTTACTGAAGTTAGTTTGGTCCATAAAATATGATGCATCACATGTGAGCCCTCTTTTAAGTCATATTGGGTGCGTTCACACTGAACACTGAACAACCCCAACTTCTGAGTAGGGTCAGTCAGAGCGGGCACTCAGCACACCCAGGGCGCAGCGCTCTAGACTTTCGAATGACAACACACTGTGCACTGAATAAACAAACGACAAGAGGGCACACCAGTGCGCTCAGTGCGAATTTCCGAACGCACCCATATTGTTCACCAGGAAGTAGCGACATGTACTCACCACAGATTTTGAGTGGAGCCTCCAGTTCCAGCAGGATGGGTTGGCTGAGGAAGATCTCCCGTGACTTTATGCAAAGTCCTCGTACCTCCGCCTCTGTCATCTGCACTACTTTCCCAGGGCGACATCCTCGCACTATCAAAGGCAAAAGTCCAATGAGTGTGATAAGAAATGACCAGGAAAGCAAGTCAACCGGGTAAAGATCACATTATGGTTTCATAGCATGATCAGCTAGTATAACATCATGGTTATTATACGTACAAGCTCATGATATGAGAATGTTTCAACTGTGCCAGTTTAGTTATGCATATTAGCCTTGGATCAAGCTATTATAGATGTATTTTATTATCGATATTGACATTTGCATATTATCTATGTAGATACAAAAGTAAAAATCAGACTTGATAAAATACAACTATGATAGTCCTGATCCAAGGCTAGGCTAGATGCATATAGTATCGAATAGCTAAACATGCAAAATAATAATAATAATAAAACTTTGATTGTATTAAGATTGTATTAGTAATAGTATAGTATAGTATAGTATAGTATAGTATAGTATAGTATAGTATAGTATAGTATAGTGTGAATCTTATTATTGTTAGATGATATTGTTCAAACCTACTTGGCAACCACACCCAAATCCCTCGTCTTTAACGATCAGAGTATATAAATGTGTTTGTAGTACACTCAACTCTCTCAGTCTCATTACAAATGGGTATAGGGACAAGGGTCCATTTGGTTGCTGAACAACAAATCCAAATGCGACAACGTTACGAAAGACGATGCATTTTGAATCTTTGTTTTTAACCATCCAAAACTGTAAAGCGTGCAATAAACATACGTTATACTAGACGAACAGACAAAACAGACGGGAAAATCGTCATGAAAAAGGTTACGTTTTACCTTCAAGTAGTCGAGAGATGATGCTGTCAACGTTTAGTTCGCTTTCCGCCATGTTTTTGACATCTGTGGGCGGGGCACGTGACGTCCTGTAGTAGCCAAGGCATGCACGTCGACGTTTAGATGCCAGAAAAATGAAATGAAATGAAATGAAATGAAATGAAATGAAATGAAATAAATGGAAAAAATAAATAAAGGTGGAGTTTGCAAATATATGCCTACATTTCTAAAATGAAATAAATAAATTGAAAGGCTATTTCAAAATCGTAAAAATAAAGAATGTCACAGCTGTTTTTATCTGTTGCGTTAATTCATTTAGACACCAGGTGGGGTTGTTATACGTTTTTTGCACCATGTGCATGATGAGTAGGCTACTGACTGAGTAGGCTACTGTTCAGGGTCAGATGGGATGCGTTACATGCGTATGGATGAACAAAATCATATGGTACTGTAAACATCTTGTTAGAATGTCTTAAAATGTTTTAAAAGTGTTACAGATATGTGCAATTCCGGATGAGAAAATAAAACAATGTATGGGGCAGCAAAGTGTCCTGTGACAGTGTCCTGTCCTTCCACATAGGGTCACTTACTGCATTAAGCTTGCAGCTTGTGTTGCAGTGTTAGGGTAATGACAGTGACACAATCAAAAACATTTTCATACAAACTATATAGCACGAACGTTCCTCTATGTCCTGCTGAAGTGCCCTTGAGCAAGGCATTGAAGCACTACCATGAAATGTTCTATGAGCAGGGCCTGGCTGTAAACAAGTATCTGATGCTTAGTCCAGTTACCCTGGGTAAATATAGTAACTTTGCTTTGCTTTGCTTTGGCATAACAATTTGTTAATCTTATAGGGTCTAGCCCTCCTTGTCAGGTTCAATTAAGAATGTTTACCTGTACCACAGTATATTTACTGATTTTGTTTATCCAACACTACTGCAATAGCATCCTTCGTGGCGTCACCTCTAAAATCCTCAGTATAAACGTATATGTTCAGAGCTGCTGCGGCTTGCTTACCAATGCTGCGCTCCAGATTCCACGTCACGTCACATCACACGAGTCAGTCCACCAAAAATATTCACTGACCCCTTAAAGAGAATTAACTTTAAAATATTCCCTACCACATCAATTGGCCCTCATCAACCTGGTCCCAGGCCCCTACCTCTACCTCCCTGTTGAACACACCGCTAACCACATCACTTGCCCACAACTCCCATCCTTTAAAACGGCTCACAAAACTATCCGTTTCAATCTGGCTTTCCCCTGATAACCCCCACCCCTTGTTTTTACTGTTTATACTTTAGATGGAATTTATTTTATTTTATCCCACCATACATCCGAGCTATTATTAGAATCCCTAATACATGTTGCAGTAGGCCTATGACCCAAAAGATGGCAGCAAATCATAGCTGATATTTCCATTGGAGGACATTTTGTTGAGGAATACAAATACCACACAATGGTTTTCTATTTCTAAGCCATTTATTACCACATGCATGTGCATTACAGCTATAGCAACATTGCAGCCACTGAAATTTTATTTGTGGGCAATTTCACTGCCCACAACATATGGTAGCCTACTTTTGTCTTCATTGACAATCTTTGAAATACCAGTTGTAACTTGTAAGACACCTGATGTTGAGGCTGTTGATGGAACATCCACTAGGGGTGGATAAAGCCTCTCTGAAAACCTTTGGAGTCAGCCCAGGGCTTCATTTATTCACCACCTTTTCTGTTAGACATTGATGAGGCCTAGCCTGATCTTCTGGTAAATTTAACATGTATAGTCTTCAGGCTAATGTTAATCTTCATGAATTATTCAACACAGAATAAGAATCCAATAATTGCAAACAAATCAACAGCCAGCTGTGTCTTTATTCAAAAGTTGAAAACAGCAATGCGCACACTTGACTGATTGTTCTTTTTTCTTTTTATTAAATTCAGAATTCTCATAATGCCACCACTGTACAGAAGCCACTTGACAGGTGACATTTGATCGCCAACACTCAACAATACAAGAGGCAGCAAAGCATAGTGATCAAACAGCTGTCTGGATAGCTTTACACCAAGATAAATGTCTACATAACAATTGTGCTTTGAGATTTCTAGCTTAGTACAAACAGGAAATTACATTGTCCCCAATGCTTTCGATTGGATCGTCAGTTATTCATACAATGCAGACACAGTAACTTCAATTCAACTTACCAAATAATGAAAATACCTTGTTCCTTCCTTTAGATAAGTAAAGCTTACAGCAGACATATTTTATTTAGATTTACGCAAAAAGCACTTCACAAGGCCTGTGCACAGGTTGCATTGTCATCAAATGACCCCTCCCCATTTTACAGTATAGCACTAAAACACCTCACTGCAATGATGCAAGGCTTAGATTGGAATATTCACAAGATATCACAAACGTACAAGGCTGAGTCTAATGCAATCCATTAACCTGGTGAAAGCAGCTATATTCAGACCGTTATAAACCAATTCAAATGTTTCACAGTAGTGGCCAGCACGCTGTATATATCCAAATTCAGTTTCATTTAATGTGTTAAGCTAAGCTTTGGCCAAAATGTCTTGCCTAATAGCTGAACTGTTCGATTTGAACACTTATTTTACAAGAGACGCTATACAGTTGTTAGGTATACATTTGAACAAAGACACGTTACTATAAATGTCTAACAGCAAGAGACTAAAGAAATCGACGAGAGGGACAGTCCCTCTGTCATAAGAGATTTTCCACATACTTGAAAGTTGTGAATCTTTTTTTTCCTTCTTTTTTTAACAAACTTTTTTACCTTCATTTCCATTTAGATGTTAGTTAGAGATGAAAATGAATTCTCATCTGTGAAGTTGATTCTGAACCAAATGTATGCTTTGTAGTACAATGGTTGTGACTTGCCAACAATAAATGATTTTCATGTTGAATCGTGACGTGCTGTTAGCAAAAACAAGTTATTTTTGGCAAGCGATGCAGTCATGCGATGGAGTAGCCTAAGATTGAATCACTTCACACAGGTGAACTCTTTGAGCAATACAAAGATGACAAATAATGTCAATGTTTGAGGGGTAGGGTACTCTCAAAGTTGCTTCAGCTCTCTACCCATGAGAAATGTTATACACAACTTATACACAATGCCTATTGAAGGTCGAGATGCAAAGATTTGTTGTCCTTCCTTTTGGTGCAACAGACATGACATCTCAATAACATATTAAAACATTTCTAATTAAAAATGTCAGTAGCCCCTTATCCCATAAATGACAATATATTGTTTTCAGAACCTGAATTGACAGTACAAAAATATAATATTCCTTCACTAGTTGGATATCATGAAGTCCATGGCAAACAACAGACTCATGATAATCTATAATAATTCTCAAAGAATTCAACTCCCTCGTATCTTTCATTCCTATTTGGCACTTTGGCACAGGAACACTATATACTGTATACTGGCACTCGTAACATAAAATAATGGAGTAGTTCACCACTGAATCATTTTTATGTGAGTGTAATTCAATACTTTCAGATGATGAGGTACATCTCACTTGCAAAGCATAGTTCAGCTTTTTAATGTTTAATGGCATTGTTTGGAAAGGATGACATTTACAAAGTTTCCCCCATGACGAAACTGATTAGACCGCTTCTGCAGACGTCTCAGTTGATACAGACATTGTCACTTTGGCTATTTTCACAGTGGTCTTCACACAGCTCTCTGCAGCCCTGTGGGCGGCAATGGTGGCATGTCTATTCTGGCAGTCCGACTCGAGGCTATTATCCAGCTGCTGGGCACTGCCCCTGCACGCACTGCACGAGCTGAGGAAGGCATGCCTCAGGTCCTTGCTTCTCAGGGCATAAATGATGGGATTGACGGTGGAGTTGAGCAGGCAGAGCATGCTGCAGAACGCAAACACTGTCTTGATGTCGTCGTCCATTCTCCAGAACAGGTCGTAGACCATGATGGCGAGCACCGGGCCCCAGCAGATGACCAGAACAACCAGGATAAGCACCAGGGTCTTGGCCAAGCGGATGTCCATTCGTGTCTGCTCAGGGCGGGTTGACTGCACCTTAGTCCCATCTGCTGAATACACCACCAAGCTCTTCTGGGAGGTGCGGCTCAGCATTCGCACGGCATGGTGATGTGCCTTCCACAGGATATACATGTAGGCGTAGATGATGAAGAGGACAAGCGCACTAGTCACTCCGATCCAGAACATCAGATAGTTCTTATCAATCAGAGGGAAGAGATCAGAGCAGACAGACTGAAGCTGCTTGCAGTTCCAGCCCAGCATAGGGAGCACTGCAATGACGATGGAGATGGTCCACATCACGCAGAAGGCAATGACGGCTTTGGTCCGCGTCACTATGCGCCTGTAGGCCAGAGGCCGGTGTATGGAGATGTAGCGGTCAATGGCCGTCAGGAAGAGGCTCCCAACAGACGCGGTAAAGGACGCGATGACTCCTCCCAGCTTGAAGAGGAAAACGTTGGGACTGTCCATCCGGTGGAAAACATGGAAGTCCAGGAAGCTGTAGACAAAGATGACACTGCCCAGCAGGTCGGCCACAGCCAGGCTGCCTATGAAGTGATATGACGGCCGGCAGCGAAGATTGCGGGCCTGCAGGATGACACACAGCACTACCAGGTTCTCCAGCACGGTGAACGTGCCCAAGGTCAGTGACATCACAGCCACAGCCAGCTGCTGGCTGGGAGTCAGGATCATGAAACACTCCAAGTTCATGTCCAAGTTCTCACCACACTGGATACCATTCCTCTCATCTCCAAACGAGCTCTGGTTGCCAAAAGTGTCTGTGGCGTTGGTGGGAAAGAACAGGATGCCTTTGAGGATCATCTCCTCGTCCGGAGGCAGTTTGTCAGGGAAAGAGTTGCTTCGGAAAGCAGACAGGGGCTTCTGGAAGGCGAAGCCGCCCTTTGTGAAATCTGCGTCCATGGTGGCATCGTCATAGTTCGCGTCATTGGAGCCCAGATACTGTAAACCAGAGGTAATAGTCCGGAAAGTGGTGTCCGCCACGCCATCCAGTACGGACTTCATGGCTGTGTCTGAGGGTAATACTGCAGTCTAAGTCTGTTCAACCTGAAAATGGATGAAAGACATATGTTTTTAAACACTTGCAACCAACATGCCATCATATTAAAAAAAGAAAAAAAAGAAAAGCCAACCAACCTAGGTGAATTTACGGAGCCCCTGAATGGCCATGCATTCCATATATATTTTATCTGGTCCGGACGAGATAATATCTTGTACGGACGAGATATTATTTTGTACGGACAAGATAAAATATATTTTGAATGCATGGCCATTCAGGGGCTCCGTAGAACTTGTAGATCGGCTATTTTTCAAAATCTTTGAATAGGGATTAAGAGGTTATTAACCTAACCCAAACACTGAAAAGAGAGCCCTTATGGTGTACAAGCCCTATATTGCAAATATTTGAAAAGATTAGCTAAAACTATATATTTCCCTAATATCTTTATTTTCCATAGCAGAAATGACATTTCAGAGTACAGTACTATGTGGGCTCATGGGGAGAAAGTCCATCATCTGATGGATGATGAGGTTGGCACAGAGAGTAGGCTGCTGCATTTTTCTGCTATATTCTGATTGAAATGACTCCTTGAAAGATAATTCACTGATGAATGCTGACTCATCTAAAAATTATGCAAATATTAGAAAATATCAACGTGCAGAAATGTGAGCTTTATAAGCCCCCCCCCCCCCATGCAAATTGATGGCTACAATAACCTTAATAATAAAGAAGTAATATACATCATAAATAAATAAATACTGAAAGGTTATGGATTATGGTTTAATTATTAAAGTTGATGCATGCACATAGGTCTATGTAAACTGTTCATTTACAGCCATTGCTTGCAAAATAATTACATTTCTTACACGTTTTAGTAATATTACAGCTGAGATGATTGTTTTGGAACACAACAGGTGGAATCAATCTCGGTTTGATTGGAACACACAAACAGCAACACCCTCGTCTGTATATTTGCTTTTGACATGTCAATGAATAAGCTCTTCTCGTATAAACTATACTCGCATAGAAAAGTCGCACTCGCACTACAGGTAGCAAGTATATTCTAAAAAAAAAAAACCTTATTGTGCTTCTATACTGAATTAGGCTTATATAACTGTAGAGTTGGGGGAAAAAATTATAATAATCTGGCGACCCACCCCCCCGAAGCGTCGCGACCGACAGGTTGACAACCCCTGCTTGCTTAAGGAATAGAGGTCACTTAATTGGAACACATGGGCATGCAATATCTAGTATTCCTGATTCCAGAAGTTCATTTTGAAAATTGCACTAACCTCTATCTGAAAGATGTCATGCTCCAGCTATAGGGGCATAATTCAGTAGAAAATTCAGTATAAAACAGTAGCTACAGTGGAGCGAGACAATCACACATTATAATGTATGTAATACAAATATACTTATATCAGATCTGTTTTGTGTATGGCTTAATTTCAGTAATAAGACAAATATATTCACGGATAATAAATGCCCTTGGCTATAAGAATAAAATGTCATAGTCTATTCCAAATTACTTTTTGGAAAACAAATGTATTTTAAAGTATATAGCCTAAAGTATAGCCTATATACTCATTCACATATAACCTACCGCAAAATAAGAAACCAGTACATACAGCACATATGGACGTTTAAATTAATTCGTTTTGTCTGTTGCTGTTGTAGTTTATGAAAATAGAAAAGTTTAGTTTTACCTTACATATTTTGTTCCAGATGTGCAGAATCTCCCCAACACCGATGATAGACTATCCCCAGTGCGTTAATCCAACTCGCAGCATTTAAACAAAAATGTCACATAAAAGAGACGGAAAACCTGATGCATGCACATTATGATATGATGTGGGCGGCAGAACACAGTAATCATCTCAGTTCATCTGCTAATTGTGCTAATTGCAATTGTGAAGAATGTTTTCTTTGCTCTCTCTTTTCGGCTTCTTGACTATCTCGTCGCTTCTCATTGATGAGTGTGGCACACTGACGCTCTTTCTGTCTGCGTTCATACTTATGAAGGGTCGTGTTATAAAGCCGGGTCACGTGCTCCGAAACGCGTTCTCCACAGCTTGATGCGCCCTGCCCATGATGTAACTGAACTGTCAGAGCCGTTCCACAAAGAACACTGTCTGTATAGGATTTGATTCCCCCAAAGCTGTAAAGCACAAAGATATTGTATATGGGACGAACAAAGGACTGCAGCATCACAAACTATAGGCTACAACAGAAGGCTGACTGAACGCAGACAGATGCACAAAAGCACAGAGACGCACAAAGGAGAAGAACATGGTTCGTGAAATAATTGAGATAAACTCAATTAACAAAAATATAGCCCACCTCCTATTTCAGGATACGCCCAGAGAAATGCCCATCCCGGACTATATATGTAGCCTAGGTAATATACTGTACGTGTGTGTGTGTGTGTGTGTGTGTGTGTGTGTGTGTGTGTGTGTGTGTGTGTGTGTGTGTGTGTGTGTGCGTGCGCGCAACGTATATGTGCGAGTTATGCAAGGCGGATAATGTAGTCAGAACACACAGAAGGGTTAATCTTTATCGCAGTCAACTATGAGTCTCACATATAGACCACATGCTTCTACCCATCCTTCTCCTATACTGTCTATCTGTCTGTATTAGTAAAATATATTTGAAGAAAGAAATAGTAGGCCTAGGCAAATTTGAAGGTGTATTGTTAGTAAACACCATATTAGCTTGAGAGCCCATGCACATTCCTTTCCAAACTAACGTGTTTGATATGGTTAAAACTTTAGGGTATTTCACTTTAAAACACTTCAGGGTCATTTTCATGTTTCATGTCAGTTGCTTAATTCCGTATTTAGATATTTTAATTTTATATTTGATCAGATGCCCTTATAAGCCCATCAAACTCCACGTTATAACCACTCATTGAAAAAACACCTCCCTGGTTCTGATGACAGATATGAGATATCATATTTATAGGCTAATTGTAATGCACGAGGAGACAATAATTTTTCAATTAATTTCATGCATGAATTTCATGGACTTGAAGCAACATGACATGCCAGAAAATATTAACATAATGAAATAATGAATCGAAAATAGCTCCCAATGGAGTTGAGTATGTGTGTGCGCGTGCGTGTGTGTGTGTGTGTGTGTGTGTGGGGGGGGTGATATTGAATCAAGCAGCTTCAAAACTGTCATGTATTTATAAAGCACTAAATTGACTGATGGGTGATATTGAATCAAGCAGCTTCAAAACTGTCATGTCTATTTATAAAGCATGCACGTTTAAAAACCACTTCATCAAAGACAATGAAAAAAGAATAATGAAACGCATAAAAATAAAGGTACAGTATAAAATACAAAACACAGAAGACTTATTCGCCAATGTAAAAAGGTGTGTCTTAACACAGGATTTAAAACTGTCAAATGATGGGAAAAAGTTAATAAAAAGTGGCACTATTCAGTTTTTCCCATCATTTGACCGTTTGCTTTCTCAAATGGAATAGTCACAGGCACAGTCACCTTATAGCTTTCATCCAGGACTGAGGAACAACCAACAGGACTAGTTGGTCAGAAGATCTAAGAGGCCTGGAAGTGGAATGGCATGGCAAAGAAGGTCAGAGTGATAGAGCATAGCAGTGGGCGTGGATTTATACAAATTATTTTAAGCCTATAGAATCAAGCCATCCATGATCCTGCAGGTGAATCATGACCATAACACCTTTGAGTCTGTGAAGAAAGAGAAATGAAAACCGCTAAACAAAGGGTATTTACCAGTAAGACGCCCTGAGGGCGAGAAGCAGGTCACGCTGAGGGCAAGGTCGCACTGAAACTATAAAGGTCTGGGAATGCCCATATATGGACCTTTTTTATTATTATGTTTTCGGGCCGGGTAGGGCGAAAAATTTGTGTATGTGCTAATAACTTTGGGGCGGGCCCGTCTAGAGTTTAAATGGACAGGTATCGTGAGGCGTGACGGACTGATGGCCATATATGCTGGCGTGACGTGTCACAAGGCGTGACAGACTGACAACCATATATGGAGGCATGACGGAGGGACTGACGGACAGGTTTTGCAGGTTTTCATAGTAATTCAATGTAGTATATCATATAATTAATTTTTTTTTAAAGAAATTCTTCACAGAATCAAAAATGTTATGATCATGATTCACCAGGATCCTGGAGGGCTGGATTCTAGTCTTAAAATAATTGATATAAATATTTTTGTAAATCTCTAAGGGAAAATTAATGGCCGATTTTTCAGTGGATCCAGAAAACCACGCACACTGCTATGCTCCATTGTCAGCCTTGTCCGTTTACGGATGAGGTTGGTTAGCGTGGATATACTGCCATGTGTCAGGTAAGGTCAGACGTGGATATACTGTCATGTGTCAGGTAAGGTCAGGGTGGACAGGCCTAGCTGGGAAGCCTGGTTGACACGATGTTAGTGCAGGCCAGTCAAGTTCCTCCTCCTTTATCTCAACAAACCATTTCTGTATGGGGGAGAGTGTGTCTGTGTGTGTGTGTGTGTCTGTGTGTGTGTGTGCGTGTGTGTGTGTGTGTGTGCGCGTGTGCGTGTGTGTGTGTGTGTGTGTGGGGGGGGGTGGGGTGTTCTTGGGGTTACTCATTCTGAAACAGCCTTTCAGCAAACTGTTGGCACACATTTGGAGGCACGCAATGATTGTGCAGAGAATGGCCTTGTAGCTGTAGCATTTTACTCACTGGAACAAAATGCACTAATTAGAAACACTAATTAGAATGTCGGTCCACTGTGACTTTCAGTCATAGTGTAATTAGCATCATCTTAGGAATTCAAATAGTATGGCGCACAACCAGTGGAATTAAATCTGGACCTTCTGGACCTTGAATTTACTTAAATTCTCTCTCTCTCTCTCTCTCTCTCTTTCTATGCTGCATTGTGTAGAAATATGCATTCAGATATCACAGAAATATGTCTCTTTAAAGGCAAAGTTATATTGTTTGTCATTTAATGGGATATCAAATCTACATCTAATCTCCTGCCCATATCAAATAAAATGAGATTGAGAACCACTCAACCACCACCGTTCATATATTTAAGAGTAATACTAGTCAAAATAGGCAACTTAAAGATGGAGTGCCGTGATTTTTTTCCACCATAAAACATTATCATCCGGTATTATTATATAAGGTGGAAGAATTGTTTCAAAAAAGTGTACAGAATTTGTTAAAATGTCGTTTTTATGTGGACACGCCCACCAGTTCATTAAGTATGCCTGGTTTGCCTGGTGGGTGGTGACGGGTGGTGATCCACCTGAACTGAAGCCGCACCCACAGCTGTTGCTGTATGATAATGGGGGAGGGGTTAGGGGAGGGGATGATATTGTGATGTCATTATATCACTGTTTTTTTCATTGGCACGTTTGACTGTCAAGGTTTCAGTCTCCAGGAAGAAACCCTAAATACAAAGGGATATGTAGATATGGTTAGGTTACTCACCACGAGATTGAAGAGTTACCTTTTTGTATGAATCACAATCACTGTATTAAAATATGTTTTGAGTGGTCTCATTAGGCATCATCACAATACTGTGTTCCTGCAGGCAGCTATACCCATCAACCTGCATTGGCATGCATGAAAAACGCCAGTTGCATCAGTTGTCAGAGTTCCATTTCCATTTTGTGTCCAGATATGTCCTCAGCATGCAGAGCACGAAAACCCTGTGCCACTCCAGTGCTGAAATGAGGCGCTATCTCTACTATTTTCACACGTGTAATTGTTCATAATACCGGAACAGGACTCTGCCAGGGATGGACATAATGTTCTACACTTCAGTAGCTTTGAAGTGAGTTCACTTCAGTTCAGAATGGAGCATGGACAGCAGACAGTGTTCTGTCTCGTCTAGGAAAAATAAAGAGGAAGGTGCACAGAGGTGTGGCCCGGTCTCCTGCGGGAGGTTTGCACAGCATGCTCAGTGTAAACAGGAACTGCGATAATGGAGTGTTCCAGCAGAGGTGCTAGAGGTGCATGAGAGTTGCTGACCCTGAACTGAAATAATAAAAAGGATATCAAAAAAAGAGAATAGCACAATGTTGATTTTATTTTAAAAAGTATATCAATTTCATAACCGTGTGGAAAAAATGTTGTGTATAACAGACTGAAAGACAAAGGACAAGTACATTTACTAAATGTTTTTTGTATATATTTTTTGTGGATTTTCCATGTTCTTTTGATGCTCGCTTTGATTGTAGTTAAACAATTGTGTTAAACTTTTATTTTTGTGAAATGACAAAGGAACATGGATACTGTTCATTCAAGTGCTGTGGATGATATAAAACATTTGAAAAGGGAAGGGTGACTGCTGTTTAATTCTCAACTGTTCTGGATCTCATTATTTACATAAGGTTTTAGCTTTCTATCTAGCACCTCTGCTGGAACACATCACAGTTCCTGTTTACACTGAGCATGTGCAAACCTCCCGCAGGAGACCGGGCCACACCTCCGTGCACCTTCCTCTTTATTTTTCCTAGGGTCTCGTGAGTCGTGACATCATGTGACATAATCAGATGGAGATGTGTGGAGACCCTGATGTCAAAGTAAATGCGACCTGCTGTCGCAGTTAAGCCCATATATGGAGTACCCTGATGTCATCAATATTGGCCAGCAACTCTGCATCTGACCTCAAACCCTTAGATCTCCATATATGGATATATGTCAGAACCTGTTCCGACATTCCATATATTGATCCTTCCCCATTCCCCCTTGCTCCTCGATGTCTCCCTTTTGACTTATATTATACTTATATTATACTATTATTATACCCATGTCTATTCAAATTTCAAACTCTAGACAGGCCTGCCCCAAAGTTATTAGTGCAGCCACGCCCGGCAGCCGGCGAAAACTAGAGTTCTCAACAGGCCCACCTGTCCATTCAAACTCTAGACGGGCCTGCCCCAAAGTTATTAGTGCAGCTGTGCCCGGCAGCCGGCGAAAACTAGAGTTCTCAACAGGCCTGAAAATTAAGGCAAGGCCCTACCTGGGCCCTCATCAAACCCTGTACCAAGAGAATGTCCCCGCTACTACCCTTAGATCTCCATATACTGTATGGAGCTGACCTGTTCTGACATTCCATTGTTGATCTGACCTCATTAAATCCTGTACACTCAAGACATGCTCCTTATATATATGCTCCCCAATATCTTGTGGATCTCCTACACCCCTATAACCCTCCCCGCACCCTTAGGTCTTCAGACGGGGCTCTCCTAAAGGTTCCCGAGAAATTCCATCGTGTAAACAAGGGAGAACGAGCCTTCTCCATCCGTGCCCCTAAAATTTGGAATACCCTTCCCAAATCCATCCGACAAGCAGATACCATTGCATCTTTTAAATCACTTCTCAAAACGTATTTGTTCAGAAAAGCATTCCCCCCCCTGCCCCGTTAAATGTTTTTTCACTGAACTTTGTCGGTATTATTATCTATTTTTATCTATTACATTGTTGTTTTTATATTGCTGACTGTAAGTTGTTGATTTGTTGCTTTTATTGATTGTGTTGTACAGCACTTTGTGACTCCGTCCAGAAAAGTGCTATATAAATAAAGTTATTATTATTATTATTATTATATGGCCAGTACAGAATTCATTCCATGTTGATCTGACCCCCCATGCCAAAGCGCCAGCGCTCGGCCAGCAGTCTGCCGTCAACGAGGGGGCTGCGTGCACGTGACCTCGGTCGCTTCTCGCCCTCAGGCGTCTTACTGGTAGATAGATAGATTATTATAATATACAACAGGTAGTTGTATAATAGACACTTCTAATCAGAAAACACTGATTAGAAGTATATTTCCATGGGGTGCATGAAAACCTCTTCTCACTAGACTAATTTAGTCCCACAATGAGTCCACAGTTCAAACTAAATAACTAGAACAATGAGATCTGATTATGGGATGTTGATATACCTAGTGCAAATTAACAATACAGAAATATTGGTAGTCAAGGTTACATATCAGCATGCCTAAAAAAACATTTTGAAATTCAAAATGTATAAAGGAAACTATTTATAATTCTTTTGAAGGGAGTTCATATAAACATGACATTGCCGGCATGTAAGATATGCACCATTCCGACATTTGTACTATTTGTACCATTATGTACTGAGTGCAGTATTGAAAGAGCAATTGCATAGTTATGTTACTGCTAGACAGGAGGCAGATAGGTATTCACCCAGGCATGGTAATGCATTTTGCACCGGCCTAATGTTCCCTCATCCACACTACTGCAATGCGTCCCAGATTTTTTTAGGACATTGCTTAGTTCCACGAAAATTGAGTCGGAGTTAAATATACATGTACAAAATCAGAACTTTCTTTCTTCCACTGCTTGCACATTCTCAGTCCAACTTGTCCACCATAGCCAACTTGTCCCACTCATTGCAAAGCATAGAGTACACACACACACACACACACACACACACACACACACACACACACACACACACACACACACACACACACACACACACACACACACACACACACACACACACACACACACACACACAGTAAAGGAAAAATCACACCTGTGTGAAGTAGGTGGTGCAACTCCGTGTGGGGGTCCCCAGAACATCCTAACTCCCAGGGGGGGGCGGCCCAGTTCCGGCGAGCCACCCCTCATCCGAAATGGTTGAGAAAGGACAGAGTTACAGTGTGGCGGTCCCTCTACTATACTGTACTGTCACTGTACTGTACTATCACACCCGAAATCTCATATACTGTTAATGTGTGTTAGGCTGCGCAACAGTGACACTTGGTGGTTAAAACCAACCAAACACTATTTTCGTGCTTGGACAGACCCAGGGACACAGCCAGCTGTCTATATAGGAGTGGTTGCACCACTCAAAAAGGTTGGAAACCACAACCCAGCTTTGGCAGTCAAGACCTCTCTCGGGTTATATAAGTACGTATAAGCCTTGCCAAGCCATCCATAGGGCAGGAGCCTATCTCCTGTTTCTGTAGTGTGAGGCTGGACATGATGCTAGTATGTCGTAGGGACTTACCCCCAATCCAACCCTTGCTGCTGAGTGCCAAGCAGGGAGGCACTGGGTCCCATTTTTCCGCGAAGATTCCGGCCTAGGGCGCCAAATTGCTTAGGGCCTGCCCTGGCCACCCTCCCCCTGGTCAGCTGGGGCACCTGATGGATGGGAAAGGAACTGGTTGGAATAACATGTTCCTTCCATGTGCTACGTCCTACCGGGGAAACTCCCCCCGTCAGGTGATTGAAGGAAGCATGAGCTCAGTTCAGGGGTCTCCCCAGGTTGGCTGAGGGAGAAAAGCTCATTAAAATGTTTGGGAAAAAATAACAAAAAAGCAAACACCTCTCTCAGGTTCTCGAGATTCATAATCATTTATTTTTCATTACTAATATTGCCCTGATTTGAGACTTACAAGTTGTCGTCCTCCCGAAACTTCAGAGGTCCATTGCTCATGTTTTGGCAACATAGGTTAAACCAGAGATGAAGGTTATCACATAGCATGAATCAAACAGGCCCCACGAGGCCATACAGACAAATGAGCTTATGTCTGTTGCATCCGTAATTAGATAGAATGCAGTGTGAAGGTTATACGACTCCAAATGCATCATTAGTAGTGCATAACAAATTAGTCAAATCTTTACTATCTATTAACATAAACCGTTACAATGCAATTACGCAGAAAAAATAAATAAAAATAATTACTTTGAATTATGTCTGTTAGTGTCTAGTTCTAAAACAGTTGTTCAGAGTTTTTTTGTTTTCTGTGCATAATTTAAAAACTCTTTTAGTGGAAAGAGGATATGTGCATGACATTGTCATCATACCTGGAAGTGGTAACGCCTAGTACTGAGTGGCAAAAAAACTTTCTGGCCTTGACAGCACATACATCCAAACAGAAAAGTCCTATCCGATTGCATTAAACAACGTTAAACTCACTTTTTCATGTTGACTTGCCACTCACTTTATGCAATGCATACCATCTATACTAGGGGTGTCAAACTGGTGATCCGCGGGCAATTTGTGGCCCCGCGGAGAGGTCCAATGCGGCCCACAACATGATTTAAAAAAAAGTGAATTAACACTACCTTTAAGAGTAGTAGTAGTATAGAGTGTATACCTAAAACTGATAAGCCCCCGGCTCCCTCCTCACTGGCATGCTCAATCGCCTTCTTCAATCGATCCAGAATGCTGCGGCATGCTGGTCTTCAACCTCCAATCAACCTCCATCAGTCTTCACATCAGCCCCTTTTACGTTCCCTTCCGGTTGCTGTCCTCATGTTATTCAAATCACTGGTGATGGACTTGTGATGGACTTTGATTGCATTCACTGGTGAAGGCTATCATGGGTGTCAGGACTCAGGAGATAGCCTGCCCTACAGAACATTCTCTCACACACACACACACACACACACACACACACACACACACACACACACACACACACACACACACACACACACACACACACACACACACACACACACACACACACACACACACACACACACACACACACACACACACACACACACACACACACACACACACACACACACAGTAATGTAGATCAGCGAATGTGTGATTTAAAAAATAAATGATCTATAAGCTTGCGATGTTAGATTCAAGATCGGTTCTTTTTTAATCATCTTTTATTATTTTATTTAACCTTTATTTAACCAGTAAAAACACATGGAGACAGAGTCTCTTTTACAAGTGGGAACTGGCCAAGAGGCAGAAACAAGATTACACTTCAATGCTGCATAGTACATGTCAAATTACACAACAGCCAAATAATACATCCATGACATACCTCAAGAAACCTATACAAAGTATACAACAAATCCCCAACAATGATACACTAACAATGAGTATATACACACACAGTGTACATTTTAAAACAGGAAAAAATAAATATAAGGGCCTATGCAAAGGCTAGTAGCCTACACGTCCGAACATGTGCAATTGTGCAGGTGTCGGACTGTACATTTTAGATGACTCTTTTGAAATTTCTCAAAGGAACTTTTGAGGCCAATTTTAGTCTGGATTGCAGGTCATTCCACGACCAGGGGCCCAAAGAAAGCAAGACACTTTTTACCCCTTTATCTGCCCACTTTATCTGCCCATCCCTTCTCTACAAAACACCCTGGTCAATGCTTCAAGTGTCCTCCTGACCTAGACTCTTCTCCCTGCTGTTTCCCAAGCTGTGTAATAACCCCTCCCCCATTTCCTGCCGCAGTCTGAGTCTACCTTACCCCCTATCATTGCTTATATGCTTTCCTGTTGCATGTTTTTGGATAGATGCAAGTTTGCAGCAGATCTATTTTGTTTACTTGTTGTTTAGCAGAAATGTAAATAGTACAGAGTACAGTCAAACATTGGTCCAAAAGGATATCACAGAAAAAAGTGCTTCTATTCAGGTCCTGTTTACTTTGTATCGCACCTTTGGTTTGATTTCAACCAGTATTTAACTTAACCGTTTGTTTTTTCATTTCAGTTGGTAGGGCATTCCACACGTGTATCCCTTTTACTGAATAAGATGACTGACCAAAGTGGTGCTGCGCATTCATTGCTACCTTGTAGTTGCCATTCTCTGATGCCCTTGTGGTGATTCTATTATTATTATTACTACTACCCAGTCTGTCCCTCAGTCCCTCTAGGACTCATGCCATTTACTCTGATCTTGTCACTCAAGATAAGAGTGTCTTCTAAACGCAGAAATCAACCAAAATCAACATAAACTCCTTAGCTTAGAAGATTGCTTTTTAAGTAAATATGTGATGAACTGCGGTATCACAGTACCAGGTACTAAATAGTAGCTAAATAGTACCAAAATGGGCTCACATGGAACAAACCTCTTTTGGTGCTTTATACTTAAAGCATATATTGAAAGGTGCACAAAGAACCACAGAAGAAACCGCTGACAAAACAATATGTTTTGTGAGTGTATAATCTCACTGGAAGCAGTCATGAGTGGAAAACCTTTCAGCTGCCCTCGGCTGAGATGAGGTAGGACCATTTGAGAAACACAAAACAAAGATAAATGTGCTGCAAGCCAGAAAAGTGCAGATCAGCAGCACTTGTTTATCTCAGGTCCTTGTAAATTCATATGCAGTGCAATAAAGTCAGAGACAGGGTTTCAAAGATGAATGAGGCCCACACCCCGAGTAAATGGTTTTTTTCTTTTACAAACATTGTCATAAAAATTCATGAATCTGCAAAATGACTAGTGTGGTCCTTCTGTGTAAAACAACTGAAACAAAACCAAGCTAAGCAAGGTTTATACCTACTTAAAGTTATCTTCCCTCTTCCCTTCCACAAGATATTTTTTTGTTTTTGTTCTGACTTTTATTGATAGGTTGAAAGTAATCTGACAGGAAATGGGGAGAGAGATGGGGGGGGGGGGGGCACACGCTGCAAGGGCCTTCGGGATCGGGAGCCGAACCCGCGGCACGCCGTCAGGCTGGCTCAGCAGCCTAGTGCCCAGACGGTTGAGTTAACTGTCCGGGCCTTCCCTTCCACTCTCATCAACAGTTTTGGACATGTGGTTAACCAAGTAAGAGTGCATAATACATTCATAGTCCTTCATACAGCTGAACCAAATTCAAATTTGACTCAAGGTGCTTTGCATGGCATTTCCCTTCTCTCTCCTACCTGTCTCTTTGTTCATCTGAATAAAGCATGACATACCCCAAATAGAAAATAACAAAAATCCCAAAACAAACCCCCTCAAAAACCGGCTTGGACATGAATGCCAAAAAATGCAAGTAATTCAACAAGAACTAAAATAAATAAATAAATAAATAAAAATACAGCGATATGTTGGGAGATGTTTTTTCTTCTTGCTGCCTATATATCATAAGGCTGCAAGGCGAGGCTCCACAGTGCCTGATAGTTCTACAGGATGCATCACATTTGCAGCGGTCCATTAGTTTTACAATCTAAAAAGTGGATGTTACGTTAGTGGATTCCTGCAGACGCATTCCATAAGCCTGAGCCTTATTGTCTGCTTACTGGTGGTGGACTGGTGGTCGTGTGTGAGGTTATTAAAGTTTAACGATATACTTTTATATCCAAGTCCTCCCTTTTAATAACCCTGATTTCCCAGATTTTCTAACCCTTCATTGTATGAGGGTGTCACACGTCGAAAAACTCACAACACCGACCATGCATTGTGAGCTTGTAGATCTGCTTTTCCAGTGTGCGACACTTTCAAATGACAAAGCATAAATTAGACAATAGAGTGAAATTAAGAGAGAGTTAAGATGATTAATTGTATGATACAAATCAATCACACATGCACATAATATAAACAGAGTGTCAGATATATGGTACACGGTTAGAAGAAATGGATTCGGAAATGAGGCAGTTCAAATAGCAGCAGACAGTAGTACAGTATAAGTTTCAGCAATAAAAGAGCTACAGATAAAGTAGTCCCTTAAGTTTCACATGCAGGTGAGACATAATTTAGCAATTGCCAGCATATATCAGACATGTTAGTGTAAACATAAGTGGCAGTTCCAGTGCGCGCTCTCTCTCTCTCTCTCTCTCTCTCTCTCTCTGATCTCCAGTTCAGACGCACAGGCGTTTTCACTCACATACACCCACATGCACTTCACACATGCACATCACACTACTCATGTTTCAGAATCCAGATAGATCCATCGATTCTCCTCTCCAGCACACACACATTATCCTATATGTACAACATACATCCTTTACACGCACAGTACACTCACACACAATACAAGTGAACACGCACATCAGAAGGACGTACATCACATACACATGAAATGGGGTCCCTTTCCATTTGTTTGCCCTGCCAATGTTATAATATATAAACAGGAAGTACTCAAACCACAGTGAATGTCCTTCTCGTGCACCAGGAAAGATTGTCTCTGAGTTTTGTATGCTATATTAAAATTGGCATAAGGGAGGACAGACCTCTGACATCACGTTAATGCCCGGGGAACCATGCAGTGATAGTCAAATTAATGTTGTAACTACGAGTGTACACAATAGATAATATCCCCGTTTACCCTCCCCCTTACCCCCAGATAGACCCTGATAGAGAGATAATAATAGTTGGGATGAGGATGTGGCGGAGAAAATAATCTGCATAAACACCCCCACTACATCAGGACATTGTGATACTGCAGCTAAAACTGCTTTAGAAGCCAGACAGAAATGACATGGACTGGTTATATCAGAGTGGTGATTTAAGCTCAAACCATTAGAAATATATTTGAGGGACATAAACAATATGATATTAAATATTAAAAACTGTTTTAAAATGCATGTTGTAGTTCCTTTAACAACTGGAAAATATTGATTATCATATGACAAATATTCTAAAACCATCTTATTCAGGGAATAATAAAGGAGATACTTATAGGTCAGCTATAAATAAATGAATGAGAACAATAGAAATTATATTACAATTATGACCGCAACTATGAATTATTTAGCAATTACTCTATCGGGGGGCACAGTGGCACAGTCGGTAGTGCTGTCGCCTCACAGCTAGAAGTGTGGAGTTTGCATGTTCTCCCTGTGTCCCCTAAGGGTAGGTACTGTACCCTCACAAAAACATGCAGTAATCCTGGTCTCTAAACTACCTCCCCCTGACCAGCCGGGGCACCTGATGGAAGGGAAAGGAACTGGTCGGAATAACGTGTTCCTTCCACGTGCTACGTCCGGCCGTGGAAACTCTCCCCTGTCAGGTGAAAAGACCTGACAGGTTGCAAAATAGTGGGATAAAAAAAAATTACTCTATCGATTACTTTGTTGATTAATCAAATAATCTTGAAGCATGTTTTTTTTTATAATTAGTAAAAACCTTTTATATATCACCGATATTCTGGGGAAAAAAAGGTCTTTAAACGCACCCTTTAGTTACAGTTAAACTCAAAGCATCTTTTAGCGTAGTAACAGCCAGCCCAACTCAGTGTGTCCAATATGATTGTGTGAACAATAACATACCAACCCTCCACTCAGCTAACATGAACGCCTTGGATTTGCTGTTGGCATGACAACCACCCAGGATTGAGATGGCTATGTCACATGACACAGCCAAGGTTGAGTGCAAACACACAATGAATGGGAACATAATATTCTATTTGGCACTTTATTCCCCAAGCAAAGTATTCACACTCGTGAGTCGTGACCAGTGAACCAGATAAATAAATAGATGAAAGAAGTCAGTAACAAGACGTTCTGTGGCAATTAGCTCAGGAACATCAAATTGGTGAAAACATGAGTGGCCCTCCTACATGCGACCTCGTAGAAACCATTTATTACAGCCCAGAAAGGTAACAAGGGCAACTGCTGCTTTTCAGCTTTTCTGGGAAGTAGGGCTACCTGTCCCGTCCTGTTCATGGAACTTTGGTTGACGATTCATTTCTCGTACAAATAGTTGCAATTGCTGATTTAAGTGGTGTTATTGACATTGAACATTGTGACAGAAATTACATTTCTACAAAGCCTTTTAGGCTTTGTAAACAAAGATTGCACAGGCCAGATATGACAAATGAATGGACTGAAATATTTGCAGAAATCACTGACAGTGACCGGTTCCAATAGTCAAAATAAATAATGTACTAAAACAGGCCATACAACAAATACTTTTATACTATACAATAATAGCAGAAATAATGGAAAAGTTATTACAACTCTTACAATCACGCAAAAATAATTTGCGAGGAAGCGATTATGTTGTGACAGGCGGACCGACAAAAGAAAGAAGAAATATTATTTAAAAAAAACCACCTGCTACATGAGCGGGGCTGAGCTCTGGTGTCATGGCAACTGCATCCATCTAAATGAGGTGTTGGTGTTGCTCCATCACAGTATGGCAGACTTCTGGACAGACATGGAACGCAGGTCCCAGCTGGAAGCGTGCTCGCTGGTGACAACTCACTCATCACACTGGCCCTGCTACTGGCTACCAGCCCACACTCTGTCACATTAGCATATCAGCAGTGGTGCCGATACAACTACTCAGATACTGAGGCCCATTCTACAAAGGCCTCCTGAATCACTAGTTCTCAGTCCTTCAAGATAAAAAAAAGACAAAAAAAATCAAAAGAAAAGAAAAATAGCAGATGTACAAGCTCGCAGCGTGCACAAAGTGACATGCTGTGAGGTTGCATATCTGCTATTTTTGAATAGCCAACGCTAAAATGTTAATTTGAATTAAAAGTATAGAGTAGACGTCTTGGAATCCGAAGGTTCCCGGTTTCAAGTGTCCTGGAGGAAGACTCTTAAATACTGCTCCCGATGAGCAGGTTGCATGGTGTCCTCCACCATTGGTGGAATACATTGTTAACCCTGGTCACCATTGTGACCCTGAAAGTGCTTTCAGGGTCAGAGTTACAAATGGATGAATGAACATTGTGTGCGTAGAGATTTTGTATAACAAACTTGATACTATAGGTGTACAGACAGTGGACACCCTGGTTTTCCCTTCAGATTGAGCCAGCAATTCCAGAGATGACCATCATTTTTTAAGGAAGGCTAGGCTAGGAAGGGAAATCAAATTATTGGTGTAAATTCGAGCTCAAATAGGATTCTTTGGCTCCTACAGGAAGAGGACTATTATTTTGAAAATCATACGGTTTGCTCTACACTGGTCACTCCTAGGGATGGAATTGAAAACCATATCACACCTCGGATACCCAATAAACCTCAAACCGGTTAATCGGCTGCCTGCTGCTACTTTACGCCTGCCAGTGGGTAGCTTCGGCAGGAGGATGTAGCGTGTGGACAGGAACACCGTATTCCTCACAGTTCAACTCCCCTGCTGACAGGCGCCCTTGACCAACCTGTGAACGCTGTGAAGATCACCCCCCTCTCCATCCAGCCTCCCTCCATTAAACAGGTTTACTTTGTTGTAACGCTTGGCCAAGCCAGACGCACCACAGAGGATTCAAGCCCCGGCCTAGTCTCCGTGGCGGTGATGGTGGGCAGGAATGGTACCCCCACGCCAGCTGAGTGAGCACCCCTACAATGATTGGTTGAGATGGATGGGGCAGCGAGCAACTATCCATTCATTTATTAGCGATAACATCAAATGATGATTTTTTCATATATCTACAAACTGAGTGAACACAATTATTTGCATAGTGAGAATAGCAGATCTACAACATTTTTGTTATATATATATATTTCACCTATAATGACATGCACCAAAAAAGGAATAAAATATGAATGAAATTAGTAAATTAATGATGTTTGATTATTTTTTTATAATCGATTAAATGGATTAGTTCAGAGTGGCATTGGTGAGGACAAAGCCAGGACAGTGTCCTGACATTTATTCTGTGGGTGGACTACAGTACAGTAAGGATGTCTGTAATAATGGGAGAAGCCCATTTTGGAATAATGTCAATGCGAGTAACAGCTTGTGTTTCTTCTTGCCATTAAGCAGATTACTTTATTTGTAGATTTTGTACCCTCAGAAATGTGGCTTAAGGGAGCGCTTCATAGTCTAAATTGCAGCATAAAACCACAAGTCTATGCCCTTTCCTGCGGTGGGTAAGCACACACTGTTCAGAGCTTAGATTTGTACGATGTTTTATACTGTGCCCCTGAGCTGCACAATAGTGAAAACCTATTACTCTGAAAGGCACCAAAACATATATGCTACTGCATATGACAGTGTTTTTTCCTCATCCCTGTGAGAATCACAAAGCTTCCAAACATACTCAGATCAAAACCCCAACCTGAACATTATTTAGAACAAATATTAGAAATACACACTAGAATGGAAACATGTACTTGCCACCTCATAATACTTAATAATAATACAGCTATAATAACTAGCCAGGGTTAAGGCTATATTCCCTTGGCATGGAAAAGTTTGGGAACCACAAAGTATTTTATTCATGTTAATAGCTCTTATCTTCTCATTGCTTCTGCTCAGTAAATCACTGTGAGAATGGGTAATAATAATATATATACATATTATGATAGTTATGACTTCAAATTGCTTGACTGAAGAAAGGGTTGAGGCTTGTAGCAGCTCTGAAATGTTCCATCTTATCCAATCCAATATAATATCAGCATTAATATGCTGTCCTCAAAGATGGAGTTTTATTACAGCGCCCTGCCCTCGAAGAGAAGAAAGGTCTCTAATGGTCTACCACTGCTCCTTCCACTCAGCTAAAGCCTTCAGACAAAGAAACATTAAAGCCTTAAATTAGAATCTAAGTAGTCTTTTCTTTTAATGATGACTGGAGTCTCCCAGGAGTGACTCTGCACTTGTCGTGGTCCGCTCCTTTTCCCCCCGTCTACAGCAAATCTCTTTGCCGATCTACAAGCTCACAACATTGTGAGCTTGTAGATCCGCTATTTCCGTCTAATGTTCGACCCCCAGAATAGTGACGCTGGGGTTCATGTTGTTACAATGTAAATGTTATGCAATGTATCACTGCATAGAAAGCCTACGGATACCGTCTTTAAACAGGGATGCTTACAGTCTGTAGATAGGCCTTTATAATGAGATTGGACACAGTAAATTCTGATAAGTGAGAACACACTGTCAGTCTTCCACGGTTCTTCAACAGAAGCGTGCTATTTTAATGAGCTATAGGCTACCAGGACGCCATCAAACCAAGGAGACATTCAACAATGCTTTCCAATATTAATCCGCCACGGATAACTGAAACAGCAGCAAGCTTGTTTTTTGAGGGGCTCAATTGAATTCGAGGGTCTCTCTTTGATGTGGCCGAGGAGTCCAACATCTTCAAATAAATCCCACTAAAGAATGAAGCCATAATTCAGCTCGGCATCACTTCATGGAGCATCTGCACTGAGCTACACAAAGGCCTTGTGCAGTGGTTGTACAAAGGTTTTTCTCTCCCCCTCATTTCCTTTCAAAGCTCACCCACGCTATTATATCCTTTACAGACACCCCCTCAAACTATACTTCCGATATGATTTTTGTTTTACATTGTTGTATTTCAAAACTAGTACTGTACATATTATTAGTAATAATAGTATTAGTAATATAGTACAAATCGCAGTCGGGGTCCAATTTCAGACAGAGGGTGAAATTTGTATTTTGCTCTTATACTATAATGTCTTTGGCTCAGATGTATTTTCCATTCATCACATTCTGAATAAATATGGACTGGAGTTTCCTACATCAAAAAGAATCTGAGCATTGCGAGGCGGCATTTATAGGCTACGGACACGTTCATTTTTCACACCAGGCATTTCTCGTATTTCGTTCTATCACATTTCTTCCGAGGCAGTCAGTGCTTTGAAAACCACAGCGTGGCTACTGCAGTAAGACACTGGTACTATTAGAGTGTCCTCCTCGAGTGTCTCATCTGAATGGATCAAATGATCTGCTAGTGATACCAGGCCTCATGAGTGTAATGTTACAGGTAGCATAAGCAGAGCCACAGAATCAGACGGCCGGTGAGAGATCACCATGATGACAACTTGACAAGTAGGAAGATAATCTTGCAAGTCGTCACTGTCGGGTGGAAACCTTGTTTGTCCATTAAAATGGTTACTAAAATAATAACCTGTGTCCCAATGGGTCCAATCATAATATAGTTACTTAGCCAAAATCTTTTGTTAATACTTAAATATTATAAAACCTGCAGACATAATTTACCGCTTTCACTTTCGAACCTGATCACAACTAGCGAAAATAGCTGATCTAACAGTAGCCTACAAGACTTTTGCTCATTTTGTGGTAGACTCTTGTATGATGCACGGAATTAAAAAGCACCATTACATGGAAATACAAGGCAGCAACAAAGGACTGCACCATGTGGGATGCTGGTTGCTTCAATTACAGTGGGACCAGTCAGGCACCCTAATGCCCTCTAAAAGACATGGAACAAATTCACCTCCATTTGTTTTACTCTGATTTATAACAGCAAAATAGTAGTAAGAAACTATGACACTAATATGATGCCACAGAAAAACACAATAGAGCATGCACATCCACTAACTAAACGCCAGGTGCCGGCCTGTGGTAAACAATAGAAAATAAATTAAGGTCCCACACTGGAATAAGCTCCAAAGCTTAAAATGTATTTAGGTTCCTTACACCATATTGGACAACTATGTGTCGATTATGGTGTAAGGAACCTCAATACATTTTATATTTTCTTTTCTTTACTATAATATGATGCCACCCGTTTCCCGGCGGAGAGGAATTCATACGTGAGCCTGAAAAGTTCTTCATGGAGGAGTCCATTTCGCTTCACCTTGACCTGTCCCCGAGGACAAAGTGATGATAGTATGTCATAGAATGAACAAGGGCCAGGCCCGCTTCGTGGCTTGAGTGTGAAACACGAGCCGCCCAGCTGCTGATAAAACCCTATAGTGTAACATGACTTCAGTCCCAATAACATCAGTGGGAAGCAAGTAAACTCCTCTGAATATTGTGTGCACATTGTGCTGCACCCTAGAAATAGGGCAATCGTCCATGGCCAACTGCTGCTGCTTAATCAACTGTATTAATCATGAAAACAATATTATTCTACCTGGATTTGCATCAATCAGATTATCATATGCAGTAGCAGCATCTTCCCCACACAACCCCACACTACTTTGGATCACTGCACTCAGTGCACTGGTTGTGTACAGTGGTGTGCGTACATAATCAGATGCAAAACCATTATTTAGAATAGCAAATGATGAAAACAATATGTCGGGCAGCGGATGATGGCACTGCAAGAGTAATGAGATGAGCAGTACTCTCCAGCCAAACCTGATTTCCTATCCAGATTAAAGTCAGGTTTTATACAGTCTGAAAGGAATTTGAATCAAATCTGGTTTGCATAAGAACAATGTTTCTCCAAACTGGATAGTCCACAAATCAGACTTGGGCTGCCAGTCAGGCCTACGTTTGTTACTTACTGGGTTTCATTCCTGCATGAGCTGTGTGTCAGCCAGGCTGTGCTTGAAGGTGTTGAGCTGGGTGAGTGGGCGTCCAGGGCTTTCTTCTTGTTGGCCACTTGGCCTACACAGCTTCGACCACTTCTCATCCAGGTGGAGCTGCTTCAGGGGGTCCAAATCCACACAGAGCTGTTGCTTTGATCTCGGTGTTCTTCTTTTTGACCGTCTGCCTCATTAGACCCGTTTTGGACTCCCGGTGTTCATTTTGGTATAAAGAAAGGAATATTTGGCACAAACAGTCTTTGACAGATGCCAAACCAACCAGATCTAGGGCCAGCTGCCCTGCAAACTCAAAAAATATGTAAACGATCACTCATTATGCCAGTTAGGGAGGAAAACATAATACTGTTTATCAGCCAGCCTTGAGGCTAAAATATGGGTTTTAAGTTTATTTATTTTTATTGATTTCACCAATCAGGTTTTTAAGAAACCCACAACATTATGGAAATTGGGGCCATTTGAAAAAAAAAAAACAATACCCTTTGAGGATGGGATAGAAAAAGCACCCTTTTGTAGAAAGTCAATGGAATGGTCAATTCCAAGATTTTACTTGCAAGAACAAATTCATTGAATTAGCATAATTCAAATATAGCTGCGCTCGTCAGCTTAACGAATACAGAAGTGCTGAATACATTTATTAATGTTAATGTCATCTACTGTTGACAAGCCTGGTTTCACTTTGTTGACTTAAAAATCACACCTGTGTGAACTGAGTGGTGTAAGGTCTTATATAGACTGATCAACTGTGAAATCACACCCGTGTGAACTGGGTGACCATAGCAACCATGCTAATTTTTTGGTACAAACAGACACGTAAACTAACAAAGCTGAAATCACACCCGGGTGAACTGGGTGACCATAGCAACCATGCTCATTTTTTGGTACGAACAGACAGACACGTAAACTAACAAAGCCAGTTGTAGGAGTGGTTTACACCACTCAACAAAAAGAGTACATAAATGGAGTTCAATTCCCAAAGCCAGATATTTTTTGTATACAGATATACAGTTATGTAGGTACTAGTATTTCATTTATATCTTATTTTAGATGTGTTGCTGTGAATGCTGTATGGAGCTTTAACCACCCTCCCTATTTTGGGGTGAACATTTGATGAAAATCGCACATCTACTGTACATGCTCACAGCTTGTAGATCAGCAATATTTTGTTGACGAGATCATATCAAGATCCATTATATATTCAGCATTTGAGCCACGGACACCATTTGAGATTTTGCCTCTCAGACCCAAAACGTTGAATATTTCATTGGATAGGATTTTGTCCACAATTCCATGCCTGTTGATCCATCCAACCATCCATCTTCCACCGCTTATCCGTAGTCGGGTCGCGGGGGCAACAGCTCCACCAGATAGCTCCAGACTTCCCTCTCCAGAGCAACATTAGTGACTTCCTCCTGGGGGATCCCGAGACGTTCCAAGGCCAGTGAGTCGATGTAATCCCTCCATCTGCGCCTTGGTCTGCCCCGGGGTCTCCTCCCAGTGGGACGTGCATCGAGGACCTCCCTAGGGAGACGCTCGAGGCCTCCTAACCAGATGCCGTGTTGATGTAAATACCATAAGAGAGATAACAGGCAAACGAACAAAATAACAATTATTTTACATTCTCTAATTGTATACACTTCTTGTACAGTACAATAATGTAACTCTTGAGAGCGTCAAATGAAACCAAATGGACCCGGACCACTGGTTGAAAACCCCTGGTATAGAGGGGGAAAAATGTAGGGGGCCACGTTTATGGTCCAGGGGCACACTGGCCAACAAAGTAGTGTATCGTCTGTTATTATGCAGTAGGCCTATTCAAAGTGTGAAACTTTTGTGTGACGCTGTAGTATGATCAAGTAGACTCTACTTTTTAGTTTTTTCGTAAATGTATGCTCTACTTAGTAGAGCATACATTTACAAAAAAACTAAAAAGTTAGAATATGGAGACAGTGAGAAATGATAGGCCTATATGTTTATGATTTACATAAATGACGCGACAGATTCAGACGGTCTCCTGCATGACCTTGTCATTAATAAGACACCTGTCCTTTTCTCTGTTGAAAAGAGTCTGGTCCATTAGCACCTCATTGTGCACACATCAATACGTGCCACACATTCAGTCATCTCATTACATTCGCAGACAACGAAGGAAGAAACGAATGACTACCGTCTAGCATTTTTGAGGGGCGCTAGCCCCTCCTATGCCCAGCATTGTGTCCCCCCCATAGCAATGATTTTATTGGCTGAGGGCTTAAAAAGTGAGGATCCATAAGTGATTGGCCGGAATGTGATGATGTATGATGATAAGAGCGCCCCTCACTTCACACAAGTGTGATTTTTATCCCTTACACTGTAAGGGATAAAAATCATGTGGCATACTGTAAGGCTTACAGTATGCTTACAGCCACATTTCCAAGAAAAAGCAAGGCTTAAAGTTTACACTAACAATTTGCTTCAAACAAAAAGGATAAAACAAATTTCTTATTGTTTATGTAAATTCAGTTTTGAAAACTACTTCAGCAGAAATTACCATCCTGCACTGAAACCAAAGCTACCCAAACCCTTCTCCACAATCCACCGTCTGTGTGTAACAGATTTCAGGATTATCACACTGATTTACGGGAGATTATTTCAGTTTGCATGCAGCATAATCTTGAGCTGGGCGGACATTCGGGGACAAATCTCAGTTGGCACTGGCAGTTTCACATTCTACGCTGATGAAGATACATTTATGTTCACGGGGGAATTGCAGGAGGAAACGTAGAACATTATCCTGGCTGAGACATCTAATGATGTCACATGAACCACAGCGTCGCTATTCTGGGCAGGTCAAAATAGGCAATCAGTGAAAATAGCCGACCCACAAACTCACAATGTGTCACACTGCATTTGTGAGCATGTCGATCGGATAAATCAATAATAGAATCATGTGGATCTCAGGATCCACATGGGAACAGCGTGGCTCCAATGTGCATGTCAGACATCATGTGATCAGCATGTGACATGACATCAGTCACCTATGATAGATGATGATCTATGATGTCAGTTGTACGACATGTCTATGCTTTATGACTCAAAAGTGTGGTTACAGTGCGGTCACATGCAGCCCCATTGACATAAAATGTAAGCCAAATATATTTAAAAAGTACAAAACATGTCATGTTTTTCATGGCGATACTTCTGTGGCCTACTGGCAGTGTAAAGTTTGGTGCTGATCAGTCCAACGGTTTGTGAGATTTGCTCCAGACACTTCGACACAGACTCACTCTCTCTCCCCTCTCCCTCTCTCTCTCTCGCTCTCTCATAGCTTCTTGCAGATCCATGCCATAAAACGGAGGGGGCAAAGTGTAGTCTCCCCGACTTAAGTATATAGGGTTTGACTTTCAGAAGACAAGACCACCCACACATATGTTCACCTTCACTCATCAATAATGTGATGAGGGGAGACGAGATCAGCTGATGTGTCTTCCTAGTGTACCTTTGGGACCCTGCAGAGGATATTATCCATATCCAAGCCATTATCACAGCAGAGGAAAGCCACAGGGCATGGTCATTGTGGGTCTACAGAGGGCTGTCAGACTGAAATATCCAAGCAACCGCACATATTAGAATATTAGACGCTGCGACAGCCTTGAATAATGAAGATCATGTGGATAATTTGCTGCTATGATAATGTTATCTGAACCTCTGAGCTCAGGAGGAGTTTCAGTGGATGCGTGCATCTGAATTCTCTGGTTCAGAACTGGGTAGCATGCACATATTGTAAGACAAATGTAGAAAATACACATGTAATTAGGGCTGGGCGTTATGGACAAAATGAAATATCACCAAATACCTCAGTATCGATATTATGATGACATTGTATTTCAACAATTTTCTGTTTCTGGACAATAAAAAAGCTCACAAATTATCGCATTGTGAGCTTGTATAGACCGGCTAATTTAGAATTATTTTAAATTATAAAATAGGGCTTAACATAAACTGATTAACTGACTAAAACTAGCAGGAGAAAAGCATACGGTATAATAATACGATATCTCAAATCCCAGACAATATCTAGTCTTTCATGTCACTCATGATACTTATCCATATACATGAAATATTCAAAAAACTTCACAGTATAGTCTCCTTGTCACTAGTCCAATAATAATAATAAAAATCATACCCGTCTGAAGTGAGTGGTGCTGTACTGTACTACGTACTGTACTGTACAAGCCCTCCTCCCTGGCCTGTGTGTGTGTGTGTGTTAGGCTGCGCAACGTCCTGTTATGAACGATTCAAAATCGATTCATAATTTCCAAAAATCGTTTTTCTTTTTAACTCGTTAGTGAGTGTCTCTCTAGTCTCTGTGCCTAACAAAACAAAATACATATACATGGATGCACCTGGGACGTATCCTCAGTGATGTATCCCAAGGTCATCGGGGTTTCGGGTCTCCCAACATCATACCCCTCACTCAGGTGACCCAGCCGGGGTGATCAAGTCCCGACTTACGTCCCAGTAGCTACCCTCGATCAGTCCCATTAGGGAAAAACCAGGGCCACACAATCCGTTCCTCCTGAACTACTCTGCCGGGACTGGGAGGTACCATTCTGGCGCGTGGAAGGACTAGGCTCTGTGGGTTGACTCCTGTCCGGGCCCCTCTTACATCTCACCAGGTCCACTCCTGCTCTCACCAGGTCAGGCCCTGTGCGTTGCACCAGACTCCCAGCACCAGGCACTTTATTCAGGAATGGTGGATTCTCGAGCTGCAACGGTTCCGCAGGCTCCACCTTGCCCTTGGTGGTGCCGCAGGCTCCGCTTGAGGCTTGAATGGCCCTCCTAAAGGCCTCACCGTGGGTTTGTTGGGCTTCTTCCTCACGGAAGACACAGGCTGGGGCGCCAACCCATACTGCTCCCGGGTGCACAAGTGATTGAGTTCAACCTGTGCAATACATTATGGGTTTCTGCATACTTTGCATGTGTGCATTTTTACTACCAGCTAGCCTAAGCCTACCAATTTTATTCATTTTTACATCAGTTTTTACTTGAATGTATTGTTCTGATAACTGAGTGTGTCAGACTCAGTCAGAAGCTAAAATGTGTTGTACATGTTGTCTTGGATTTACCTTTGTGTTCACATCATTCAGTTGATAAAACCTACAACA
The DNA here is from genome assembly GCF_951216825.1 of Electrona antarctica. Taxonomy (NCBI): domain Eukaryota; kingdom Metazoa; phylum Chordata; class Actinopteri; order Myctophiformes; family Myctophidae; genus Electrona; species Electrona antarctica. Next base: position 24,653,514 of record NC_136798.1, read on the forward strand.
AGCTTTTTTAAGAAATGTACTGAGCTGCTTTCATGCCAGAAGACTGGAGTAGATCGTGATGAAATCCAATGTATTGAATCGAGAATCATTTTGAATAGAGAATCGTTTTGAATCTGGGAAAAGAAAAATTGAATAAAAAAAAAAACGTTTTTGGATTGAGAATAGAGTTGAATCGATTTTGAATCGAATCGTGACCCCAAGAATCGGAATCGAATCGTGGGACACCCAAATATTCACAGCCCTAACAGGTACGCAGTGGCGTATCTACAATAAGGCAAATCCATTTCTGCCTGGCCAAAATCTATACACTGAGGACAAAAACAAGACCTGAGAACTATTAGTGGACAGCGGATTGGCCGTTGCGCGTATAGAGCACGACCCTCAATCACCCAGTGTAATGCAAATGCATGCCTTTCAGCCTTTGTATCCTACTGTCTGGCAGGTATATCTCCCTGGAAACGCCACTGCAGGTACGGACAAAGCCAGGGACATACATTGCTGTCTATAGGAGTGGTTAGCACTACTCAATAATAATACCGGTAACTGTGTCCCCTTTAAGCTGTTGATATTTGATGGAGTACATTTGCACATACTGTATGTAGAATTTGTCCTCTGCATTAACTTAGATTAGGAGTGGTGACTGAGAACTATTAATACAGCACCCAGGGAGCAGTTAGGGCCTGAAGAGGGTCAAGAGTCTTGCTCAGTAACAACATGACACTGGGCTGGGAGGCAAACAGATTCCATGCCACCCTAATGATCAATGTTGCAGTGCCATTTGAATGAGTTAGTGTTCATTTCTTAGTCGCCAAACTGCGGAGAGGTTGAAGAGAGACTCCTTCGAATGAGATTTGCGATTAATCTTCTGGCAGGGTACCGCAATACCTGCCACAGTCCCCCGTCTCTCCAGTTTCTTAATTTGTTAGGTACCTTCTACGGCTACTCGGCCAGACACCTAATGACAGTGAAATGGAGTGACGGATGGGTGAGCACCGCCGGCCATATAATACTTTATATGAATGAAGGATGAACTTGGGAAAGAGCCCTGTGCCGGTAACCGTCTCTAAACAGTTCATCATGAACCTGTCTAGTAGTTTACTGTTGCTGGAAATTCTATTCTTTAGCACAGAGCAGCAACAGCAGCAATGTTGTTTGTGCATGAACCAAATTAACATTTCCTCCGTCTGACTGTTGATTGGTCAAAACAGGAAATTAATGTATGAGTCAGTCCATTTTTGTTTTCACTGTCAGAAAACAAGGGGTGAAGTGATTGTGCTCTTGTCATAACATGAGGACAATCACTTTGTCCCTTCATTTGGGGAGTCTATCTGGCAAAGGAGCGTGAATGTACAACCAATCTGGTTGGATAACAGGACAAGGACGTCTGCAGTCTTCACTGCAAGCCTTGCTGAGTCTAGTAGATGTATTCAACAAGTGGTTGTTAACCCTATTCTATTTTACAGGGGTAGGATATTTTACTTTTTATTTTTTGCATTTTTATCCCACCCTGGGTTTTTAACCACTTACGCCATATTTTGCACCTTCAAACATTTCTGAAAAGTCAAAATCAACCAGCTCACCACAACACATTCTAGATATGTTATTTTTGCTACCATTAACATCTTTGGACCTGCCCAAAGATGCCAGCAGGGTGTAAGTTGTCAAGGATGGAAATGTCAGCAATTGGCCTTGTGGTTAGACTTAGAGTGTCCACCCATGGGAGGTTGGTGGTTGGGTCATACAAGGACTAAAGAATGGCACTCAGCATCAAGTGTTGGATTAGGGGTCCCTGCAACAGTGCAACATACTAGCGTCATGTCCAGCAGATGTAGTTCATCAAGCCGCAACATGCTACAGAAACAGGATAGGCTTCGGGCCACACAACCATATCATGGCTCGGAAACGGTTGGCTACTTACTATGTCCAGGCTCAATTTGGACACATCTAATGGCTAGATTGCAATGAAATTTGATGTTTTTTTTAATGATAGGGGCAGGTATAAATAAGATGTATCTTCTTCCTGCTCCTTTTCTTTTCTGGTATGGAATATGTAAAAAAAAATAAGTACAAAGTAAAAATGAATATAATCATGTAAAACCATAACTGAAATGAAATAAATAAATATGAAATTAAATTAAATTAAATGAAATTTGCTGAGCACAAATGCCGCGTGGAGTAGAATCCCTATGTGAATCCTAGCCAAAATGTCAAACTTTGGACAGAATACATAATGAACTTTAATGGTTTTGGTGGTGCCATGACCTTCCCTCTGGGCGTCCTTCAGTGAATATACTGTATGCCGCCTCTGAAATATACAATTATATTAAATTATAATTCTTTCCAATAATGACAGGGCTTTTAGACGTGCCTTGTTATGCACTAGCCCCAGGCCTACAGATTCCTGTTAGATTGGTGCTGTATTTAACATTAATCAACATGATAGGGTGTAGTGTATCCCAGTAGTGATCTACTATACCTACATAGCTCCGCACCTATGGACCACATGGCTCCGGAATCATGGGTTCCCAAGGCGACTTACTTGACATCATTTGCCCATTAACACGATACAGAACAAAGTTCTTAATTGCTCTTGAGTTGCACCTCAGCATAAAAGATTAAGAGGGTGTCGCCTATCTTCTAGGATAATCCTGACAATAAGAAATCTTTCTCATTTGCCCATGGCACTTAGTTCAGCTTGAATAGACATGTTTAATATCATTCGAATGGCACCAGAAGGTAAATGTTAATTCAACCAAATGCATAAGGCCTAAATATGCAAGGTTAGACCTACTGTAACTTATTTTGATATGCTTCTGAAGATATGAACATATCGCACTGTATTGAATCACATCACAAATAAAACCATGAGAGCCATATTGCTGGAACTTACTATTGGATCTTCCTGACCCAAAGAACAGCATTGAAGAAGGAACAATGAGGATGCAGTAGCATCATGTTAGGAGGACTCATTTATATTAAATGATACGACCACGTCACACAACCAATAGAACACATTTTCCAACTACAAATTGCAATGTGATGCATATTCCACTTGAAAATCAGTTATGTTCAGGAAGAGAACACGATCACATCATAGCATAAATTAGGATATAATGGCCAATCTAATCTGTCTCTGATGAAGATATATATCCAGGATGAGCAGAGATCGATGCAGTAGCTTTGCAGCCAATCGTCCCCAAAGGGGAGTCATTACTTTCCATATGGCTACACCTGAGATGAGTTCATCAGCAGGGAACATTTGTGATAATGCGCTTGGTGCTTCATACCTCCCACACCGAGTCTGGTATTGAGAAATTAATGCAATCAACAGTCTGGGTGATGATCAGGTCAGTCTGTCAGACCCGTTTCAAATTCATTAGCAACCGGAGCACATCTTATATTACAACACTTTAGGGGCCAGGCAACAATCTGTTTAAACCACATGAACCCTAGCGTCTGCATTTTCTGCATGTTACAATAGGTGCTGAGAAAGAAAGAAAAAAAGGCGAACATTTGGCAAAAGATGGGATATGGATCACTTACCAACAGCTGCCTTCTTGCAGCCCTCTGCAACATGAACAGCTAAGCGGCACGTCGTGTCCATACACCCTGGGGTGGGTTTGGAGGGACAATGGATTATTCATATAACAGAGATGATTTTCTGAAAAAGGTATTCAAGCATCCTCTCCTGATTTAATATGACTGTGGAGCCCTGAGATACCAGCTTCCACACCTGAACCAAGAGACTACTACTGCAATCTCTGCAATATACAGTGTACACACACACACACACACACACACACACACACACACACACACACACACACACACACACACACACACACACACACACACACACACACCCCCCCCCCCCCCCCCCCCCCCCGACTCTGCTCTCCCTCCTGCCCCCTCGATTTCTGGACATGAATAAATCCAGAGATAACTGAGATTTGTGTAGTTCATTCCTGAGCATAAAGACAAAGTCTCTGTTAGGAGAGGAATTATGATTAAAAAATTAAATCCCATTATCTAGGGGCGGGCAATATGAGATATGTCGTCTAAGATTTTGGTTAACGTATGGTATATATACAGTATATATTCTAAATTCTGTATACCAATATAATCATCACATTACCATAAGTTGATTTTGTCCATATCAGCCACACCATTCTGTAATATGACGATATTGTTTTAGGATCGTCAATAATGGTTAGAAATAGGCTCCGAGTGACTAAGATAATGCATTTTTGAATAAGCTGTTTTATAAAAACAGTACATTTACAAGCTCGCAATTCACTGTGACGTGTTGCAAGCATGTACATCAACTATTTCCGCTATATTGTAAATAGGGCAGCAGTAGTGGTTACAGAATGCTGCATTGACGTCAATATACAGTAGTAAGAAATGTATCTTTGTTCCTGTGGTGCCACTACCTGCTGAATGAGAAAGACTCCATGTCTCAGAGGGCAGCCGTGCTCACAAGAAGAAGGTGAGCGCTTGCTTTGATGGGGATCAGCTAACTTTCATGTGCTGCCAGAGAGGAGAGAATAGTGGGAGTAAAAGCTCATGTCTTTGTACTACAAGGAGAACCTTCGCCTTGGGCACAGACACAGGTAGGCGGGCCACACACACACACAGACACACAGACACACAGGCCACACACAGGCCACACACACACACACACACACACACACACACACACACACACACACACACACACACACACACACACACACACACACACACACACACACACACACACACACACACACACACACACACACACACACACACACACACACACACACACACACACACACACACACACACACACACACACACACACACACAGTCATTTCCTAACACTTGACTTCAATCAATCTTGCTCACCTGAACCTCAGCCTGTATCCTAATCTTAAAATATACCCCAGGCTACAAATGTTTCTTCATCCAAATGTAAAACCACGTCCACCCCGTGTCTCACTCACATGACATGGCTCAATCCATTCTCTGCTTGAGACCTTGACGGTCATCCCTTAAATTTTTTTAATAATAATACTGATTAAATTATCTTTCCTTTCGCACAGCTTTTAATAGTGTAAACAAGACAAGATATGCAACACTCTGTCCCACAGATGTTAATGGACTCCTAGTTCTACGCCAAGGCTGGTGATACAAAAGGCATGTGCTGTAGGTAGGCAGCTCTCCTAGCAACAGGCAACAAAGACAGGGTCGATAATCTATTCAAATGTTTCTTCGCAATTAGATGGGAGATGTGGGTTTATAGGATTGTTAACAATGGAGGTGCACCTTGACCCAAAGTTGTCGATCAGATTTACCCAAGAAAAAGAACATGCACTGTCTATCACTGCCTGAAAAGAAAGAAAAAGGAAAAAACCTCACAAAAGGGGTAAAATGAACAAGCTAGCCATTGACTGGAACCCCACCCAAAGGCAGACTATTCAAACAAAAATTGACAATTTAGTACAGTGGTTCTTAACCCATTTAGGCCTGACATCGAAATAAAAAAAATGTTTCTTCTGAGTTTAAACTTTGTTTAAACTTTGAATCCCTGCATACACACACACAGGTAGAGGAACACACTCCGTTCCTTTTTGCACTTATTCTATTCTAACCCCTATAAACTATCCATTAAAGCTACCCCTCTACTCTTCAACCATCTCTGCGGTTGGTTATTTTACTTCCTCCCTTTCTTCCATACATACTGTCCTAGTACGCGCGTGAATGAACCTTGATCCGTAGCTCATTCCGGCTAACCAACGACCACTTTAGCCTGGTGCCCAAGCCAAAGACCCGGACATCCAGACACATCTAACGAAGGAGGCAGCCTCCCAGGGTTTTGTATCAATCTTCTTCTTCTTCTTCTTCTTACTATTATTATTATTATTTTTTTTTTACTATTATTACGCTTATTTCTTATTTTTATTTATCTGTGTACTATGTGTTTTCCCACCATCCCTATCCTGCCCTTTTCATGTCGCCCTAGACACTACTTCCCCCGCCACAGAAATCCCTCAAATCTCATATACCCAGCTCGTTCACCCAGTCACCACATTGTGGTGGAGGGAGGCCTTTGGAACTGCCACGCAGCTACCAAAGAGGAAATGCCTGAATTTATCTCAGCCCACGCCACCCTCAAGTCTCTGCATTTCCTTGCTCTAACCGAAACCTGGATTACCCCTGATAACACAGCTACCCCCGCCGCCCTCTCTGTTTCACACAAATTCACACACACCCCTCGCTCAACAGGTAGGGGGGGTGGTACAGGGATACTCATGTCCCCGAAATGGAATTTCCGTGTCTTAAATCTCTCTCACCTTTCTCTCACCACATGTGAATTTCATGCTATCTCAATATCACAACCAGTCCCCCTCACCCTCATTGTGCTCTATCGCCCCCCAGGAACCCTTGGGAACTTCCTGGAAGAACTAGACTCTCTGATCAGCTCGTTTCCGGAGGATGGCACCCCCCTGATTCTACTGGGTGACTTTAACCTACCTATGGCAGAGAAGTATCTTCCCGTTACGTCCCTCCTATCCTCGTTTGACCTCTCCCTTTCTCCCTCCCCTCCCACTCACAAGGCTGGTAATGTTTTGGACCTCGTGTTCTGCAGAGCCTGCTCCCCCTCCACACTCTCTGTTACTCCCTTAATTAGGTCTGACCACCACTTCATAACCTTCTCCCTCTCTCTCTCTACTCTCCCACCTAAACCTACTCACCCTCCGACCGTCACCACCCGACGCAATCTCAAGTCCCTAAACCCCTCCTCCCTCTCATCCTCTATTCTCTCCTCTCTACCCTCCCTAGAGTCCTTCCTCTCTCTCTCACCCGACCCCGCAACCACATCCTTCCTCTCCTCTATCTCATCTGCATTTGACCAACACTGCCCTCTCTCGACCAGGCCAGCTCGCTCATCCCCACCGGCCCCCTGGTTATCTGAAACCCTCAGATCTGAACGAACACCTCTCAGGGCAGCTGAAAGGAAGTGGCACAAGACAAAGCTACCAGATGATCTCTCCCACTTTCACTCACTCCTCTCTGCCTTCTCCCTCTCACTAACCACCGCTAAAACCTCCTTCTACCACACCAAAATCCAATCCTGCACTTCTAACCCAAGGAAACTCTTCTCCACTTTCTCCTCCCTCCTTAAACCCCCTCCCCCCACTCAACCCTCATCCCTCACCGCGGAGGCCTTTGCCAACTACTTCGAAAAGAAGGTTGAGGATATCAGTAGCTCCTTTACCCCCCTCCCCCATAAAGAAGCACTCGACTCAACCAATGCTAACCATAACATACCATGCATGTCCTCCTTCTCTCCTCTATCCCCAGATGAGGTCCTGAAACTAGTCACATCCACTAGACCTACCACCTGTCCTCTCGACCCCGCCCCGTCTCCAATCTTCCAGACCATCGCACCTGACCTGCTCCCCTTCATCACTTCCATTATCAACACCTCAGTAACCTCAGGCTGCGTCCCATCTGCCTTCAAGTCAGCCAGGGTATCACCACTCCTCAAAAAACCAACTCTTGACCCCTCAGATGTCAAGAACTACAGACCGGTATCACTCCTTTCCTTTCTTTCCAAAACCCTTGAACGTGTTGTCTCTAACCAGCTTTCTCTCCATCTCTCAGAGAACAACCTGCTGGATCCCAACCAGTCAGGATTCAAGAAGGCACACTCCACGGAAACTGCACTCCTCGCAGTCACAGAAGCACTACATGCTGCCCAGGCTGCTTCCCACTCTGCAGTCCTGATTCTCCTAGACCTATCGGCGGCATTTGACACAGTGAACCACCAGCTGCTCCTAGGCACCCTAGCTGATCTAGGCATAGGCGGGACGGCGCTGAAGTGGTTCTCCTCCTACCTCTCTGACCGGACTTACCAGGTTTCTTGGAAAGGTTTGCTATCACCCCCCCGCACCCTCCAAACTGGGGTCCCACAGGGATCTGTACTTGGTCCCCTCCTCTTCTCACTGTACACTAAATCCCTTGGCACCATCATCTCTGCTCACAATATATCCTATCACTGCTATGCCGATGACACACAACTGTTTCTATCCTTCCCCCCCTCTGCCACCCAGGTAGAAGAGCGCATCACTGCATGCCTGGCTGACATCTCACAGTGGATGTCTTCCAACCACCTCAAGCTGAACCCAGACAAGACTGAGCTTCTGTTCTTCCCAGCTAAGTCCTGCCCTATGCGGGAGCTAACTATCTCCGTAGACAACGCCCTGGTAAAGTCTGTCCCGACAGCCAGGAACCTTGGTGTTGTCCTGGACAGTCAGCTCTCGTTCAAAACACACATCACAGCTGTCACTAGATCCTGTAGGTTTACACTCTACAACATACGACGAATTAGACCGTTCCTCACCCAGGAGTCAGCCCAGCTCCTAATCCAGACAACAGTCTTGTCAAAACTTGACTATTGCAACTCCCTCCTTACTGGCCTACCGGCATGTGCACTTAAGCCCCTCCAACTGATCCAAAATGCCGCAGCACGCTTGGTCTTCAACCAGCCAAAATTCTCACACGTCTCCCCCCTTCTCCGCTCGCTCCATTGGCTCCCGGTCGCTGCCCGCACAGAATACAAAACTCTGATGCTGGCATTCAAAGCAACCAAAGGCATGGCCCCCCCATATCTCACAAGTATGATCGTACCCTACAAACCCTCCCGCTCACTCAGATCAGCCAACGCAGGGAAGCTGGAGGTACCTTCACTAAAAACGCCGGGACAACGCTCCACACGTCCCAAACTCTTCTCCCTTCTGGCTCCAAAACTATGGAATGCACTTCCCATTGCAGTCAGAACTGCAGCCTCACTCCCAATCTTCCGCCGTAGTCTGAAAACCCACCTCTTCAGACTCCACCATGGCCCGTAGCACTTGCCCTAGCCTAGCCCCTTAGATAGCACATTATGTAGACTTAGATAGTATTTTAAACAGACTTATAGCTTGTTATGTAGACAGCTCTAGAATTGCACTTTATGTAGTCATAGCACTTTATAGTACACATGTATAATATATTATATAGTATAGTATGTATAGTTTACATAGATACTCCACTGTTACGTTCTTAGTTTACGCATGATTCATGATAACTACTTTTTATACATGTGATGTATGCCATGCTTTTTGTTATTGCTTAATGTAAGTCGCTCTGGATTAAGAGCGTCTGCTAAATGCCTAAATTGTAAATTGTAAATTGAAAGAATATATATTCAAAGATTTGTGCCGTATTTTCACGATTTTTCAAAAATAGCAGACCTAAAAGCTCGTAGCGCATCACTCGGTGGCACGCTATGAGCTTGTAGATCTGTTATTTTTCAATAGCTAAAGTATGTAACATAATGCTTTAAAACACCAAAAGGGGTTCCCACCCAAAATGGATTAAAGTAGGGTAGTCATGGACCTTGAGGAGGTTCCAAATTGAACCTTATGGGTCTGTAAACTCTGAGAGTGTACAAATGAACGGTGGTCATTTGAATGGGGGTCATAGAAAATTTTAAAAAGTTTGAGAACCACTGTTTAAGTAGTCTGGTAAACGATCCCAGCCGTGTGAATTCACATTATCGTGCGTCTTCTGCAGATCGGTCTGGCCCCAAGCGCTGGGCGGGTGTTTTGCAGATGACACGTGATAATGTGAATTGACGAGGCCGGGATGCTTACTTTACTGTTTTAGTATACAACAACTACACACTGATAGGCGGTACTGAGCACGTCAGGAACACACTTGACCGTGCAGAAACCTCTAAACATCTGTCTGGCTGTGACATTAGCCTGTCCCGATATTAGCTGTGAGAAATCCGACATGTTTTGTTTGCCGTAAGCTCTGTCGTGCGTCGAACATAGTACACCTGCAAGCTCACAGCACGTCGTGTTGTAAGCTTGTACTGTAGCTCAGCCATTTCCCACACACGATACCGTCGGTATAAATCAGAGTATAAATCAGGCTTCAACTGGTCCTCAAGAAAGAACTGTCAAAAGCAAAAGGAGCGATTGAGATGCAACCCTAACGGGCATTATGAAAGACATCTGTACTTGATAAACTCCCGAAACTGGGTAGAAGTGCTGATGAACATTTACTCCTTTTCAGAAACAAACAGCAGCTGTGACAAAACATAAACCAGGGTCTGCATAGTCAGGTGCACTTGTAGCCATAACAATTTCACTGTTGATAAATACTAATCACCGAGCTCAGATACAAATAAAAACACAAAACAATAAACATAAATAGAAAAAAATAAATTAATTGAGCATCATGTTCTGCACTTTAATAAGAACAATTGCAATTAAAGCTACAAGAAGAAACTCTACAAGGTATATCTAACAGCGGTCAAATAATTCAATGAAAGTTCATTTTTTGTTTTTTTATGTCTTTTTTTAAGTCATTACACAAAATCAAGCCTAAAGGGCTGGTAAAACAAATACTTGGGAGGAGAGGAGGGTAAAAGGGGCAAAGAAGCCTTGCAATGCCCATTAACTGTGGAGGAGGGTGACTTGGCTTCGGTGCTGTGGGCAAATGAATATGCACTGCAACCATGGAACAGTCCAGAACGGCCCAAACCGTTGCTACTCGCTAGCCCGGTTAGGTTTCTTTGGAGGAGGGGGTGGCATGAGCTCCGTGTCTGGGTCTGGCGGGTGTTTCCGGGTCTGTGTCTGGGCACAGCGGTCCAAAAACTCCAACAGGATTTCCTTAGTTACCGGATGCTGTATGGAGTTACAGACAGCTAGGGGTGGGGGGGGGGGGGGAGAGAGACACACACACACACACACACACACACACACACACACACACACACACACACACACACACACACACACACACACACACACACACACACACACACACACACACACACACACACACACACACACACACACACACACACACACACACACACACACACACACGAAGGAAGTTACTACGGACATAATGACAGGCCTGGCAAACTCTGACATTTCGCATCTTCGCAAAAACACTGCATCGCAACACGTTGTAGATGTAGATTGTAGATGTGCCATTATCACAGACAAAAAAAAGTGTGAAGCATAAATAGGAGGGGGCCTATAGTATATATAGATAGAGACCTGAAATCAGTATGTCAGCAGTTCTGCAGAAACCTGGCACGACCAATAGAACAGTAAAAATAAATAACAGAATCCCACTGATGACCATGTGTTTGGGACAGTTTAGGATGCATCAATCATCAATCTGATGAGCCTTGGCTTGAAGGACGTACAGAATGGTCAACATTATGGGAAACACCACCACTACTAACATGTAGTGGTGTAGGAATTGTTGAAAAAAAAAGGTTTTGCAGACCACTAATAAATGCATCTACAAAACAATAAACATACATTATACAGTCGCTACATGAAAAAAGGCTTTTTGTTTGGTGGGCGACAGAGTGAAAACAGTCTCTAATGTACCAATATTGAAATGGATTAGTCTGAATCATGGCTGAGTGGCCTCTGCTATACTCTAATGAATCTAAAAACGAAGGAACCAAAGGTGTTTCAGAGCCTGGCAAAAGACTAAAACAAGCATAATTTCTTATGCTTTGACATTTGCAGCTATAAGGTCACAAATCACTTGCTGAAAAGCTGGAACATAAAGAACATTATTCTCCCCAATGTACGGAACACAGACCGGCCAGATATTGACATTCTCTCCACGCCTCTTTTGTATTCCGTGCACGTGTGAGAGCCACCCAGAGTAATAATGCAGACATTAATGCAGGGCAGGAAGATAATGAAATATAGATGAGGCAAAGCATTAATCGAATAGAATGTCTCGTCACTGTCTTCTTCAGGGATGGGATATTTATAATAGTCATCGGGCAGAAAACGTGTACAGTATATCCATATTTCATGTTTTTTTGAGTGGTGTAAACCACTCCTACAACTGGCTTTGTTAGTCTGTCTGTCTGTCTGTGCTAAAAAAAATGAGCACGGTTGCTATGGTCACCCAGTTCACACGGGTGTGATTTCATTACGTCAGACATTACAGACCACAGCTGATCAGTCTATATAAGACCTTACACCACTCAGTTCACACGGGTGTGATTTTTTTCATAAATGAATGCCTGAATTTAAATTTTGCCTTTTGACAATGTTGCCCAATGTAAAAGCTCACAACGCGTCACATAGCGACACCATTGAGCTTGTAGATCAGCTATTTGTTCATTTGTTGAAATATCAAAGATTTTCACTAATGACATGCCCAAAATAGAGATTTAAAGTATTAGACTGTGGGATTTATAAACATTCAACCAATGAAAAGTATCAGAGCTTGTGACAAAATAATAACTCCATTGGATGCTGTAAGCACCATTTGAGTCATGCATCTATTCTGTGCTGTCATTGAAGGACTTGCCAATCAAGGCCTTGGTTGCCTTGGTTACAGGGAGGGGTATTTAACCCTGGCCCTAATCAGGTGCAGGTGTTGTTGACATGCAAAGGCAAACAGTTTTTAGACGGTGTTTGGAGGGCTCATTGTCTACCGGTATATTCTTTTGACTTGTTTATTTATATGTAAAAGTATAGGGCTTTGGCAGCTAATAAATATACTTCAACTGAATGGACATGTTTGGACATCACTTTCCTGGAGCACCCGTCATAACTTCAATCCTGGCTGTTGGCAACCAGTACCGCCTAATAATGGGTTTTAGGCGCTACAGATGCGTTGGAACACAGGTTATGTATTTTTTTCCTTTTCCTGAAATGTAACCATTATTGGACATACTGTACAGTACAAGGTTGCAGCCCAACAGCGACGATAATGAGAAAGAATAATTGTGTGACTGGTACGGGAGCAGCAGGCTTTGTTTGTATCTCACCCATAGCCGTGTCGTAGGAGTTTGGGAAGCTTTTGTCAATCCTTTGCCGCATGAACACCCATGTGTTATTTTCGAAGTTGCACTCTATGATTTTGTTGTCGTACTGCTTGAGGTCCTTGGAGGCCTGTGTGGAGAGAGACAGGTCGCTTAGTACGCACGCACGCACACGCACGCACACGCACACGCACACACACACACACACACACACACACACACACACACACACCCCTTCAAAGTACCACGAGAGAGCATACGCGACTGGGTGGCCCCAGTGGGGGTGGGGGGTGGAATCCCTAGCAATACCAGCTGAGCAACATGGGCCGTGGGTGTTTGACGTCATTTTGGTCTTCCGTGGACACAAACAAAATGTGTCCAACACGCTGCTATACAGTTTGGCTGTAAGACTGCATGCAGGCTTGCATCATGCATACGGATTATGAGTCAAGCAAGACATTTGCGCATCTGTTGTTTACCTTTCAAGCGGCTGTGTCTTACAGAGAGGATTTCAGAAAAGATTTCGAAACGTTTGGAGTCTCTTTGCTGTGAGACTCCTCCTCACAACGGCTAACCTCTACAGCAAGTCACAAAAAAAGGATTATACACTGTTCCGACCCGGGGGAAATAATAATTACCTTAGGAAACACTATAGTACAATAAAGAACTGACTATCGAAATAAAGAGTAAATACTGAGGGTTACTCAGAACTGACATGAAACTGGGATTACAAAATATAACTTATTCAAATGACTGAAGACAAACTAACTAAAGAAACAAAATACCAAAGCAAACAAAAAAGGCAACATGGGTGGAGGACAAGAGGGATGGAGTCTCTGCTGCAGAATTAGCTGTCGTCCTCACAATAGAATAAAGGCTAGATGGCTCAAGGCGGAGTCTCTGACGTAGTCAAACAAAAATAATCATAACACGCTCAAATCCTGACAGATTTACAAACGGGTTGGTTTAATACAAACGTCATCAACGATGTGGCTATGATTTAGGATGCTTATCGGCTTAATATTATTTGTTTATATGAGCGTTATATAAACGCATATAAGTATGCAGATGTCTCTCATGTTTATAACAAACCAAACCGTTTGAAAATTGAGCTACATACATAGACACAATGTTATGCTGCCCCGGATAAAGATGGCCGCCACATAGCAACGTCGCTCTCCATTGGTCAGCAGCGCGGGTGAGCCATCTAGCTTTCTTATATATATATATATATATATCTACAGTATGGTCCTCACAGCAGTCTGGACAGACTGAGCACTTTTATAGACAGCAGGGCTATTACCCACGACATACCAAAGCCTACACAGGTTGTGCAAGGCGCGCGCTGTGATTAATTGCCCAGACTCTCCTTCAACAAAGATGGCGAAAGCAAACATTCTTTGTTCTGTACTTATACATACAATAGTATGGTACAAAACACTGAAGTCCTTAAACCAGTAAAACTATACCTAAACCTAACCAAAAACCTAACCTTAAAGCTGCTATAAGCAATAATATGTCAATTTTAATTACCTTTTTATTTCTTTGTATTCAGACAGCCAGCAATGGGTAGAACGCTCCCCCAAAAAATGTAGTCTCTGTGACACATCTAGGGGCCGCAATCTGCATTCAAAGATTTTCCTAGAAGCTTTGTCATTGGTCGATTTGCCTGTCTGCTTCCTGATTGTTTAGTCATTGCGACCAGGTTTTTTTCGACCAATGACAAAGCTTCTAGGAACATCTTTGAATGCAGATTGTGGCCCCTAGATGTGTCACAGAGACTACATTTCTTTTGGGAGCGTTCTACCCATTGCTGGCTGTCTGAATACAAAAAATAAAAAATTAACATTTGCGTTAACATTTTGACATATTATTGCTTATAGCAGCTTTAACCTCAGTAAACCTAACTTGCCCGGGGGCGTGGTTATAAACACAACCCATGTAGGAATTAGTATTCCGCCTATTACGCAGCTGCTGGGAACCAATGAGGAAGAAGGGGCAGGTCCAGGTAGGACCTGACAATTATTGCAGCCACCTGCTTTCAATCGACTAGTCAGTCATCAGCACCACACCCATTCTCTAAACTCTCCATTCATGACCTTAATATAGAGAACACAAAAGGGAAACAATATAAAACAGGCCACCAACATTTCCAACTTATCACAATTATTCCCAAATTAACCAAATACAAGAATAACAATAATAATCATAAGGACAGCGGTCCGTAACATACACTGACATCTAAACTCATTCAAAAGGCTCCCATCCCTCGATTTGCACCCTGAAGACTATTGGGGTGGGAATTTCAGG
Source organism: Electrona antarctica (assembly GCF_951216825.1). Taxonomy (NCBI): domain Eukaryota; kingdom Metazoa; phylum Chordata; class Actinopteri; order Myctophiformes; family Myctophidae; genus Electrona; species Electrona antarctica. The sequence continues at coordinate 24,668,677 of NC_136798.1, forward strand.
GCTCAGTGTAGGAAAGGTGCCAAGCTGCCCCCCCTGAGCAGATGAGCCCGAGTTGGCACCAGAAAGCAGTGTCACACTGCCAAAGAAATCATTGGCATTTGGCATGGCACTAAGTAAGAGCTCGCCTGATCCTGGGGTGCAGGGCATCTGGTCAATCAGTGGGGATCAGAGTCACAGAGGAAGAGGTGTGTGAGTGAGAGCAAAATGCATGAAGACAGATGAGGAGGTTCTAAATTGAGTACATCACACTCCAAATAATGACCTTGACAGCTGGTAACCTACAAACATGAAGGTGTGTCACAGCGGTCCCTCATAGACTTTGCATTAGTCCTAGGGAACGAAGGGACCATCGCCCCCAGAGCAACATCATGATTAACACGGCTTGGATTCATGTTTTAATAGGCTATAAACATGGCATTTTCTGCCATTCTGAGCATAAATCCCACTAATAACCCTGTGCGTGTGGCCTACGGATGCTAGAGGCGGAAGCTAACGGAGGCAAAAAAAAGAAAAGGTGAAATAAAAAAGATATATACTTTTTAATCAAATCTCGTGGATGAGATAAATGAGTGAAAGTGAAACATGTTTCTTGCATTGCCTGTCACTGCTGTCAGCATGTCATGCATGCGTAAACTCTCCACCTCCAAGTCCCGGGACTCAATCTTCTCCATATAGTTTAATAGAGGTGTAGAAAAAAAAGATTCATACACCCAATGATGACACTTCGCAGACCATAGATAATTTAAGAGCTGTGAATTATAAAAATCGGTTGAGAATTAACTACAACAAAAAAAAAGAAAGTCCTGCACCGAAAATAATAGCAGACCTATAGAAGCTACAGTGTTGCGTCTGGAACGTGTTGTGAGCTTGTAGATCTGCTATTTTCGGTGCAAGACACTGCCATTCAACAAATATAAATTAGGCTCAAGAAACAGCAAACCAGCAAAAAGTGACAGACATAGTGGGCTATATAGCCTACTGTAGAAGGTGTCACAAACTTCTAATGTATTAGGCTAGATAATATGAACACATCATAAATGCTTCTATAATGTTATTATAGCTGCCCAGCAGTACAAGAATATTGATGAACACTCGTTGATTTTAACATCCATGTGCAAATGCGCTGGTGTAGCAGTCAGACCAAATTTACGCATGAGCAGTTTCACTGGCTATGCACACGCCACACATACAGACTGAGCAGTTTCACTGGCTATGCTCACGCCACACATACAGACTTGCGTGATTGCATTTGGCCATGGGTGTGTAGGTTTATAAAATCCAGTTTCTCTGTAGCACCCGCAGCCAATTAACCTACTAGTATTTAAGCTTCGCCCTTGGCACCAATACAAATTAAATCATCTGGCGCAGCCACCGCAGAATGGCTATTATTATTTCTTATTGGATGCAGCAGAGCCTCTGCTCGCTGCCTGGTGACGTGGTGCAGTTGCATCAATGATACGTAATTATCAGTGATATAAAAACACGAACAATCCGATAGATATACGCCATCATTTGTATAGTTTCCAGGCACCTAATTCTAATACCCCTTTTGCCTTTTAATTTGAATGCTTTTGTTTGCTTAGTTTTTAGCCTTTTAACTAGTTAGAAAATTGTCTTTTGTGTTTCAGAAGTTTTGTCTGTTCTGTTTTTGTAAAGCAATGCATCTGATTGCATTAAACGATGTTATACGACGTTGAACTCACTTTGCCACTCAACTTTCCACTCACTGCGCATATCTTCTATAGTTAGTGCAAGAAATAACATACTGTAGCCTGAGAGGAAACAACTTCAAATTGGTGGCTAATATCCATAGAGTATTAAAAGGATAGAGACTGACTGAACTGGAGCGATCGCCCCGCCCCCGCAATTCATTTCAGTGGCGTTTTGAAGCACCTGGAAGAACAGTCTACTTCCGCAATTTTTCGATTTGACAAAATGCGGAAGTGCAAACGGGCGCTCAATAGGGACTTTAAGCAACGACTGTTTTCAGGACGGCTCCGCTAGGCGGAAGTACGGCAGCTGTGACGCAATCGCCGTAGCTGTCAAAATCGGTAAGCAAACAGCCGTCGGCGACATTGGTTCCCATGGTGACGCGTCTATGCAGCATGTGTCAAACTTTTTTTTTTAAACACCCCGTCGCGTGTCAGCTAACTTGCCGATATTGCTTAATTCTTACATGCGCTGGACATGATCGTGGAAAGAGGAAGGTGCTGGAGCAATCTGTGTTATTCTAAAACACTTTTAATATGACATATGGTATTAGTGTTATTTCTTCATTCAGAGCATGCAAACACATTACACAGCATAAGAGAGGTGATGGAGCAATCGGTGTAAATGTATGACAGCTATAATTTCAATAAACATGGTTATGACATGGTGTTGTAGACACTACGTGTAAGTGTGGGTTCTGCCGTAGTAGAAAGGGCTGCGACGGAGAGCAGGTTTATGTATCGAGCACTGATCCATTTCCGGTTGCCGGAGCCGACTGCCGTAGCCGTCGTTGCTTAAAGTCGCCATTGTTAAACCCCAGCTGCACGGGGTTTCCTAGAAATAACTCCACGGGTCCGCCTGCAGTCCCACCTCTTACCACTAGGGCCCAGTGCTTCAACATTGGAGAGCTGCACTGGGGGCTTGCTAATATCCACGTCAAAAGAAACCTTAATTGGATTTCATAGCCATAGTAATAAATAGTAGATGTCTGCACAATAAGACATCTTTACGATTGTACCCATTAATTTCATGGCTACTACTCAAATGCAGACATCCTAACAGGATGACTCCACATCAAACGATTGTCGCATCCTGGATATACATATATTAGCTATTCTTAGAGATACAATGTAATAAGCAGCGATTACATCAGTTGCTGACCGTTAATTGCCATCATAGAAGGGCTAAATGTAAGTTAAATGTTTCACTGTGAGTACACATGGCACCAGTACACATGTCATCAGTGCTGGGTCCACTGTGAAGAAGCATAGATGTTCATTAATATCCCACGCAATCATAGATTGATTGTGACATCTGAACTGGGAAGATGTCTAAGCTGAAAAAACAAGTTAATACTAGAAAAAGTGCCCCTCGGGGCACAGGTCTCAACCAGGATAGGAGCGTTTGTGATGTTTGGACAAAATGTGTAGGAGTAATATAAACGTGTTTTTGTTGCAATGTGTCTCCTGGTGGTTCTATAACAGGGAAATGTTAAAGATATAGCACGTAACAGTATATTCATAGTGCTTAGTAATGTTATAAAGGTCAAAGGTTAATGCATGTTGTGTTTTCAATAAATGGCTGGCATACATGACAGATCCGTCTTGATTACATGACTATAGAGATCATGTGTAACGATTTGCGTGAAGTTTGGATAAAATCTGGAGTAATATAAAAAAAAATATTTTACATAAGTCGGCCTCCTGTTGGCGCTATGAAGCTCAGATGTGAAAAATGCAGGGCGAAGGTTTTTCACTGGACTCTAGGGAGTGTGCATACAAAGTTTTACACAGATCGGTGCAGTTATAGAAGTGGCATGTTCCTCGGCGTAGTGAGAATGTACGTGCAAAATTGCACGGAAATCACACGACGTGTTCATGATGTGCGGCATTTTGTTAAAAATTGAACACTCATGCAAACTTTGGAAGCATATCGTAGCCAATCAGGATGGAGTATGAACAATGGGAAAGACGCGTTTCCGTGAATGGCTATAAAGAGAGAGAGAGAGCAAAAACTCACCTCATGCCTTCGGCCTGGTGGAGACAATAATGCTGTATTTAACTGTGAGAGGGGAACTGAACAGAGAGCTGGCATACACCGTCAAACTGACGGACTCCATGTGACAGCTGAAATAGCTAAACACTATAAAACAGAATCACTCCACGCCCATGTAAGTAGTTGTAGTAGTAGTAGCAAGTAGTTGACTCTACTCTTGTTTACTAAGTTTTACAAAAATGCTCATGTATTCAAATCGCACCCTAATATTGCATTCGGTTTAGCTCCAGGCAAAACAAAGAGGATTAACATTATATTGAAATTCATATTGAAATGATCTTCTCCCAATTTGATAGGGACAACCGAGATATTTAATTTATTTGCTTGAATTAAACTCCTCCTGGACTGTACACTACTACACACCGAGTTGTGTATTTTGTACAATGCGCAGGTGCACATTGCCACAAATGAGAAGCTTCATCAAAGCTTCTCAAGCCAAGCCACTGCTCTTATCTCCATCTCTGGCAAGCAGATCTGTCAGTCACTGAATGGGTTCATGTATGATTCATGATACAATCACTGGCCACATATAGGTCCCACTCCACGAGGCACTGAGAGTGAAAACTAAATGGGACATCAATAGCCATTACCTTTAACAGTCTTAAATATTGTTTTAACCATTGCTAAAAGTGAAAGTGGAGCTTGCGATAGTGATGACCACATTACTGGATTTGACAACATTAAAATAGAAAATGACTTTGTTCCCCATGAGCAGCCTGGTCCTTAATAAAGAATTCATGCTGACCCGTCCAAGAAAAGATCTGGAATACTGAGAATCTTGTAACCAAGACGTCTCTCAGGCTGGTATCAAGGTCAGGAAAGCATGGGAGTGGAGGGCAGCAAAGGCTGTAGATATCCCTGAGTCATGGCCAAGGCACAGAATGCTGTTGGGCGCAGTGTCTTGCATCACAATTACATGTATTTGTATGACATACATTTATGCATAGGATACTCATTGTATTGGAATTTGATTTGATGTGAAATATTGGAAGGGATAATGTGAAACACACTGGTCAGTGGTTCCCTCACTAACGCAAGCTATCATTTACTGAAATGAATAGACCTGTGTGAAAGTAATGTAAAAAATAAAGTAAAATTATTATTATTTATTACATAATCATTTGACTACTAGGCAGTAATGACTAATAGTAGTACTAGTAGTAGTACTACTTTGCAGTGTTGATTGGTCAGTCTGTCCATGACTATGTTGACTAGCTAGATTGCCATGGTTTTTGCTGTGCACATTCATGCGTCCCAGAGGATGATGAACCCTACTATTTTCGGTGACCCCACTGCCTTTCTTCTAGTGCCACCCTTAGAACAAAATAATGTCCACTTGCATACAAGCAATCTTAAACTCTAACGGGCGGATTGAAGGATGAACGCTACCGATACTGGACAAGTTACAAGGGCTTCAGAAGGTCAAACTTTCTTGCAGGTATGCTGACCGATTACTAGGACTCCTGGCCAATGAGCAAGCCAGAGACGGGGCTATTCAATGCATATGTGGGCCAGGTGTGCGACAAGGTCATGCAAGGGAGGATTTGGTGTAAATATTTTATTTAGCAATTATGTTTGTGAAAATACTAAATAGATGTGCTTGGGACATACAGAGTATATCACACAGAATAAATACCTGATACTTGGACATTAACTTCCGAGATTACGGATGTTTTTCTTTAAAAAATAATCTCTGATCAAATCGATAGTCTTTGGACAACTGGAATTACAGTATTCCTTATGCCAGCAACTAAAAGGAAGGCAAATATATTATTTATCAGAAATGTCCTAAAGACCCAGGGGTTGTGGGATGTGAGAGCAGAAATTTTGTAGGTGTGAGCTATTACTCAAAATAAATAAATTATTAACTATTTGCATCGTCAATGAGAATATTTGATCAATTACATGGTAATTCGTTCAAATATTCTCATTGTAGTTTTACGCAGTCCACATGAAATATCCAGATCACACAGGTTTTCATTGAATATATATCCTAGGCAGATTACAATTATCTTTGTAATCTTAGAAGAATGACCTACTATTCCCAACACAGGGGAATGATGACACATCACAAATAGCCTAGCATTGTCCGCTGTTAATGTATCATTTTGGCAACAAAATCAAAAGGCTGGTAGCAGCTTCATCTATGTGTACATCATTTGTTAGGAGGAATGCTTTGGCACTTGATTCAAAAAGCAAGTCATTAAGACTATTTAAATGACAGCTACTGGTAGCTGTCATTACAGCGTCTGTCAATGGTTCTGTTAGAATTTTGATTACCAGAATTATGTTTGACACAATACCACAGAAGTACTGCTCCAAAATAATGTTGCAATGGATATGAAACTGTTACCAACTGTTACCAATCTTCTCTCACAATAGTGAGTTCACCAAGAAGCTTATACAGGCAAAATATCACAATATTTCTGAGCCAACAATGTTGATAGTGTCAGAATATGTGACAATAATCTTTTTGTTTTCTTTTTTCAAAAGATATCCAAATACGTCACAATTCGATGCACCGATGGCTTGTCAAATGGCTATTTTGATTGCATTTGAGAATTCTCGAAAGTATAAAATAAGGCTTACTTGATGAAAACCATGACAAAAAAACAAACACTTATTCAGGATATACTACGATGGCCAAAATCACAGACTGATTGCCCAGTAGCTAGCTGTTGTCTTACCTTCATCTGCGCAAACGGCCTGTCGTAGCTGCCCACGTACAGCAAGCCAACAGTCTGAGGGAGAAGCCTGTAAAGAAAAAAGATCTCCATTAATACCTGCAGCTCTCACCAAGGGCCAAATCTCAACACAAGCCCGGCTGCGTATTGGTGGTATAAAGGTGCTGCTGTGAGATCAGAGCACTACATTAAAGTCATGATTTACCAGTACAAGAAGGCTGTAGATCAGTGATTAACTACCCTTTTAATTTCAAGGATCCTCATGCATTATTAGCCCACATGGACTCCCGTTTGATACAATTTGTATCACTGGGATCCCAATCTACACTGTAAATTCATGAGTGTTAATTTAGCATTAAGTGTAATCATGCGTTTCCATTCTCTGTCCACTCTACAAATCGAGTGGACAAATGGAACCAAATAAAGAGTGTAGAAATGGAACCAACTGGACCCTTCAAGCTTATTTTGGTAACTGTCAATCATTTAGCTGGGGAACCCCCTCCGGCATGGCAGAGACAATAAAATGTGAAAAGTTTTTATTGTTCGCCTACAATGACATGTTCAAAATGTCTTTTTGGGGGTAGATAATTTACCTCTGTATTGGGGAAATGAGTGTGCACAAAGTACTGATATAGTCAATAAAAAACGAATTCATAACTTTTTGTGTAGTTAGAAATATTGCAATAATGATGCGTGGTTCTTACACCGGGACCGTCTCTTGGCACACTGGCTGGGAACCACTGCTCTACGTATCCTGGCCGTGTGTCCCTGCAGCAATTGTTTCTCAGCCCAGAGACCACTCCCCACAGATGGTCGTAATCACATGCTGCTCCTTGGCACATTATACTAAAATCACACCCACTCCGTAGTTATTTCCGAACACTTCTCATCTGCACTTATGCACAGCATGGAAGTTTCACAGACTTAGCACTAGCAATGGTATTACGATAGCAGAGGGGGGGTATGACGACTCTCTAAACGGAAATAAGGGTGCTTGGTGAGCTGAAAACTGATGGCTAAATCACAGTGTGGACTTCTAGCCATCTCATTGAGTCATGAGACTCATGATTGAGGGCCCTCAATTCAACACCAGCAGGGGAACGAGGGAGTGAGTACTTGGGAGAGAAATTGCTTTTACAGTTTCAACTAGCTGATAGCTGCTCATATGCTCTCTTGAGTGCATCATGAGTGCATCATGAATTTGTGATCATCAAATAAATCAAATCACAGGTGTGTGCTCAAGTGTCTTGCTCAGGGACACTTTGACATATAAGTGGGCGAGCCGAGGGTTGAACCGGTGATTGCCAGACAGCCTCTCTCGACCCACTTCTCTATGGCCGCCCTCAATGGTTTAAATGGGTAGCAGACAGTGATTGGGGATGATGCTTCTACTCCCTTCAGTGTAATGACTGGTGCGGTAGGCAGGAAGGAAGCAGCAGTCAACCAATCAGCCGTGCACCAATAATTAGCACAACGCCACAGTGAGCGAGCTGTTGTGCTCACTCACAAGTTAAGTCCACTTTGTGTCAATTCGTTGATATATAAGAAATAAAAAATGATAAAGATTAACCTACTGCACATGAGCAAAATTACTTCAATAATGGTTCTAAATGTCATCAGATGTATTTCCTGCTGAGGACGGTTTATCACACAGCAGTCGGGTCCAGAAACCACAGTGCTCACCAATTAAACTCTGTATTGATACCGACACAATGCTCCAAATGTTACTGGGAAATGTCAACAGGTCTTGCTTAACCAGAGGCCATTCAGTACATGAAGAATGATGAGAGAAGAACATTCCGCCTCCCACGAGTATAGTGGAACTCACACTGAGAAAGCATCTGCAAGAGTCACTTCCCACGAGTCTAAAGAGGCATTTATATTTTAAGTGTGAAAGTGAGCTCTGCAGCAGGCATACATCTATTCTACGTCCGAACATAGCCTAGACTACGGCCAAACGCCCAACCTGCCTCTGATTGGCCTATCGACACTGCCTCTGATTGGCCTATCGACACTGCCTCTGATTGGCCTATCAACACTGCCCGTCTTACCAGACTTACTCCGTGGTGGGAAATAATACAAGTACGGTATAACGCAATACAAGAGAATGACAGCTTGGCACGCTCGACAGAATATGTTTTGTAGAATAAGCAAACTAATAGTGTTTATGCCATTTGCTTTGATTGAATAAGATGACGCTCCAGAATTTATTTTTGTAGAAGAGGCAAAGTAAAGTTTATGCGGTTTGCTTTGATTGAATGAATGAATATGATTTGATCTGGGTGTTCTACTAATAAAGTGTTTGTGTTGATTATCGTGTGTCCGTCTCCAGACTCCATAGCTATTTATTTATGCCCTCGTCGGGTGCTATGCTTATATATGCAGTGATGGTCTGCAGTTTTCCGCTGGGGGTGTGAGTTTTTACTGTTAATAAATACGCGCTAATAGCAATTCTAAATTAGAACTATATATGTACCCATGTTTATTGTCTGCTAGCCTATGGATTAGGGCTGGGGCGGTATGGGATTTTTATTACCGCGGTTATTGTCGGCCCCCATACCGCCGGTATGGCGATAATTGCCGTGCTGAAGGTCATGGAGATTCAATGCCAAAACTGAACAAAAAAAGGAAAACGTCCCCCCGCCCATTATAAACATATACTGCTAAGTACATTCATGCAATGTTAAAGGTATTATGCGATTGTGGTTTTCTTTTTCATTTTGAATGTTAATGTTCAGGCATTACATTTTATTATTACAATTACTTATTATATTTGTATACATATTTCCATCTTTTGCACCCATTTTATGCTGCTGCTAAGTGGAGTGAATTGCTACCAAAGGACATAGTGTGGTGTGTTTTACTATGTATTGACAATAAAGCATCTAATGTTTTGATGCGGAGGAGATAACACGCCCCCAGTGGGAATCAAACCCGGGACCTTCTGGTTGTGAGGTGACAGCGCTACAGACTGCGCCGCCGTGCTCCTACGTGAGTGGCCCTATAATGCAGTCGAAGCCATTGTTGTGTGCATCTCTGTCTCTCTTTCCTCCTCCTCTATCTCTCTCTCAACCCAACTGGTAAAGGCAGATGGCCACCCACTCTGTTCAACATTTCATGTTAAAAGGGAACCGTTTCCCAGCGACTGCCGCCAAGCACTTGCTCAAGGGGGAACACTTGGGTATCAGTTAAGAGTATGGTGTTGACCACCTGTCCTATATATATATATATATATATATATATATATATATATATAAAGTGAGACAACGTGTTTATTTAAAGTAATTACATTGACTTAAGGTATGCTGCAAAGTGCTGAAACACATCCTCATCCAAATGCTGCTCATGGTCAGGCCTGACAACAACAACTGAAACAACCATCACCATTATTTGCTCCTTGGGTCCCACAATTGGTATTCACCTCACAAAGCTTATATTTGCACAATCCGTACTCCCTTGCCGGTCAAGGGAGTACGGCTTGAAATCAAATCTCCATATTATATTCCCCGCTTCAAGCATTTCTTTATGGTCAAATAAAATCCTGTGTGTGTACTGTGCTACTAGTGAAACGAATTTGAAATAACTACAAACGTAATGATAAAAGACGCATTAATCATGCATGTTTACAGTACTACTCCTCTTGATGCGTTTAACATCGGCAATGCTGAGGACGACTAGCTGACTGCTATGGCAACAGCTAAACGTTATTCTAATAAGCTAAATTAAATGTTTATCCAATGTGATGACACCGCTTTCCACAGTGGTTAAGAGAGCCGGCTGACTAAAACAAGCCTGTTATGTTATTGGCTTTTTCAACCAAACTTTGCAACAGGACAGCTAAATGAAAGATGATGTACTAATTAGCTTTAGAAATAATATGGACTCAAGTGATCCATAATTCAAATGACAAACAGCTAGGTTTCTTTCAGTACCAACCACCACAGGCGGGACATTTATTTTATTCTGGTGTCGCTTCCTCTTATCCACCTTGTTCTCCTCTCTTTCTACGCCGCACCAAACCTCCTCCCAACCCCATAATCAGTTGCCGTCTTTGTGCTGCTTTTCAGAGGTGGTAATAGAAGTCTCAGTGGCATGCAGACGTGTTCAAGGATGGATTGTGTGGGCTGATGAACAAGCTCCCTCCTCCCCTCTCTGTCTGTCTCGCTCCGAGAGAAACCAAGACAGATGAGAAGATCAGAGCAGCCCGTTGCCCATTTTCTCCTTTCATCAGAACATTCTTAAAGACAAGAACAGTGATCACTTTTACTCTCCTGCACAGGAGGACAAGTCAAGAGGCTGGCTGGCTGATCTGTGTTCCGACCGTAGAGCAGTGTGAGTGGCTGATCACTCAAATGCATTTTACAATGTGCATCGACCATTCGCACACTGCAATGACAGAACACCATTGCATAATAGCGGTTTATGTGGTGCACATTCATATGATGGTGGAGGCAACCGTGGATGGCACCAGCATGCCCATTAGGAGCAGTTAGGGATTCAGCGTTGTTCTCAAGAACACTTTGACCACCACCCAAAAGAAGCCAGGGATAGACCTGGTAACGTCATGGTAACGTTCCGGCACCCAGACAGCCGCTTTCCTCCTTCCGCCCAAGGTGATCCTCCCAAGTAAGACCTGTTTGCAGGTTGAATGCTACAATGCTGGGACAGTCCAGCTGAGGACAGATGCAGCATATTCTCTAAAATCACCAATATTGATCCATTTACTGAAGCAGAGCTTACACATAATGGGATTTTGGTGAATTGATGTTTTGAAACCATGCTATCTCAGAAATTATAGTGAAGGTGTGCTTTGCTTTAAAAACATAATAAATCACACCTGTGTGAACAATTGTGAGTGGTGCAATTATACATTTATTCTTAGTTAATGTACTGTACTGTGCTCTGTACTGTATTGTAGTGTACTGTGCTCTGTACTGTACTTTGATTATTTTTGGAAAAGAATCTTGAAAAATCTTGAGAAATGACAGAGTTACTGTGTGGGATTCGGGGGACATCTAGACCCCCAAGAACACGCCCAGGGGGCCGGACCTGTTCCGACGAGCCTTTTCGCGACTGAAATGGTCGATAACTGACAGAGTTACCGTGTTGCAGATTTCTGTGTTCGGACATAGGGACACGCATAGGGACACGCATAGCTGCGTAATGGAGCGGAGGCACCGCTTAAAAAAAGGCCCGGACGGCTAGTGTGGTTGTCCGGGTTCCTACTGTAGGCTGCTAAGCCAGCCTGACGGCGTGTTACGGGTCCGGCCTTTGCCGTGTGTCTCCCCCCATCTCTCTCCTGTCACCATATTGTACCCTATCCAATAAAGGCAGAAAAAGCCCCAACAAATATATCTTTAAAAAAAAGGGAAAAAAAACTACCGTGATTTCATAGTTAACTATGAAGCAATATTTTGCAATAACTTTCATTTTCTGAGGTGGTTATAGGGCTCTGGTACTCAACTGAATATGAAGGTTTGTCAAGATGACACTTGAGTACATAATTGGAGCATAAGGCAAACATCAATATATATGATCAAAGTGGATTCAATGATGGAGGGGAAGCATCACTGAAGTATACTTCACTTTGTTCCAAAACATGGCTCAGAGCAAATGGCTGGTGTACACCGCAACAGCACTCAGATAAGTACACTGTCCGTGTACCAGAGTGATAGGTGACGTTAGAACAACAGTAGTCTCTCGAGACAGATTGTTGACTCTGTCAAATTCAAAGGAAAAGAGGGCACCATTTCTCCTTTATTTTCTGACGATGGGTTCTCAGATTGGAATAACAGTGACTCACCCTTCTCCACCCACTTTGGTGATTTTGAGGCGGAAGTCAACAGAGTTGAGACTGGGGGGCTTCCACTTCAGGATCTCGTCACACCTCCCGGCTTTGTATTTCTACAGGGAGACACAGAGCACAGAGATGTTAACAATGTGGATAGTTTCTTCAGGCAGCAAAACAGGGTTGTGTGTGCTACAGCAAATACAGAAGATTATACCATAGGTCGTTTCGAGGAAGCAATCTGATTGGTTGAAACAGCCTTCTAGCAGTGGATTAAACCAGCACCATTCACCACCTAATCAAAACAAATAATTCAGCTGCTCTGTTTTCCCAGAGCGCTAGCAAACTCGGTTAGCTAGTTTATTGGGACATTTGTGGTCGTAGTGACTACATCTGTCATTAAAAAAATATTTTTTTTCAGCGATTTTCTTAGTTTTAAGGGTAACTGTTGTATAATTGCAATATTACACTCGAGGGTGTGGTTTAACGTGATTATTGCCACTTCAGTGATGCTTGCGGAACTCAACTACGTCTCATTCCTGACCGCATCACTGTCGTGGCAATAATCACGTTAAACCACACCCTCTCGTGTAATATTGCTTAATTAACACAATTCCCCACCTTTGGCGTAGATCTACGCCAATTTAATTAATCTGACCCATGAGATCTACGCCAATTGGTCTTTATAGTGCTTTTGATGTCATGTTAGCATTGGGTTGCTAGGTGCTGATGTCAACAACACTGGAGCGTGCAATCTTGATCTTGTTCCCCGTGTGCACACGCGCCCATTCTATCTGTTTCTTTCAGTCGCATGCATCTCCAAATCCTTGTCCCAGATGGCCTTTCTGGTCAAAACAAGGTTTATTCCACAGCCCATAGCAGACGATGTGATCCTTGCGATCATGGTTTCTCTGCCCTCATCGCAAGACCGGAAGTGATATGCGACAACACACACACTAGTCATGCCACTTTAATGAATTATCTGAGAGTGTAGAAACTTTTCTATCAATAACATTCAATAAGTTATTATACATGAAAAAATATATATTTGCTTCTCTGGCAAAAAGCACTAATTAAATAATCTTTTAAGAGGAATTAACATTTAAATTAACGGGCTGAATGGAATAAATTGGGTTTCAAGTGGGTCTGCCAAGTCCAATTAAAGGTTGAAAATGAATTCAAAATGATTCCACACTGCTTCAGTTGAGGTTTCTCAATTACTGAGGTTACATGATTTTTTCTTTTTCAAACCAATATGTTTCTATGTCTTAAGAAGATCATGACCCACCCACCACATCTTCCCACAATCTACCTTCATTATATATGCATACGTGACATAAAGGGTGTAGGTGGCAGGAGACACACCATCTGTCAGGTTGCCCAGTAACAGAAGTTAGCACACAGGAAAATCCATGAATTATCTAGCTTAATAATAATAATCGTTTTATTCTATAAATTACCTTTTTCTATTAATCTAATGTTTTTTGAGTGGTGCTAGCCCCTCCTATATTTAGCTATTAGTGTAGATTTCCGTCCTACACAAACATTAAATTCCCATTGACAATGAATGGACAATTTTACGTCATAGTGTCTGAGAAATAGGCATAGGCCTTAGGGCTCTATTTTCGTCCATGCTTATCCCTAAACTACTTTTCCTTTTTTACTATTTTGATTGAAAATACGTTTTGAATAGTTCAACTAGCCGATCTACATCGACACGTTGTGAGCTTGTAGATTGGCTATTTTAAGTATTCAAAAATGTTTTTCAAAATAGTAAAAAAAATCACACCCGTGTGAACTGAGTGGTGCAACTGTTCACACACTACGTCACACACTAACCATAGCAACCATGCTCACCTGTACGTGGCCCCACAGTGGTTTGCACCACTCAAAAAAAGGCAAAGTAGTTAAGGGATAAGGGGTTTAGCATGGACGAAAATAGAGACCAGTGTCTATTTTACGTCATGATGATGTACGATGATAAGAGCGCCCCTCACTTCACACAGGTGTGATTTATTATAAAATAAACGCCCCTCCGCTTATTATATATAATATAATAGTTTGATTGGGTGATGATGTATGACAATGCATGATGATAAGAGCACCCCTCACTTCACATGAGTGTGAATGTTGTATATATATCAACCAATTATATAAAAAGAAATAGCAAATAAATAATTTATAATCACCTCAATATATTAGTCAGATTAACTACTCAAACTAATTTCCCCCAGAAACGGATTAATTAAAATGGTTTATTTTGAATAATCTGTTAAATCAATTAACTGTTGCACCCCTAACTGAAACCACAGTAAATGAGCATGACCTTACTCCGATAAACACAGAAACACAAACAATAATGGTACTTTGAGGACGAGTGTAGATGTACAGCACAAGGGACTTGAAAGAAAACGCATCGCTGCTCTTCACATATTTCTCTTGCTTGGCCCTCAAACAGGAGGCCTGGTGTGTGAGTGTTGGCACCCCGCTGGGTTTGCTGAAATTAGATCTTGGTCTTTCAAAAACTGTGCATCAGCCAGTCTCCCACTGACTCCCAGTATCTACCCGTTAAACTGTGCCTCAGCCAGTCTCCCACTGACTCCCAGTATCTACCCGTTAAACTGTGCCTCAGCCAGTCTCCCTCTGACTCCCAGTATCTACCCGTTAAACTCAAGGGGGCAGGCAGACTTTCCAACGTTGAAGCTCTGGGTCCTAGTGGTAGGAGGAGGGACTACAGGCGGACCCGTGGATTCATGACCGGGAAACCCCGTGCAGCTGGGCTTTAACGTTGAGCGCTCGGTTGCCCTACGTCACTCAGGACCTCAAAGTTGAGGTCCTGGGAGGGACTTCCGGCAGTCTTCCGGGTGCTTCAAAACGCCACTGAGCAACTTCCACTGACATGAATAGCTGGGGGGGCGGAGCTTCGCGCCAGTTCAGTCTCTATTATATATATACTCTATGGTTAAACTGTGCCTCAGCCAGTCTCCCTCTGACTCCCAGTATCTACCCGTTAAACTGTGCCTCAGCCAGTCTCCCACTGACTCCCAGTATCTACCCGTTAAACTGTGCCTCAGCCAGTCTCCCACTGACTCCTAGTATCTACCCGTTAAACTGTGCCTCAGCCAGTCTCCCACTGACTCCCAGTATCTACCCGTTAAACTGTGCCTCATCCAGTCTCCCACTGACTCCCAGTATCTACCCGTTGTAACCATCTGTCTGATTTTTATGCCCTTTTATGCCTATATATGGAGATGTCTGTATCCGTGTGTTAGCGTCAATTGTATTTCCATTTATGGAGATCCCAACTGCTGATCCAACCATAAATAAAGGTGATTTGAATATTTATCTTGAATTATTTTTGAGAACCGCTGATCCAACTGGGCACCGCACTCCCTCGGGTCCTCGGTGGCACACGGAAAGATTCAAGTTGATCGGTCATGTGGCTCTTGAGATAAACAGATTATTATTATTAATAAAAAGGTCATTTATTGTTGGTATATACAACTTCTGTCCTCTATGCAAACTCCCTAACATTTTAAACGATGGAGTCCTGTGGAAAGAAGCTTTACCCAAGCATCCTGTGCTTGTTGTTCTGAAGGGTTGGTGGTAGGTGGGGTTTAGTTTCCGCATTATATGGATACTTTTTGGAAATAGGAAAGGGCTTAAAGGACCACTTCACCCCTTTTCAACCTATCTTCATATAATAGGTCCTCACTAATAATCATGATAAAATGGCACGATTTTTTCTACTCAGTCTGTGTCGTTTAGAAACCGTCTTCCAGTGACATCATCATTAGGCAGATTATTTGTTTAAAAAGATTTTTTTACAAAAATGTTTAGATTTTCATTATCGTGAGAACGATGGCTTCCATTTTCGCATTGCAACTTTTCAGGACTAGAAAGCCTGCAGTTTTTATTAGCTTGTATTCCCCATCGATGATGCCACTGGAAGACGGTTTCTGAACTGCCCACAGCCCTCCTATGAGACACAGACTGAGTAGAAAAAAATTGCGCCATTTTTTCATGATTATTAGTGAGGACCTATTAAATAAAGATAGGGTGAAAAGTGGTGAAGTGGTCCTTTAATAATATTTAAAAGACAAACCACAGTGGTTGTGATTATGTCTGTCAACTGCTACATGCAACCCCCTCACTATGTACTGTGCTGCCATCACTGAAAACCGAAGCACAGAGTAGAGCAGTCAACTTTGTATAGTTGCTTGAGCAAGTCAAAGCCTGACTTTGTCTCATTCAGTGAAAATGTCCTTACTTTGTCCCTGATGGGGCTCTGAATGTGGGAGGAGGCCTTCACAGGCCTTTGAAACCAGTGCTCCATATGGCTATTCACCGCAAGAGGGCACGACCCTTTTTTAAGAATACATCTTTTCATATGAAAACGTGGGCGTCGAGAGGAACATTCTTCAATAGTCAGTTATGCCGTGCATTGAAAAATGTACAAGCATCAAAACTGTCTCTGCTCTGGTGAGATGTCCTTCAACTTGAGACATTTACATGTAAAGTGAGGTGATATCAGTACAACTCAACTGGCTAGTAATCGGGATAAGGGCTGCATTATTTTCGTAGCACTGATTCCATTGATTACTCGTTTGATAAATCAAATTATTCAGAAGCAAAAACACCAAAAATAACTAGTTAATTTGATTTGTTCGTTAATGACCCGGACACTAGAGCACGGTAACGATGGAAGTTGGAGATCCATGCCCCACACGACTATGCAATACCCGTTGTACCCGTTCCACCCATCTGTCTGTGTCCCTTTTATGACCATATGGAGATTTATGCATCTGTCTCTCTGTGTCCCTATATTCCTATATATGGATTTCTGTGTCAGGCATGCACACATATGGAATATTGTGATTTCAGCCATGCCCAAATATGGAGTGGCAGAGGCCTTTTGTGGCGGTTCGGGATAACCGTGATTTCGACCGACTCGACACCGGGCACTGCACTCCCTGTGGGGGTGTGGACCATGTGTGTCGAATTTGAAGTCGGTGGGGCAAACGGTTCTCGAGTTACGTGCATTACAGCCGTACGTACGTACATACAGACAGACAGACAGAGACATGGTGCATTTATAGATATATAGATATTGATTAATCTGATTTACACTATAACTGCATTACCATTATCCCATTATGGAATTTTAAACTTTGTCGTACAATGTTGCGCCAACAATAGCCGATCTACAAGCTAGCTCACGCGTAGCTAGCTCACTACTCATGAATTTTTTATTTTATTAAAATGTATTATTTTCTATAACCAATTAAATTGATTACTTATTGCACTCCTGGTCAGGATTTGCTAAAGATCATTAAAATACTCAGATAGTGTGTGTCACTGGCCATCAGTTGCTCTTGGAATCAACAGGCTTTAGACATTATTATTATTACCTAATCAGACTCCACATTCAATAGGTGTCCTTCGACTCAAGATTCTATTCAATTGAAAGTGCCCTTCTGTCCTTTTCCCATTACTGTTGAATGTTGTTGCATGAACATGCAAAACAAAGCCTGAATTACAGAAGTGCAAAACAGACCTTGAATGTAGACCATGCATTCATCCACAAATCTCTGATCCCGATCCATTCAATTAATTTCCTTTGCCAGGATGTGGCATTGAATATAAATTGCCTACTGTCTTGGGCAATGAATTGAGCAGCTGAAGAACAAGAACAAACTGAGGGAGAGACTAACAGTTATTTTCACAGTACGTAAGTAATTGCAGGGTTTAATTGACTGATTCAAAAGAAGGTATGAATAAAGAAAACTTGATCCAGCAGCAACCATCTTTAACATTTGGATCATTACAATTATATTCCCATTGAAACAAGTCAATTCATGGTTGCAATTAAGGGCTGTAGCACTATTAGTTTATTATTATTAATAATTATGTACAGAAAATCTGTAGATTTGTAGAGAGCTGAGCCAGAAGGCAAATCTGTCTACCGAGCAATCTGTTTCTCAAAACAAACATTCTGCAAAGATAGTCGACTATTCAGTAATATCACACCCGTGTGAACCGAGTGGTGCAACTTCCAGACCCACAGGAACGTGCCCAGGGTGCCTGCCCGGTTCCGGCGAGCCACCCGCGTCCGAAACGGTCGAGAAATGACAAAGTTACCGTGTGGGGGTCCCTCCCCTGGCTGGTACAGTACTGTCACTGTACTGTACTGAATGGACTGTACTTATATCAGAACTATAAGCTGCGACACATCGTAAGCTTGTACAAGCCAACAAGCCCGGCCAATGCCATTCAATAATGTGGACTTCTATTTGTTATATAAAATTAGCCATAGTGACATGTCATGTGAACAATAGAATATGCATAGGCCTACAAGCGCAAGCTGTGCAATACATCGGCTATACGTATATATAGGCTATATTCTTTTGTGTTGACCGATGTTGGGCACAGCCTACATATTTTATTTTTAGCCTACATATTTTAATATGAGGTTTGGGGACTATTGATTCAGAATGAAGACTAAAGCATTCTAAATACATACATATACGCATGCCTTGATCACTGGTATGGCACCCTCCGAGCTGACTTGGAAATGAGCGGAATGTACAACCAACGTCCGCCAATGTCACGGCCAAGTTCAAATGATGAATTCCACACGTAACGTGGGGATGATCATAAAATAAAATAATGTCCGTACACTCAAGATATGAGCACAAACGCCGTTCTGGCCCATAGTGTTTAACTGGTGAAGTGATTTGTTGCTGATGATCTATGGCTGCCTTTTGAATGTCGACAGCGACACTGTCATTGTTTTGGACAACAGGCTAAGGGTACAGTGCAGGAAATTCAGTCCAATTCAAAAGTGAGAAATCCACAACGAGTTTAAAGTGCAGACAGTGACCAACAATATTTTTCTAATGTACTGTATGGCTGCCATGTCTCCTCCTCACAGTCCCATAATAAAAGGCCATTTGTTGAAATTCCCTGCCAGTGTCTGCTCAACCTAGACAGCCAGGTGCACAGGTCTCCACATAATTCTAATTGTGCACCCAAAGCCTTCCCCTTCTCTAATTATTCATGAGATATTTGATCGATCCAACTGAAATGAGCCACAGAGGGCAACCTGACCCTCAGCTCAGCTGTGTCAACACAGCAACCCATGTCAATTCTATCTCTCTATCTAAACCCAGAGCCTTTCATGTAAAAGATTCAGTGTAGTCCTTAAAAGATAAAACATAAATTCAGATTTATTTAGTCACACTCACACTCCACAGTATGAGTAACTGTGGAAATAGCCAGAATAAAAATGTGAGATGAAAGGGATGAGATAGTGGGTTGGGTTGTGAGGGGCATGAATTGAATCAAATTATAACAATCCAAAACAACAATCTATCAGTTGTAATGTTGTAGTCATACAGCCAAGCAGAAAACACAGAATACATATATTTATATTGTAGCATGGATTAAGCAATTGACTCAGAAAAAACAAGAGTGAGTTTAAATGCTCAGCTACAGGTGCTAGACCAGAGTTTGCCAAAAATGTTAGTAGGTTTTATCCTTGCTATTCACCTATAAGCTTTATGGCAATCTGCCTATAAAGGTGGCACAAGGGCAAAATCCATTGAAAACCAAGAATCAGGATTGGGGATCACTCCAACCATATCAGGAAATCAAATCAAAGCTGTTATCTGGATAAAATCTTCAAAATAGGTTAGTTCAAAAGTTAACTGAAACATAAGATTGGGATTTGTTTGAAAAACAAACAAAACAAAAAAAGAACAGGCTGACCTTGATCCCAATGGAGCCGTAGATTTAGAGTGGATTGCCAGAGCAAAACATCATTGACTGCCATTGACTTATTTTGAAGCATGTCAATTTAAACGCACAGATAGGACTCCTAAAGAAGTGTGCACCCGGAAACACAACCATGTCAGGTTTTATAAAAAAATAAACAATTCAGGCTTTTTTTTTTGGCGAAAACAGGCTATATTCAACTGCCAACAACTAAAGAACGGAGTGTCGCAGTGACAAGTTTTCTTTTCATTTCTTTTTTTTCTCCAGTCAATGAAAGCAGATCGAAATATTCTGTGGGTCGTGGAAGGTTAGTAAAAACACTCAAATTCTGGCACAGGCTGCAATAGGCGATGTTTGAAACTCTGGCAGTTAATGAGTAGAAGTGTGTAAATGTAAATACTACCTTATTTGTAGGCTCTATTGTTGATTCAAATCTTCATTTATTTTTGTCACATTTGCAGTGTGCACTTGCCTACCTCTCAGAACAGTGTATTCAAATAAAGAATAATAATGTAAAAAAAGAAAACAAGAGAGCGCTTTTTTCTACTGCCCTTTTCTGGGCAGTAGAGAAAATGGCCTTTAATTTGTGGGTTAGGATTTTAAAAGAAAATCCATGGTAATTCAGACCATGTTTCTGAGATATCTTGTTTGAGACCACAGTGGTGGACGGACTGACTGACATTGCCATCCTTCAGTGTAGCTGGTGGGGCAAAAAAAAAATACAATAAAAAATGTGTGTCCAGTAGTGGGAGAGAGACACAAGCAGGCAGTGTGTTTCAGTTCACTGAGTAGATAGTTGCCTTCTGCTTTCCAACAACCAAGGATTAACGTCAAGCCTGACTTGGTGCTGGAAGCAATTGAGTGTGTCTTCAATCTCTTGAGCCCATACATCACAAGACAATCCTGTCATATGCAAAAACATTCCTCACATCATTCTTAATAGAGACACTTGTCTATGGAGATATGTATGATGGAGATATGTATGATGGAGATATGTATGATGACAGATGATACTCAATATCAATAGATTGTTTAAATATTATTTCTCAAGTGATATTTTTTTCCCCCCTTCATGATTTGTCTTACTAGAATGTTTTACCTCGACCCAACATTTGTTTTTATAATAGCAACAGTAATACACAATAAGTGTCCAGCTTGACTTGTGAGTGTGAAAGTGCAATACTTTCATTACCTGGGCTTGTATAGATGGGCCATTTATGACATCTGAAAATGGCAGCAGCTAAACAGTTAGATAGATAGCAGCAATCTCTTTTTATCAAATAACCAATACATACAATAGCCTACAGACACTATGTATTGGCAAACAGGCTGACATCTTGTTTGATGGTCATGTCCTGTATAATCCCTATCCGAGTCCCACAATGCTCACAAAGCACACGGCTGATATTGATCATCCTAGCCATCTCCTGGTCAGGCTTTATTTGTGTTGATTGAGTCTGTTCACCTACCCTGTGATTTTCAGCTAGACCACAGATATGACTCAAAATAATCAATATCAACAGAATACAAGGGAAGGGAATATAACAATGCCCCCTGGTAACCGGAACAAAATAAATGGTAAAACTGTTCTTTCTTTACTTACACTTATATTGAGGGAAAACTTTTGACTTTGAGCCTTCAGGTTACTTCTTTTTAGCATTAAGGGCTCCATTTTTGTCAGTGGCCTTACCCGCGGCGCTGCCCGCAAGTCAGCT
Organism: Electrona antarctica; assembly: GCF_951216825.1. Taxonomy (NCBI): domain Eukaryota; kingdom Metazoa; phylum Chordata; class Actinopteri; order Myctophiformes; family Myctophidae; genus Electrona; species Electrona antarctica. The sequence goes on from NC_136798.1 coordinate 24,690,405, forward strand.
GCTGCCTGCAAATTACAGGTAGGGCAGCTTGCCAGGATTAATTAAAGAATGATTACTATATGCCAGGATATCCCCCCGTTTAACCCTTATTTTGAAGATCCAAAACACCGCGACCAGAACCGGATGTTGACTCAATGGTGTGTGTGTTGTCGGATTAGGTGTTGATCTCTCACTAGCTGATGAGAAGTACAGGCCGGCGCCATTACAGCGACCGCTATGCTCCATGTAATAAGCGTTGTTTTGACCAGAAATGCTGCCTGGTACGGGGAATTGGAGATATAAGCTACTGAAAGCGTGCAGGTGCACCGTTATTCGTGCTTAGAGGTGTGTTGCCAAAAAGAGCGTAGTAATGATCTGCAGGAACCAAAGAGAATGGATTCAGTTTTTCCAAGGTGTAAAGATAGTTTGTTATTGGCTTCATTATTGTAACGCACAACCACATCTATGCATAATGTAACAGGTAGCGGAGGTGTTTTAGGCCAAAATAGCAACTTTTGCGGGGGAACATGCCTTGCCCAATGCTAAATGCCCAAATAGTGGATTTAGTGACTTCCAACAAAAATAGAGCTTTAAGTGTTAGCCTTCCTTTATCTAAAAGAGGCACAACTGCTGCTTTCCAATGAAGAAAAACAGCAAACTACTGCAAGTTTCTAAATGTCAATACTTATCCCTTAATAGCCTAAAGTAGAAATTCACAAAGCTCCTAGAAATGGAAGGAAGGAAATGAGACATAACATGAACAAATTGAGATTATCCAACACTATTTTGCATTGTTTGTACTTTGTATTATTCTGTATCATTTCTGTGTTTCTGAGGTGGAGAATTGGTCTGGTGGAGACAAAGAGTTATATATAAACTAGAGGGCAAACTGCCCCACAGTGGCCACACCTAGCGATAATTTCAATGGAAGTTGCTCACTGGCGTTTGAACTTTGAAGCACCCGGAAGAACGCTCAAGAGTGTTGAATGTACATTTTCACTTTCATATACTCTTACTTTAACCGTTCTCCAGTGCAGTAGGATACTGATGGAGCTGTGGACATTTATTTTAGCCACAAAGCGAGTGTGGTACTTGGGAAAATATAATCCTGTGCTCTGCGCAAACACGTCTGTCACACTGTTCCCAGCCAGCATTTACGTAGGTGTGCTCCCTGGCTACAGTTTTAGCAGACAGCTTCCTGTCCAGCAGCAATGATGTGCGGGAGGATTTTATATACATAAAAATATATCCAGTACACAATTGCATCAGGCTCCACTGATTCATAGAATATTGTGTATTAACCTAAGTGTCCTTGAGTCCCACAGAGGAGGAGAACAAGGCCTCAGCATTAATATTGCAGATGAAAGAATGCCATGCGGGACCACTGTTCTAACACCAGCTCATCAGCATGAGCTCAACAGAGCCCTTAACATAAGATACCATACATAGGGCACTGGTGGTCAACATGAGGTACGAGGACCCCAGTGGTCACCAGCCAAATGATTGATAGTTGGGAACTGAATGGACCTTTATGGGTTCGTACCGGTAACTCAAATGGAACCAAATGGCAGCAAATTATGTCGTGGGGGGGGTCAATGTCAAACAAAACAAGACTGATAAAGAAAAAGTGCAGACATTTGACGTGTTGCAATAAGCATTTTGTTTTGGAATATAACAGATGCTGAAGCTTACCCCACATGGCTGGAAGATTAGCCCGTCGACTTCGTGGCTGACCTGCGATGTGAAGCTGCCTTCCAGGAGCTAAAAAAGACAATGGGAGGTCATACAAGATGATTAGAAATATATACAAGGTCAAACTGGAACGCATTCGAGTGGAAACACATGTAATGACAACTATTATATCATGTCAAAGAGCAAAGCCATGACACTCTAAAGCCAGATTGAGTATCGACTATCAAAAGTGACCCCGTTTACATTCAATAAATCCATCCATCCACACAGTCTAAACCTAGATTGCTAGAGCATGGCTCAGACACCAGCGCTTATCATTTGACATGCCAGAGTAAAGACTAGAATAGTGCATGAGTCATTAGGCTCCTGATGACTGTAAAAGAGTGGGTTTCATCTGCTTCATTGTCATTGTCACCCCAACAACAGCTGTTGCAGGTTAGAAGGAACCTGCAGCACCATATTGGATGACAGACCATCAGGGGACCCAACACCTAAATACATGGTAGGCTGGCTACCAGCAGTGCAAAATAAAAATGTTATCAGAGCTACAAAGAGGAGCTGATGTCCTGCTGGAAATTATTCAGTGGCAAAGGTACCATCATCCTGAGGCTTTTGTTTAGACGAGGATGAGACAAAGCACGAAACACTTGCCAGACTTAGTCAAGCGCTCAACGATCTTCTTCGATACCTGCAAAAAGTCTTCACAAACACTTCCATGCATCATTTATAAAAATGTCTTTAAGAAAACAAAACAGCACAGGGTCAGAGACATGGTTGCCTTGCTTATGTATTCAAAAGCATCAAAATCAAGGACATTTTCAACTACTTCAACAGAGGAGCTTATTTATTATGGCCGTGTTATAACACCCATACTGCACTATTATATCACTGTAACTGATAGCAAATCAAATCTTAAACTAATGTTTCACCTAATTCACAACCATCTATGAAAGATGCACAAGGCTTTGAGTCAAAATCTTATCCATTATCCAACAACAAAATATTCTTTGGTCTAAGAGGCTAAATCTCATCAACATTATATGTTGTCTATAGTATTGAATAGAGCCTAAACAATAAGGATCAAACATCTACAAAAATCTGAATCTGCCTTCAGGATACTGTATGAACTCAAAATTTAACAAAACATGTAGAATATTGTCCAATTCTTGCGTATACTGGGGGAAAAATCTGCAATAGTTGGCAAAACAGTTAAAACTATACTGAAATATCAAGTGAGAATTCATTAAGGATAATAATAATAATAATTCTCAGTGCTAAAGTCCATAAGCAATTTTTGTTGTTAAGAAAATAAGACTCTTTCTGTACACCTCCGATCGACCTCATCTCTTTCAAGTGATAACTGATCTATGCTATATGTTCGTGCAGACGGAAAATATAGGCAGGAAATGGACATGGTCAATAAAGTACAATAAGACCTAATGCATTTGTGCACTAGAGGAAAGATCAGGTATCATACAGTAGCCTGCCCAACAAGACAGAACTCACGGAAAAAGCAACACAGATAGGCGTGACATAGCCAGAACAACAATATTCTCTTCACAGCACAATGAATCTCTTCTCATGGCTAGTGTGACAGAAACCATTTACATTCAAATCATCGGGGGGAATAAAACTGTCTCTCTCAAGCAAATCATCAAAGTGTGTCATTTCCCTCAGGTTGGGACATCCTGCCCAGCGCCCACCCTTTGAAAACAGGAGTGTTCAGTGTGATGTACAGTCAGAATGGAAACCAGCAGAGAGGAGATAAGGAGCCATCACACATTAACAGACACATTCACAGATACGTTCACAATGCAGGAGGAGATGATGGGAAACTCATCATTAGTGAGAACCAGCCCTGTGCTGCACGGAGCTGTGCAGAAACTAGAAAGGTGAACTCAGTGGAGCACATACTGCATATAATGTAATATCTCCACCAGGCTGGGGGGCCTACCCAAAATTAAAGATTGAATGCCGTGGTTTCCCCCCCCCCCTAAAACATAATCATCAGATACAATGATTATACTAGGAGAAATATTTTTTTACAAAAGTGTACAGAAAGTGATAAAATTATGTTTTTATGTATCAACCTGATACATACATCAACCTGTGATCAACCTGAACGGAAGCCGCACCCACAGCTGTTGTTGACTTGTTGTATGACAAAGGGGGAGGGGTTAGGGGAGGGGATGATATTGTGATGTCACTATATCTGTATGTGTATTTCGATTGGGCCTTTTGACTCAAAGGCTTTCAGCTTTCAGGAAGAAACCAAAAATACACAGGGAAGACATACTTCAATATACTAACCACACCTGGGGGTCTATTAGAGTAATGTTAACTCCATAGTCACATACAAAACAGAAAAAGTACAAAAATCATTGCACTTCATCTTTAAATTTCTGCAACAAGCAGAACATTGGACAATGATTTCTGGGTGTTTTTATTTTCTTCATAAAATAGGCTCCTCCTACAAACTTTTTAGCCAACAATTATAGCTAATCTGTAAAGAATATAAAAACACTGATATGATACGATGTTTACCACATGACTCCAGAGATAATGTGTAGCAATTTGTGTGAATTTTGTGAAAATTACAAGCCACTCGTGCAAACTTTAGATGCCAATCTTAGCCAATCAGAATAGAATATGAAAAATCTGACAGATCCTTCTTGATCAGCCTGACGAATAGACTGGTTACTTTGCAAGACTCTCTCTTTCCTTTTTGTAACACTTTTATGTTGGCATTGGGATATTTGATCAACTTTGTTTGAAAGTCTAGCATCCCAGCCACAGAGTTGCATTATTTTCAAAGCCGATTTATGTACATTGATTTACTGAGACAGGATGTTGTAGAGAGACAGGCAAAAGGGATGACATTCATCATGGGTCCTAGTCCGGGAAGTTAAAGACAAATTGTCCATACAGGCTTCCAAAGCACTTCAACCCTAATCACCAACAGTGTATCAACTAACCCTGTTAAATACCTTCATGTACATATATTATTCATAGGGTGGGCGATAGGGGATACCACATTTTTAATGCATGAATACATATTAGCCATGCTAGGGTGATGGTGCGCAATGTATCCTACATTATAGTTCTGGTCCATAGCTCTAATCATTGGTCCATAGCTCTAATCATTAGAGCTATGGAAGAGTAACAGCTCTAATGCCTTCATTAGAGCTGTTACTCTTCTCTTCCTGCGCTCGCATGGAATGCAGACCAGCCTCTCGTCTGTAGCGAAAATATAAAGAACGTTTTTGCGACTCACCAATACAAAGGGCGGCTTGTGTTATTAGAAAGCCTACTTTCCTTAGTGGATGCACTATGAGCACCCATTACACGTATAAAATGCGTTTTGTCCTTGAACACTGGAGTATATGAATAAAATTTACATTTCTGTTTGGCTTTTAGGCTTAGAAGTTGCATAGGGTAGATTTCTGTCTCAATGTGTTTTATTTAACCAATAAAGGTTACATAAAATATGAAAAATAAATTACTGACATATTTTATAAAAACAGTGGAAATAACAGATCTACAAGCTCACAACGATGCATTGAGCTTGTAGATCTGCTATTTCCACTACCTTTTGAAAATGTTCAACGATTATGACGATAATCTCAAATCATTGCAATTAGACGATAATTTGTTTACTTGCTGCTCTGTCTCAGAAAACTGCCCATCAATGTCATCATTGGTACAGGTGGTTTGAAAACGTAATACTTTTTAAATTAATGCAAATATAATGGCATCTATTTCTGTATTCCAACTTTACAGTATGAGAACGGCTGTAGTGTACTGGTAAATTAGCTTAGAATCCCCATTGATGATGTAATTAATGGTAGGCAGGTTTCTGAACTGTCCACAGTCCACCTCTGAGACACAGAGTGAGTAGGCAGAATTATGCGATCAAAATGAGCATTAGTGGGGATAAATTATTTTAAGATAAGGTTGAATACAGCATCTAAACTGTTTCTCAATTTGCTGGGGACCCCATGGAACACCACAAGGACCCCTGGGTGTCCCCAGATCCCACTTTGAGAACAAGATATAGCTGCAAGAGGGAAAAAAAATTGAAGCCTGAATGATGTGAACAATTTAGGCATTTAGCAGATTTACAGATAACACATAGTAATACATCAAATGCATAAGAAATAGTCGTCAAGAATCATAAGTAAGCTAAGAACCTAACATCCGTCTAACAGTGGAATATCTACAGTATAACTATGCGTATACACTATAGAGTGCTATGTCTACATAAAAAGCTCTCTAAATTGATAACATTGGATAGCATAGCAATCTAAAGTGAACATGGCAATGCACAGGAAGAGAGATCAAGGCACCGTAGTAGTATGAATTACTTGGGTTCTTAGTATTACTGTGCCGTGATCTCTCTTCCTGTGCATTGCCATGTATGTTCACATCCTAAAATATTTTACTGTCACTTCATAAAGTTGCTCCACTCCACGCACTGGCATAAAGTACAGTAATAGTATGGCTCTGGGACTTTTTTTTTATCAATGGAGTTGACTCGCGGATATTAGCTCCATTTCTTTTGGCAAGATGGACATATCATCCAGCCATGCGTGTTAAAAATCCAATTGAAATGAGGTAGCCGAGTTAGTGATTTGTGAGGTTTTATATTCACATGGCCTAGCTCTAGGTCCAGATGCAAATACACGCACCCGTTCTATTTACACCATATTACAGAACAAACAACGAAGTCAACTTTCATATCAAATATGGATAGGATTCAAAGCGTTCCACTTATTCTAGAATAATAACATTCCATAGAGTAGCATCAAAGTGGCAACATTGGTGTTCTCTGGAATGATGAATGAGTCACATGCTGACACGCACAAGGCAGATAGCCAGACTAAAAAGAAATGCTGCCTTTATGTGGCCACAGCAAGTAGGCGGGAGATACCGTTTCAGATCTCTCATCACCTAAGCAGGGCCAACCCACCGCTTTGGGTTGAAACGGTGAATCCTGGATAAAGAGCCAGCGGAAACGGAGGGCTTCAATGCACTACACATCATCCCCCGGGGAGGACATTCCCTAGAGTGCTACTGCAGAGGAAGGCCGTGACCCGCTTTTGTGGTAAACCTCTTTAGGATGGAAACACAAGGTCTGGCACTGTAGGCGTAGGGAGGGAGGCGGGCGGGGGCAGGGGGTGAACAATACGGTCCCATTAAGAGATCAGGCTCTCATTCGAGACTTGGGGCAGAGAGACAAGACAAGGGGGCAGAAAGACAAAACAAGGGGACGACTACCCGATGAACTCGGGGAGGCGAACCAACCACTAACAGGGTGAGCAGCAGTGCCTCTCTCTCCCAGAGGGGAGAGTTAAGTGTCAAAGTGATGGAAGCCAGGCCATTTGCTTCTCCACTGTTTCTCGCTAGGGCTCATTTCACATAGTGACACAGTGATGAATCCTGTGGTAGCTGACTAACTTCAAAATGACAATCTCCCACCCAATCCGTCTTTCATGGGCTCAATGGTCAATGTTTCACCAGATGATCACATCTCAACCCCAGTTGTCAACCACCATGCAGCTTGTTATCATTCGTTTTCCTTTCCTCAACAAAAATGGATCAGAAATACTAACAGCATGATAATTTGATTCATATCATATGACATCAAAGGATAGAATAAAAGCCTGACACAAACACACCTTGAGGGTTAATGTTAATAACAAAAACAACATCCACAGATGTGTGACACAGCCTGTGATTTATGAGATTCAATAACCTCCAACCCCTGTGCCATTAGTAGAGGGGGGGGAAACATAGCCATGTACAAACTCCATACCCAGACAACCTCTGGCTGGCCTTGTGTCAATAAATGGACACTTAACAACAATCCTGACCCCCTTACAGCCCAGCTGATATAATTGAAGACTATTTTATGAGACCAGGTCACTTGATTCAATTATCACATTTCAAGTAAAACCTGGCCAAAATGCTGCCAAGATTGCAGCATTTAAAATACAAACAGGCACAAAAAAAAGACAATTTAAAAGGAATCAGAAAAGGTAATAAAAGGATGCAGTTTCAGAGTTTGACCCCTAAGAGTGACCCCTTGGGAGTTATTTATCTTGATGTGGTATGCATTCAGCCTTCTTTTGATACTTTGAGACAGGACAACTACCCTTTTTATTATTTGTTAAAAACTGGTTTGGAAACAATTGCAAAGTTTAAAAAAATAATACCATAATTTCCGGACTACAAGCCGCTACTTTTTGCCCATGCTTTGAACCCTGCGGCCTATACAATGGTGCGGCTAATGTATAGATTTTTACAGCTAACGGCCACTAGGGGACCTTCTAAATCTATCTCTATGGCCACCTGCAGCTTATAGTCCAGTGCGGCTTGTATATGTACACATTTGTTTTTTTCCTCTAAATTTAGCTGGTGCGGCTTATATTCAGGTGCGCTTTATAGTCCGGAAATTACGGTAATAATAATGCATTGCAAAATTAATCCAAAGCCTTTGGGGTGGACCTTCATATTGGGACGATGACGGTGTCGGTTTCCAAAGCAGCTGGCATAGGTTTGTTAGCAGCTGTTCTATCAACTACCTTGGATTCCGTAGACCCCAGACATATCGGGAGGCAGAGATCTCCCATCGGCTGACAACGCGAGACTAGCACTTGGCATGCACATTTGGAATCAGCAAGACTAGCTGACTGAGGATGTTGACATTCGATTGACAATGATTTGCAGGATTTTTGGACAAAATATGGAGGAGTAATATAAAAAAATGTGTTTTACAAAAGTCGGCCTCCTGGTGGTGCTATAACAGGCCAATGTGAAAAGGGTGGGATATATTCCTCAGCCTAGTAGGAACGTCTGAAAGATTTCACGTAAATTGCACGCTGCGTTCATGATTTGAGGCTTTTTTGTTCAAAACGGGCCAATCCTGTAACTTTGAAAGCCAATGTTAGCCAATCAGGATGGAATATGAAATATCGAACAGATCTGTGTTGAGCACATGACTATAGAGATACTGTGTAATGATTTGCAGGATTTCAGGAGTAAAAATGTGTTTTACAAAAGTCGGCCTCCTGGTGGCGCTATAACATGCCGCTCTGGAAATTTTGGGGCAGAGGTTCACTTTCATAACCATGTCAGTGTGACAAAAAGAGAATCATCACTCCCTATGCTCCCCTTTATCTCTTAGGAAGCATATATAAAAAAAAAAAGGAGTCTTTGAGCATCCTTCACTATGGACATGGTGCTCCTCCTGACCGAAAAGCCCTAAAGGGACTTGCTCCATCCAGTTTAATAGAACCATACATCCCAGCACGACCACTCCCAGGATGCCAGTCAGCTCAGTCACAAAATAGAATAAGAAAACGGTTGGGGGCAGAGCATTCACACATCGTGCCCCCTGTCTCTGGAATGCTCTCCCTCCAGCTGTTGGATATGCCAACTCTTTGGAGATTTTTAAATCTAGGCTAAAAAACTATCTTTTTTTCCCTTGCAGTACGGCTCACCTTAGTTTTATTGAAGCTATTGTTATTATTATTATTTAATACTGCAGGGTAATTGTTTGACCATGTACATTTTACTGTGTTTTACTGTTTCTTGCTACTGTGTTTTGTTGTATACGTGCTGTGAGTGCACAGAGACCCCTTGGGGTGATGACCCGTGTGAAGTGAGTCTAACTCATGTTGCTATGATTAGGTGATGTAATGGTGATGTAATACAAACAGTGACAAAACAAACATTACATTCTCAAGATGAAAATTTCCCTTCATTGTCAATGGCGTTTTTAAAACAAACATTGCACTAAAAACAAACATTAAACCTGTATATAGGAGGGGCTAGCACCCCTCAAAAATAAACTTAAAACAAGATGAGCTTCACTTTAGTGACAATTACAAACAGCATAATTAAATGGTTAGATGTATACAAAAAAGATCACACCCGTGTGAAGTGAGGGGCGCTAATATATTAAAGGCTAACACATGTTGATTAGGTGATGTAATGGTGAGTGATGTAAAACAAACGGTGCCAAACATTAAACACCATTAACAATAAATTGACGATATGACGTAATAAGGCACATTATAACGTACATTTTCCCTTCATTGTCAATGGCGTTTACAAAACAAACATTGAACTAAAGACAAACATTAAACCTGTGTATAGGCCCTCTTGTTATATACAGTATAATGGACGTCATTTATCTTAGGTTTGATGTTTACCTAGTATCCTAGTTTCTTCAAGGCACAACATCACACACATAATGTGTCTGACGTGGAGGTTTGTTTCCCATGCTTTATGCGTTACTAATATGCATTGGGGCTCAATGTGCTCACACAGATTGTGTTGCGTGGCTCAATATTTCCCCCATTATCACCAGTGTGGGCTCTGTCTGCACACACCTAGGACTGAAACAAGAAGCTTTCTTATTTTCTTGCTGTGTGCTTCTCCATATGGGCCGGAAGAGTAGTGTTGGGGTGGGGTGCTTAATCAGAAAGCATAGAGGAAAGATTGATATTCCGGTCACACCACAGGGCTGTTGCTGGAGGCTCCTTTCATGCCTAATGCGAACAGCCAACTGAAGCCAATACGCAGCTTCCCATTATATGCAAAGCTGACATCAGAGTGTGCAGACAGAACTGCTCGACTAGCAGCTTGGAACAAGTCAGACAAGGTTAGAGTCAGTAACCTCTTTAAACCTGGTGTCTGTATTTTGAGAAACATTGTGCGGTGAAAATGTTAAAACCACAGCCTGCCTTAGATGTCTCTAAGACAACTTTCATGGGCTGACTTCCATGGGCTGACTTTGAAATAATTTGGTAACTTCAGACCAATTCTTTCAAAATAATTTAATAAACAAAGGAGACATAGTTTGAATAATCGTATAATTGTTACACTTAATTGTCAAAGTGAATTTGATGGGTTATTAACTTGTTGCGGCGAACCACCAACCAGATGAGGTGTTGAAAAATGAAGCTCTGAATTCTAAGGAGCATCTCGAGGTTGAAAACAAAACTCAAGGTCCTCACTATCAAAACACTGTGTGCACATACTATGCTGCTCGGGTCTTGCTGTTGCATTGCCCGTTTGCAATCTGCAGTTTAAACTTTTACAGTATTTTCATCCCTGGCTGCCATTGTAAATAAATATACCGGTAATAAAAAATATAAAATGTTGACGTACAGTACATGGTTTAATAAAAATAATACAAGCCCAAAATATTTACAGTTTCTCACACACACACACACACACACACACACACACACACACACACACACACACACACACACACACACACACACACACACACACACACACACACACACACACACACACACACACACACACACACACACACACACACACACACACACACACACACACACACACACACACACACACTACCTGGGTTAGCTAACGTGTTGTACTTGAAAGTTGACATTAGAATCCCTTGGTCAAATAACATCGGCGTGTGGCGTGATAAGAACCAGAGGGTTGTTGCTGGCTGCAATGCTACCCCATTGGCTGAGGTGTCGGCTGGAGGCAAAAAGTGTCTGGTTGCCTAGAGACGAGGCAGCCAATCAGGACGATAGCCCGTCACTACGGCAGCCAATGAGAAAGATAGGTCGCTACTACAGCAAGTGGGCGTGAAAGCCAAGCAGAGAGAAAATAGACCAGCTGTGCTTACACAGCAGCTGGTAAAAACATTACACACCACCTTTGAGCCTGGAAGATACTGTAGAGAGAATAAATCGAAAACAAGACAATATACTTACTATTATTAAGTACCTGGCATCTCTATATTTGGACTAAACCCAATATTCCAAAAATGTCCACAAAAAGCAGATCTACAAGCTCACAACAAAGCATTGTGAGCTTGTAGATCAACTATTTGTTTAGTGAAGTATAGTGAAGTGCTTAAATTCGCTACAGATGCTTTTGCCTTTACTGTGCAGAACAGGTAATGTTTTTATGTCTTCTATTGGAATTCATGCATTGAGAAAAAAGAAAGAAAACAATCTCAAAGCAACTACAACCCCCCCCCAAGGAGCCTATATGATGTGCTCTTCAAAACCAGCTCTTATACAATAGGAAGTGTGTTTTCCTTTTGAGAGTGGGTGGTAGCAATGGAGAGGATGCAAGGTGATGAGAAGCATCTGGTCCTTGAACCCACCCCTGGAGAATGGGTGTGTAACCAAGACAAGTGGGATGCTCCAATGAATCCTTTATGACGGGGTATTTCAGAAACAAAGCAGGGCGTAACCATGGGTTGTGGGAAGTTAAATTGTTCCTCAAAAATCCCCTAATAACTCTGAACTAGAGAAGGTACCTAAAAAAATGTATATGCTACCAAATACTTCTCACTATCAAAATGTCAAGTAAAAATACCCCTGTGTGAACTGAGTGGTGCAACTCCGTGTGGGGCTCCCTGGGGGGGTCCCCGGAACATCCAGACCCCCAGGAACGCGCCCATGGGGCAGGGCCGGTTCTGGCAAGCCACCCCACGTACAAAACAGTCGGGAAATGACAAAGATACCGTATGGGGGTCCCCAGGGGGTCCCTCTACTGTACTGTACTGTACTGTACTGTCACACCCGAAATCACAAAATGCTAAAAACTCAGCTTCCCATCATGCAGCTGTGCACAGTGTGAAGCTCAACAGCGCCACTTTGTCACCTGTTGCTAGGCAACAGACATAGGGGTTGACATTGCTGCACCACTCAAAAAGAATATAAACAGCAGCGATGCAGCGTGACAGTGAGTCCCGGGTTCAAATCCTAAGCGTGACCTTTGCTGCGCGTCACTACCCACTCTTTCCCCGTTTCCTGTCAAATCTATACTTTACTATCAATAAAGGCAGAAGAAAGCTATGGAAAAGAAATACATGATCCTCATCGCCCACTACAGTACAGGGTAAAGTGCTAAGAAAGGCTGTTATTGGTTTTATGTCCAAGAAAAATGAAAAAGAAAACCTGAATGCCTTTTCATTTCAGCACCTACACAGAGGCAGAGTTGCATACATGTTCCTGGGGCAAGGTATACTGTATTGTTTTGTAGTGTTCTATTAGTTTCCTGCCATTGGTCAGTCTGGCATATTTGAGAGAGAGAGAGAGAGAGAGAGAGAGAGAGAGAGAGAGAGAGAGAAAGAGAGAGAGAAAGAGAAAGAGAAAGAGAAAGAGAAAGAGAAAGAGAAAGAGAAAGAGAAAGAGAAAGAGAAAGAGAAAGAGAAAGAGAGAGAGAAAGAGAGAGAAAGAGAGAGAGAGAGAGAGAGAGAGAGAGAGAGAGAGAGAGAGAGAGAGAGAGAGAGAGAGAGAGAGAGAGAGAGAGAGCGAGAGAGCGAGAGAGAGAATGATAAATAATATTTAGAAATTTTACTTCACAGCAAGCACAGTGCTCATTACATGCTTCAATATAAAACACCAAAACAATGTAAACAAGGGTGTCTGCATCTAAATGTGCAATTTCAGCTGAAGGGTGACCTGTAGTGAAACTTAGAGATGCATATCAAAGCTCAATTAAACCGCATGAACCTTATTGCCATATCCTGTGCATGTCATAATACTGATAGGCAAACATTCTGCAAAAATAGTCCATCTACATTCTACAAGCTCACAGAGTGATGTGTTGCAAATGCAGTGAGTTTGTACATTGCCATTTATGACGAAGAGATTTGGTCTACTGTAGACTAAGTGATAAAAGGAGGGGGCCAAGTACAGAGATCTGGGGATTTATCTAGGATTTGTGTTTAAGTTTAGCCAATAAACCTAGTTAGGAGCACTAGGTGCAGTGGTAAAGACCCTGCCCACCACCACGGAGGTTGTGGGTTCAAATCGTTCAGGGGAGGAAAGCCAGGCGGGGAGGGTGATATTGGTCATATTGGATAGGTGCTGGGGCAGAACCTGTCAGCAGAGTGTCGGGTGTTCCCGGTGGGGGCAGTAGGATGCCACAGCAGTGACAACAGACATGTGCGTGGGGAGGAATTCATTGGCATAACAAAAAAATTGGCTACCAATAAAAATAATAATTATATATCTAAGAATACTAGATGAAAAGACAACTTGTTTCTTGCACTTCCATCACATGTTCTTTAGCTGCTGGAGGCCAGACAGCAGTTGACGAGGTGTGAGGGTCAGTGAGCCAGTGAGCAGTCTGCAGACCTATATGGTGCTCGGTGTGCAGCTAATGAGACATGCCGTTAGCCTGTCACTGAGAATCCCCTCTGACAGCAAATGTTTTGTAAGGCCCACACAAGGTAACTCCACCATCTCCATCAGAAATTACACATGGCTCCAGATAAGGCAAGCGGTGGTTTATTGTCTGTGTGTGTGTGTGTGTGTGTGTGTGTGTGTGTGTGTGTGTGTCGTGCGTGCGTGCGTGCGTGCGCGCGCACGCTCGTGTTTCCCTTAAAAAGATACCAAATGGTTAAAGATAGGAGTCCATATCAAATGTGACAACAGATAACACACATGACTTGAGATCATTTCTTTGTGAGGAGTCGGCAGCAGCGAGGTGGCTTCCTTGAGCGGGAGGTAAATGGCCCGGGGACTCCGATTCATAGCACACAGGAAAGGAAAATAAGAGCTCTGGTGCACATCAATAGCAAACACATGCTTCAGTGAACCTGAAGGCAATTTCACCTCAGAATTTCTAACTGCAGGACCTTCCAATTCTTGTGGCTTATTGCGTATTTAATATCTAAGCCCGGCTCCTCCTGTCTACATGTCGAAGTGTCCTTGGGCAAGACACTGAACCCCAAATTGCTCCCGATGTGCTGATTGGTACCTTGCATGGCTTCCGCTGCAATCGGTGTATGAATGGGTGAATGTAATGCACAATCTATGTAAAGCGCCTTGGATAAAGGCGCTATATAAATGCACCATTTACCATTTAAGCCTTAATCTCAAACCCTCTGATTAAGTAATCAGTCTGCACTCCACAAGAAAAGACTTCACTCCCAGAATTATCTGAAGCCCATCAGTTGAAAACCCATGCATTAGAGCTATGCGACTCTCGACAGAACGTTAGCTGGAACTAACTCAATTTAAGCCTAATTGCTTCTGCTGTTTGACGAATCGCTTTTGGATATTAGGCAAACACCTTTTTAGGCAAATAATTAGGGAAAGTTAGGGGAATGTGTGGCAAATCTGCAAAATACTGTAAATTAAATAAAAAGATCTTTCACTAGCTTTCTTCACAAATGTGTTCATGAAAGGTGTCTACTATCACCTTTTTAACAGCTGCTTGTAAAGCTGCTGGTTATACAATGCCCATGAAACTTACACGACCAGACCGACACCCTGTTGCTGTATTTAGTTTTTGTTGTTTTTCATACTACTTACTTACTTTGTCTATTTACTATTTGTATACTATCTTTGGTGAGAACCACATATAACGACTCCTTGGGTTTCTTTTCTCACCTGGACATATTTCTCTTTTATTGATGTTACCCTATTTTTGTACTGTTTTTATCGTGCGAATAAACTAAACTAAACCATAGTCATACTGACGAGTAGTTCTGTAGTTCTGATTGGCTGCCTCGTCTCTACACAACCAGATACTTTTAATGCCATCGTCTACTCTAAATGGTCGCGCAAACCCGCCACCATGATGCCTCAGAATTATTTAGGCCAACTAATTTCAGCATAACAGTGCAGTGCAGCTAAACAGTGCGTAGACCTGCATGAGAGCACACCCGCTGATTTAATGGTTAACAGTAACACATTTGAGTCTCAGTCGAGTCACTGTACCCGCAGACCCCCACGCAGAATACCGCGGACCCCCACACAGACTACCACGGACCCCGCGCCGACCTCTGCGGGGACCCCCGTTGGACCCATGGACCCCCACGCCGACCTCCGCGGGGTCTCATTAGGAGAGACGAGGCATTCTTTCTGCAGCGGTAAACAGGGAAGTGACCGGACCGCGCATGAACGAAAAGCGAAGCGTATGGTGGCCTTGGAGTCGAACTCAAATAAAAAAAAGGAAAAAATTCAGAATATTCTTCTCTCGTTTGATATCATTGAAGATGCAATAGGACAGGGCTACTCAACTTAAGATGGCTCAGGGGCCACTCAGCTAAATACCAAATGTCCAAGCGCCGCAAGCGTAAATAATGTTGGTCATATATTGGATTTTTTAGTCAGTGGTTTTCTAACACACTATAGTAGGCCTAGTAGTAGTCTAAAAATTGAGGAAACACACAGAAAACGGCACAACTATTACATGGAGGGGGAGAGAGAGAGAGAGAGAGAGAGAGAGAGATGGGAAGGGAGAGAGCGAGAGAGGGAGGGGGAGAAAGAAAGAGCGAGAGAGGGAGGGAGGGGGAGAGAATGAAGGAGAGAGAGGGAGGGATGGAGAGAGAGACAGCGGGAGAGATTTCTTACTTAATGTGACACTTGAGTCTGCATTTTCGCCACTCAGGAGGTCTAGCTCGTATATGGAATTTATGGATTTATGGACTGTCGCGCGCATGCATGGTGCTTGTCACTGAGAGCATTGCGCTGTTTTGACTTGATCATTCCCATTGTTCAGAAGGCACTTTCACACATACCGGTAGTTTGATCCGAATCAAGCCAGGAGGATCTTCTTTGCACAAAGCACAAAACATGCTGTTTTCTGTTCACGCCCGTATAACTTGTTTTGCATATGACGGTGTTGTTTACCGAACGCGAGCCGATCTGTTCTGTTCAACGCGTCGTGGATGTATGCTGCAGCTGTGCTTATGTGGACTTGTAAATCGACAACACGCCCACTTTTTGTCAGCAGGAAGAACAAACAGCTCAGTAGCGCATGATCGCATCGTGTGGTTAGAAATGCTAGAAATGACTTTTCCACACTGATAGCACAACTAAAATATTTTTGACCATGACGGGCCGGCGGGCCGCACAGACATGTTGCATGGGCCACATGCGGCCCGCGGGTTGAGTAGCGCTGCACTAGGACGTGTACACACGTCATTGCAAGCCGTCGGTTGGATTGCTTATGACGTGTGGGCACGTCGGATGGACGGAACCTGTTAATATATATAAAAATAATGAATCAATTATCAATTAATTACCAGCTGCTGCCTTATATCTCCAGAATTGTGCTATGAAATGTAAATATCTGTATTTATGTGTGTGGAAAAACAACAGGATCTGTCCAGGTGACTCTGAGAGTGTACAAATACAACCAAATGGACTCCTAACAGACCATTTCTACAGTCTCAGAGTTTATTGTTATAAAAGGGTCCTTTGGTTCCATTTGTAGTAGGCTAAGGCTACACTCACAGTTACAGAGTCACCTGGTCATATCCTGTTGTTTCCACACACACACAAATACAGATATTTACATTTCAGAGCACATTTCTGGAGATAAAAGGCAGCAGCTGGTAATTAATTGATAATTTATCAATTCTTCATTCATCGGAAGGATGGATGTCTATGGGATCTTTCTCTTGGCAATATCGGTAGAGGGCGCAGTGGAGTAACTAAAAGTGTTTTTCTTCCGGTGAAAATAAAAATCCCTTTCTGGCCAAAAAGTGCATTTTAAACAGTATGGGCGTGGTGTGGGGGAAAAAGCTGAAATATTGACTGTTAGGGGCTTAATTTAATTTGTCATGAATTAAATCAAGCCCTTAACAGTCATTATTTAACGGACATGCTAATGGTCCGGAGCTCCAAAAAGATTGAGAACCACTGATCTATTCTCGTAACCTTCCTTAAACTCACATGCGATTGCATGGTTATATGGGCACATTTCCTAATAATGGTGACTCAACCAGTCAATCCGTGGTAGGCCTGCACTTTACTTTGAAATTCTAATTCCCTTTTCTGTGGAAGTTATTGATATCAGACTTCCCATGCTGACAACATTGATGTGTCATCATACATACATCATCAGGTAATTTAGTGCACCAACTAGTGGTCGATAAAAACAAATCTTCAATTTCCTACATTACTAAATGAATGGTCAAGGACCACATGCAATACCTTCACGGACCACCAGTGGGCCACGGACCACCGGTTGAAAACCTCTGCTCTAATGCAATGTCATTAGAGCTATGGACCAGAGCTAGGTTTTCATTATTGTTGCAGCCCTTTGGGACATGATTTGTTATATTGGACTATAATAACATTTTACCTGACATACGGTATATTGCAATGTGCTAGTAAATGTAACGTCAGCCATTGTTGATTTAATTCATGTGTGAAAGGGTGAATTAACAGCCTCTAGAACATACTACAATGCCACAAATCCAATTAGGTCTGCTGAACAGCATTCCCCTCGCCGTTAGGTCTGCTCCCTCCGTTGAGTCTTTTAAATCACAACTTAAAACATTGTAATATTCACAAGCCTTTACATCACCGACATGATCTTGCACCTTTCTTTTTAGATTACTTTGTCCTATTTGCCTGTTCTATTATTGACGTCTTCTGCACTGAATTGTATTGTATTGTATTGCATTTTATTGCACTATATTCTGCCTTGTGAAGCCCTTTGGTACAATGAGAGTTGTTTTGAAATGTGCTATATAAATAAATTTGATTTAACCAGTCCTTGCAGCATGCAAGAAAAAAAAACATACAAGTAAATCTCACAACACCACTGAATGACACACACACTCACACTCACACTCACACACACACACACACACACACACACACACACACACACACACACACACACACACACACACACACACACACACACACACACACACACACACACACACACACAAATAGAATATTTCACAAGATATGGCTCCTTGGTTTACAGGTAGTTACAGGTAAACACTAAGGACTACAAATCTACATCACTGGATGGGAGAACAGCATTGCCCTTTAGAAAACTATTTATGATCCGGAGCAAAGGATGAGGTTAGCCCTCCTTGCACCTAATCGACTTTAGCCTTTTCTAGCACCAAATTACAATTACAATTTACAATTTAGGCATTTAGCAGACGCTCTTAATCCAGAGCGACTTACATTAAGCAAGAACAAAAAGCATGGGGATACATCACATATATAAACAGCATTTATCAAGAAACATGCGTAAGCTAAGAACGTAACTAGAACATATCTATATATAATGACACTATACATATAAGCTAAACATATATATTATACTATGCTGTACTGTTATTGTGCTGTCTACATGACATGCTATAAGTCTATTTCAAATGCTATCTAAGTCTAAAAAAGTGCTGTCTAAGGGGGTAGGGTAAGTGCTATGGGCCATGGTAGAGTCTGAAAAGGTGGGTTTTCAAACTACGGCGGAAGATCGGGAGTGATGCTGCAGTTCTGATTGCAACGGGATGTGCGTTCCACAGTTTTGGGGCCAGAAGGGAGAAGAGTTTGGGACGTGTGGAGCGTTGTCCAAATGAATATGTATGATAGGTTGGAGGAGTTGCTTTGGAAATTGCATAAATTATCATCGCCGTACCTGGTCCCCAAATGGAAATGTTAAGACTAACACTCATGCATATTTTGTGGAGAAACTTGTGCAGGATTCGTTTGACTTTTTCACAGCATTTGTCCATGGAAAGTCCTTGCATATTGATACAGAAATAAAGATTACTGTTGATTCACAAAACAAGAATGGCTGGAAATCCTCTCTCTTAAAAAGCAACATGCAAAATAAGCTTTTTGATCCACCTAATGCTGGGAGAAAATTGGTCTCAGTTCCACCACATGCTAACAGCACAAGCTTGGTAGGCATCACACTAAAAGTACCCAAGCGTATATTATTCACAGTAGAGGTAAAACTGCAACTGGCTTCAAACAGACAATTTTGCCAGTGTGTCCATTCAAAGGCTGCACCGCTTACAAATACCTGAACTTCTCTCCAAAATACTTCACTAATCACTGATAAAAAGTGAGTATGGTTTTCTCCACCTCAATCAAAATTACGCTGCTGAGGCATGCAACAAATGAATTAGGGCAGACATACTTCTGGAACATTGTTTATTTTTTTCCCCCTTCATGATTAGAAATTAGATGATGTTCAACCTCTTTGTGCATCCGCTGGAGTGGGGATTTGAAGCTGTGCCCATTATCTACACACTCCAGCTCTGAATGAAAGCTCACATGTAGTTCAAGGGCTAATGAACAACATTCACAAAGCTTATCTGCTGCCTGCTTTTCATACAGTGCTCCAGACTGACCACACAATACAAGTCACAATAACAGCTGTAGATAAGCACACTTTTGAGTATTAATTTAGGTGTGAGTGTATACTATAAATGTAACCAGGGCAGGAATTTCACGGCGGCCACGGCGGCCATGGCCGTCGTTGCCCCTCTCTTTGGCCTTGTGCCCCTCGAAAAAGTATATGCCCAGACGGCCACAGTGGCCGCGGTGCCCATGTGCCCCGACCGGCGCCCACAGCAGTTCATTTTACCGTTTGTCCTCTGCGCAATTTTCCAGTCATTACGGTAACCTTCCCCAAACGTCTCGCGCAGACTTGTATTGTCTGTAGGCTATTGTAGTTGTGTTGCCATTTGCCAAGTGGTTTGATTATTTCGCGTTACTTTGCCTCCTCCCTCCTCCTCCTCCGCTCCATGCACGCATACACGCACTGACAGCTCTCACTCACACTGACACTCAGCGCTTCAGGATTATTATCACACAGAGCCCGTGTGTTAAGACCAACGTGACTCGTCTTCATGGACATATAAACTCACAAAACAACACCACGCAACAGCATAGACTGCAGGACTCCTCCACCATTTACCACGCTATCGTCTGCTACGTTAGTTGACAGAGTAAATTGTTTAAACAGCCAACGCTGGCCACTACACGGCTAATATCGCTAGCCAAACGCTAGTAGCCAAGCACCAGAGCGCGCTCACTGTACACCACGCGTCGCTCGCTTAATAATCATTCATTTCTGTATCAATGCGGACATAACGTGGTAAATGTTCATAAGCACACAATTGTACAAAATGCTTTTTACACTTGACTTATCTCCAGAGTCCTCAGTCCTGCAGCCCCACAATGCCATATGCCAGTCTAGCCTTAAAATCTACATTTATATGTTATTCAATATATTACTTTAGCACAAAATATAGGCTTTTCTAAACCAAGCCCTCATTCAAAAGTTATGTAAGTAATTAAGTAAATGTTATTTATAAAGCACCTTTTGAAACAAAGTTAGAAGGTGCTGAACAATTTGCACAGTATAAACAATAGAAGAAAATTAAAAACAAGGAACATATCACACAGTTGTGACTATAGCAGAAGAAAAACAAACAAGGCAGAACAGAAACAGGGCTATAAAAATGAATGTAGCCTATTTAAGAAGAACTATTCTGAACCAATGTTCGCCTTTAAATTAAAAAAAAATTAATCATCCTTAACCTTTAAGCTAAAATAATGATGACCGGGGACTTAAAATCATTGTTTTAATTGATGGCCTTCATGCCCTGGCACTTGGCCTTGTGCCCTCAAAAAGTTGACCACACTAAAGGCCAAGTGGCCTTGCCCCTAAAAGGATGAAATTCCAGGCCTGAATGTAACCAAATGGATCCATTTGGGGGTCTATTTGGTTACATTTGGGCCCTTTTATACCATCAATTTTACACTCCGTTACATTTTAGGATTTACAGTCTACTGTAGCTAGCATAATGCCAAGAACACAGCTTCATAGCCAGCAATGATATAGTACTACAACATAAAAAATTATGACATTTTAGGGAGATGGATTTCCTCTCTTTACCGGCGTTATGATAGCATACATAGAAGTGCAGTATAGCTCTTGCATGTGCATTGCGTACCTAATCATGCCGTGGGCATGTAGGGAAAAAAGTCTCCTTGAACTACTGAAATGCAGGAGTGCCAGATATTGTTATGCAACCAGTATTTTTTACTCATGAATTATCTTCCGCACTGCATCTAGTCCTTCACATCACAGTCAACGTACACTGGAAAATTCCCCAAATATATAATCTCAATATAACAGTAAGAAGCCCCGAGGACGAGAAGCGACCTCGCCCCGGCAGACTGCTGGCGCTTTGGCATGGGGGGGTCAGATCAACATATGTAATGAATTCTGTACTGGCCATATATGGAGCGTGTCTTGAGTGTGCAGGGTTTGATGAGGTCAGATCAACATATGGAATGTCATAAGAGGTCAGCTCCATATATGGAGATCCAAGGGTGGCAGCGGGGGAAGTGTCTTGAGTGTACAGGGTTTGATGAGGTCTGGCCATATATGGAGCATATATTGAGTGTACAGGGTTTGATGAAGTCAGATCAACATATGGAATGTTAGAACAGGTCAGCTCCATATATGGAGATCTAAGGCTGGCAGCGGGGGCAGTGTCTTGAGTTTACAGGGTTTGATGAGGGTCCAGATAGGGCCGGGCCTTCATTTTCGGGCCTGTTGAGAAGTCTAGTTTTCACCGGCTGCCAGGCGCGGCGGCGGCACCAATAACTTTGGGGCGGGCCCGTTTAGAGTTTGAATGGACAGGTATCAGTAAAAAGGGAGACATCAAAGAGGACGCGTGGTGGGTGGTGCGTGACCAAATATGGAGGCGTGACCGACGGACTGGAAATGCAGGTTTTCATAGTAAACTGCGACCTATGGTGTGTGTTGTAAAAGAGGCTACACAAGGTAATTTTGCCAGTAGATAAGATTTTGAAAGACAAAAGAATAATGGTCCCCCCTTTGGGCCCATTTGAATGTGCCATGCATGCTCAAGTGGCAGAGACACTAAACAGCAGCCTAGCAACAGACAAAAGCCATCACACAACTCCTGCGGCTCCTTCAAATATCATTTAAAGGAATTTCTGGCCAATAAGCAATGCCACAGAGTGGAGAGTTCTGCTGCTATGAATTAATGAAGTAGATTCCAGTTCCGTCCTTTTCAAGTCCCCTACAACAGAGATATGGCTGTATGCGAAGCAGATGGCCACTGCATGGAACAATGAGGCAGTGAGGAACCATTCACAGTTCCAATGACTTCATTTCTAGAATTTCTTCATCAACAACCCCCCAAAACGGACAACGGGGGATTTTTCATAAAGTCCTTCAGAAGTGAAGACAGTACAGGGTTTTGAGCAGAAGTAACCCAGACATTCACACTCTGCAACCCAGACACTCATTCTCTGCAGTTCAAGCAGCACAAAAACAAGACCACAAAGATAGCAGTGATAGGGGCTGGTTGAAGAAAGATGTAATGACGGCTCGATAACTGCCGGTCCCTCTGCACACTGATTGTCTGTGAATGTACAGAGCCAAAATTTCCCACTGATCCCGTCTTGAGCAAAAGATGGCTTTAATTGTACGCTGCCCCTCAGCAGACCCCTCGTTAGGGCAGAAGTGCAGGTCTTGGTGGGAGGCTGAGCAGCTTCTCACAGCAAAAAGACACAATACTCTTGTACTGTGCCTTGGGAACTGAACATGATTAACCAGAAAATATCCAGAGAATATGTGGAAGTCTGGGCCCTCCAGAAGGAGTGCATGCGTGGTCATCAAACTGCAAACTAACACTAACCTCTTTTGGAAATGTCTTGTACGTCAATGTGTGTGTGTGTGTGTGTGTGTGTGTGTGTGTGTGTACCAAAGTGCTTCACAAGGCAGAATATAGTGCAATAAAATGCAATACAGTACAAATCAGTGCAGAAGACGTCAATAATAGAACAACAGGCAAATAGGACAAAGTAATCTAAAAAGAAAGTTGCAACCTGAACTCAGTCAGGCTGCATTAGGCGCCAGCCCGGTCCATATAATTACTTTCTTTGTTTTTGTTGTCTTTTCAAGTCCTTTATAAGGCCTTATTTTCACATAAATTAATTGAATAGCTTTTTAATACTTTACGACTTCACAGTGTAAAAATGTACCTTGCGTGCTGCGTGAATGTCAAAGAAGGGCTTGGCTCGGACGCTGAAGGGCTCCTTCGTTTTGTCGATTTGGCCCGTTTTCATCTTCTCCATTCTGGGAGAAATTATCTCCTTCTCAATGCACAACAGGCGGATGTTGAAGTCACATTGGCCAACCGGCTGCCCCTGGAAAAAACAAAAAGCAAAAATCTACTCATTAATGAATCATCCCCCGGACATCTATGAAATATTATTACCAATATAAAAAGCAATATAGTTTATTTTCATAATAAAGTGCAAGGTTTTACTATCCCAATACTGACAAATCTCCAAGTCATGCATGAAAGATTAGTTTGTGGTTTTCAGCAATTTATTTCTCCAAGGTCATCAAACTGCAAACTAACACTAATCTCTTTTGGAAATGTCTTGTACGTCAATGAAAATGAAACATAAAAGAAAGTGCCAGTCCACTGCCATGGTAACAGTGTTATGGTCTGAATAATCATGAGCTGGAGGAGAATCATCCTCGTGGGGCTGAGAAGACTGACCGTATAGTTGCTACAATATTGACACCAAACCTAGTGTGCACAGTGCAATCAGCCTGTCTTTGATGTCGCTATGACAACAGGACTATGCCTTTGCCTGTTGCCACATGCAGTAACTGTGAATAGAAGAGCACCAACTGTCCAACCAATCAGCAATCGGCTGTCCGGAGCCGTCACAGCCTCCACCAAACGGGTCGGGCCACCAAGGCCAAGCCAAGGTTCCACCAAGCCCATCTGTCTGTCCACTGAGAGTATGGGGGAAGTAAAGGGCAATGAAAGCTGACGCTCTCGCCTGCGGTTTCTCATTAATTTGGCTGGTTGAGAAGAGCTAAATTAAAAGATTATGTCTGTCTGCCGGAACGGCTTTCAAGTGTAAACTGGAGGAGAGGAGCTGGGTGGAAATCACTTTGGCGATAACTGAGTTTTACAATGTGAAGGCCATTTCCGGTTCCAAAATGGGAGTCTGTTCAACTGATGTTTAGTATAGATCGTCTTAGTAGACACAGATCTAAAATGACAGGAGAGCTTTGTAGATTGTAGTGTTTGCATTGCAACACAAAAAATAGCCGAGAGCTCTTCATGGAAACTATTTTCCATGTGAATTCAGTTTCTGAAATGGCAGTTATATACACGTTATTCCAGGGAAAACCATTGAAGTATGCAAGTTAAATATTTATTACTGCATGCTGGATTTAATGCTTTCCACTTGTCCACTTGATGAACTTCACTTAAAACACAAAGTCTCTCAATCATGAGCAGTGTTGGGCAGTAACAAGTTACTAGTTACATATTACTGTAATATTATTACTTCTAACAAGTAGTATAACGAATTACTCTGCAGAAATAGTAATATATTAAAGGACCACTTCACCACTTTTCAACTTATCTTCCTATAATTGGTCCTAACTAATGTTCATGATAGAATACCACAATTTTTTACTACTCAGTCTGTGTCTCACAAGAAGGCTGTGGGCAGTTCAGAAACCCGTCCACCAGTGACATCATCGATGGTGAATCCAAGCTAATAGAAACGGCAGGCTTTCTTTTCCTGAAAAGTTGCAATGCAAAAGTTGAAGCCATCGTTCTCACGATAATAAAAATCTAAATATATTTTAAAACAAATCTTGTTTAAAATAAAATCTGCCTAATGATGATGTCACTGGTGGACGGGTGTCCGAACTGCCCAAAGCCCTCCTATGAGACACAGACTGAGTAGGAAAAAATGGTGGTGTTTTATCATGAACATTAGTGAGGACCAATTATATGAAGAGATGTTGAAAAGTGGTGACGTGGTCCTTTAACTATTTACTCCGCCAAAACACGCTTCGTTACTCGTTACAAATGAGCGTCATTTGTTTTTGTTCATTTGTTCAGTTATGCACTCATAGTAGATGGTTGTTGCATGGCATGCAAAAATAGAACAGATCTACAAGCTATCAACGGGTAAAAACAGATGCGTTGTAGCTTGTAGATCTGTTTTTGTTAGCCTGCGCACAGTTATGATGTAGCGTATGAGTCTATGCGACACTCGCTTCACTTCCAAAAAACAACAGAGACAGACAGACATGACAGAGAAATGTATCGGTATTATTTTTCATTCTTGTCTGTCGAAGATGCCAAGTATATTAATGTCTAAACGTGTTGAAGCATCCGTTAAAAAACGCACAAGAAACACAGAGCCCCCCCCCACTCTTTTGCGGGTGGAAGGGGCCCAGTTGAAAAGTAATATGTAACTATTACTCTTGATTCCAACTAATAAGTAATGTAATATTATTACTTTTTCTAAGGAGTAATAAGTAAAGTAAACATATTACTTTCCTAAGTAATATTGCCCAACACTGATCATGAGTGTGTTTTGGCTGTTGGTTCCTATTCCCTTTAAGAGCCAGATGTGCCTGCCTGTGTACTGCTAATTAAATGATGGAGTTGGAGGAGACGCAAAAAGTTTTCTGCAAAAGGTAAAAGATCTGCTTGTGCATGAAGTGAAATTGCGTATCTGCGTAACCATCTATAGGGACAGCAGGGATCCAATGCTGAGGTGAAATTGACGTGGGGGGGAGGTAGTGGAGACTGTGAGTGAGTGTGTCCTTGTCTTCAGGAATAACCAGAAGTGCTGCACAATGGCAAAAGGGATATAATGATGTCAGGAGACAGGGGAAATACAAGTTCCCTGCTGCTCACCTAATGTGTATTTGGGCATGCTGTTCAGAATCAAGCCTTCTGGTGCCGTGTAATGTGCCCTAATTTAAGTCCAAGAGACATCTGTGATATCTTGTCATATGAACTTAATAATCACATGCTCATTCTCTTCATTTAAACCACTTGTGGAACAGCTGTACAGCTCTGCCTCCTGCATGGCAATGCATAGCAGTCCAAGAGACATCCATGACGGATGGCGATGTCAAGGGCTGTTCACACCAATAATGATACCTGATGATTAATATAACGATAATGATGTGAACATCCATACTGATAAATGATTGTGTTAACATTGGCTGTATAGGAGCCACAACATGGATATTGAATACATGTTGGCTAAAAGTGTACTTGAAATAAACACGTCTCTCACTCTCCTCCACCTCTTATTCTTAGAATCCATATTCTATTCTCTCTATTCTAATTTCAGCTGCAATGCTGTACATGAGTGATGTGCTGTTGTATTGTAGTCAGATGAGTGGCACCCTGTCAATTCAGATCTATTTTTTGCGAGCACAGTGTACACACATTGTGAACCAGCTAGTTATATATAGTCTGGTTCAAATCTTATTATGTGCTCTTTAAATAAGACTGTGAACTTTAGACAAAGCTCAATCCCTTTCATATTTTTCACACTGCCCCCTAAGATAGTAATGCACAAGCAATTTGCCTAGCCACACCTCATTTTAAGACCAACAAGCCCCTGGCCGCACAGATGGGTGCAAGTGCATACCACTGTTTGGGTTGTAAACTAGCAATAACAGTTGTGCTGCGCTAGGGCCCTGTGCCAAAGAAAACGGCATAATCTGCAGGGTTTTTCTTTCTGACTGTTATATTATATATATATCTGATCCCATACCAGTGGGCCTATTCAGTAGTTCAATATTGTCCAATATATGGATGCAGGGCAGACAGTGACATGATGTAACTCCAAGGCATTTGACTGTTGCTCTGCCACTGATTTAGGTAAAGGCCACATCTTTTCTCTAGAGAGTTCTATGGAAGTAAAGGGTAAAATGGTCTATTTAAGTGGAGGAGGTTCTGGGCAGCCAGTTTGTGGGTTAGTTGCTGCTAACATTTCTGTTCATTTCATCTTATGTGTGAGACAGCTCAGCTCTATATATAGCTTAATACTCTATTTATGTAACTCCATTGTAAATTTGTAGCTAATCTGTCAATGTGCTGAAAACATTTGTTTAGATTATAGCACTTGGGGAAGGCAATTAAAATGGAATAAAAAGCCACATTTGAGGATAAAAGGATTAACGCAATCAGGAAACAAAAAACAAAACAAATTTGAACAATCTAATGACAGCCTCCTTAAAATTATTGTGATTATGAAATAATGATCCCTTTGTGCCGGAAAATTGCTAATAAATGTTATTTATTTTAATCAACAGTGCCAAACCCTACTGTTAGTCCAGGGATAGAGTAGTACAGTGTAAGTAGACAATCATGTGTCTCCTAAATAACAATAACTATAACTATAAATATATAATTTCCACACCACAATCATGACAACGACCATCAGCGTTTGGATCCCTTTCAGAGCGATGTTAAGAGAATGATAGAAACATTGACAAAAAAAATCTAAATTCAAGAGAAGAACATCAGGGATGCGATCCCAGTTGTTCACCAACCAATCTTTAAGAGAGTGCATTGCAGAGAATGCGCTCTCCCCTGCTGTGTTTGTTTGTTGAAGCACCTGGCCAAGCTGGATGAACTGCGGGGGAATCGAATCCTATCCACGGTGGTGAGCAGGAACTTCACCCCTGCACTACCCAGATGCCCCTGGTGATGCGCGGGCCAGCCCGTTGCCCGCCGGTCATGCGGAACGGGCGGACGGGGCAAGGGTTTCAGCGCAATTATTGCGGGGTGGGCTGCACATTATGTAAATTGATAGGGAAATAGCCCAGTCCCCCCTCCCCTCTCTCTGTCGCGATTGAATGGACTGGATTTGCTGCCTGTTGAAAAGCCAATCGGGCCAATCGGTAGGCTACTTTTTATTTTTGCAGGGCGGGCGGGTCATTGATTAATATATATTGTTTTGCGGGCGGGTTGGCTCCCGTGGCTGGACGGGTCGAGCGGATTATGAAAAAAAGCCGGCCCGCGCATCACTACCCTGCGCAGTGTTGCACATATCATGGCTCTGACTGAAGCCATGACACAAATAATCAGTGTCGGATCGAAGAAATTGCACGTCTAAAACTGTTACTTTTCAGAAAACATTTTCAAAAACATTTCATTGCTTAAATATTTAGAAAACCAAGCCACAGACGCACTTAACCACTTTCAACCTGATGTCTCTACTTTAAGCATGTCATTATAGCTGTCAGTGTCAACCATTCAACAACATTCTGCAAAATGTTTTCAAAGGTAGAAATAATAGCAGATCTACAAGCTCACATGTCGCATCATGACATGCTGTGAGCTTGTAGAACTGACGTTGTTGCTGCTTTTGCGCAATACTGTCATACAATGAAGTCTAAAAAAGCCCTTACTTTAAAAAAAGAAATACGGAGATACACGGTGTCTTGCCCAACATTCATTTTCAGTGAATGTGCAGTGACTGTTCCTAGAACAACTGTTATCATGTCCCACACATTCTGCACCATCTGTCAAGATGTAAGTGTGAGTGATTGAGAGCATGTACTGTACTGCCTGTTCAGTAGGTAATGCACACTGTAATCCTGGGTGCTACACTAACTCTGGTAAATCTGCCTTTATGATGTGAAGGTGACTTACGTCACCTCAAGATTATTTGATTAATCAAAAGTTATTGATATAATCATTGCAACAAAAATAATCTGATGAATCAGTCTAACAGCCCTAGAAGAGCATGGTAAAGAAACAAAAAAAGAAGCCAACTTGTTCGCAGAAAGCAAAAAGCATCCGATCTGTCAAGCTACAATTCGGTGAATTATAGAACAGCTCTTAAGGGAACACTTTACAGTAGAAGAAAAAAGTGCGTCTATATATAAGCATGCATGAAATGTTAAAACAGAGGGAATCTGTGGGAACAGAAATGAAGCCTTCTTTATGAGAGAAGATAGCTGAACAAACAAAAAAGTCGTAAAAAAAAAAGAGACCCAACAAAAGATGGATCTTGTTTGAAAGCTTAGTGATTCTCTGAGCTAATTTGAAATCAAAGCCATATAGGCAGTGCAGAAGGACCAGTGAGAAGCAGCATCATATGCAAACTCCCATCTGGGTTGTTTAATGCTAGGGACAAGAAAAATGTGTGTGCATTATTTCTTTATTTTATTTTTTACATTTTTAAGAAGTTTTCAAATATTTCAAAAATAGCAGATCAACAAGCTCAAGGCATCATGGGAAACCCCATAAAGGACCCATGGGGAGCCAGTTACAAACATTCACACAGAACATTCTTGGGTGTATGACTGTGGGGCATTGATTCACGTTTTCACAAAAACATTATGCAGGAGTGTCCGTGACAGAGATAACATAACAATTCTTACAGTTAGCGGAATTCCCCTTTTAAGGAGAATGTATGCAATGTATGAATGTGGGTGTGGGCTGTGGGCTGGGTCGTAGCTGAGTGGGTAGACAGGCCATCTAGGAATCCGAAGGTCACTGGTTCAGTGGTTCACTGTCGGTTGGGTCCACCCAGTCTATGTATTGAAGTGTCCATGAGCAAAACACTTAACCCTTAACTTCATGTGCTGCTGTATTAATGTCAGCCACTGCTCCTAATAGTTAGGATGAGTTAAATGCAGAGGAAAAATTAACGTATACTATCTGCAAATGCACATGTAACGTAGCAAATCCCAATAACAACCAAAGGGAAGTATTATATATTGCTACAATGCAAGAAAACATTAAATAAACTCTACCAACATTTTGTCATGACAAGTCTTCATCAGGGAATAGATCCATTATGACCTTTTTGAAAATCGAAGTCACCCCCTCTTCTAGGAAAACCACTTTCTCTATGCCCAATTGCCCATGTAACTCAATAAAGTGTGCTGAAACAGTAAGTGCTTTTCTTTTACATCTTATGGAGCTGAGAAGTTCTGCTTTAGTACCTTAAGGACACATATAGTTTTGCCCACATAGTACTTGCCACATGGACACGAGATAATGTAAATAACACATTTTATGGTGCAAGAAATAGGCAGCCGTTTCAATTTGGTACATTAATAAGTACTGTTGCATTGCGCACAAGCACCAAATCAGTCATTCCCTGTGTGTGTGTGGGTGTATGTGTGTGTGTGTGTGTGTGTGTGTGTGTGTGTGCGTGCGTGCGTGCGTGCGTGCGTGCGTGCGTGCATGCGTGTGTACAGTATATAGCAACATCATATTTTTAATAATTTATTCTCTCAACAGCTAGTTCTTTGCAGCCACATATTTAATTTTTCTCTCATTAGTAGTCATTACATACATATTGTTAGTAAAAATATATCAGGGTCAACACTGGCTGTTGGTCAGACTACCTTTAGGGGATGATTATGACAACAGTGGGTTTAGTCTGTAAGTCAGTTTACAATATAAATCTGCGGATGATCCAGGCGTCAAGAAAACGGATTCTGTCAATCAAAATTCTGTCAATTTTATGTATGTGTTAAGAAGTTTAATTAATAAATAAAAAAAGACTGTTACAGCCAAGTCAGGCAGAATATATCATCCACATACCTCTTATAGACTATAATAGGGAGAAAAGGGATTTTGTTTTAGTTTTTCGTTTTAACTCAAAGGAATCCAAGAAAATATCCTACACAGCACAGTTTTTTTGCTCGCAGTAAAGTGGACTCTGAAAACCATTGTCACTATTTCTTAGAAAGTGGTTGGAAGCATTGCCCTGTGCTGCAGAGTAAGATAAAGATAAATAAAACAAGGTCTATCTCCACTAGCTCAGTAGTGTGTGCCGTTTCAATTGCCCCGTCTGGCCTGTGCCCCACAGTTGATGCCGACGAGGTGAAGGGGGTTATTATAGAACTGTAAGGCCTCTGCAGGAGCAGCAGGCTGCAAGGTGCCTGATAAACCTGTAGACGAGCACTGTTGTTCTGAGACATGTAATGAGCAGCTTACTTGATAGCTATAGCCTGTTCATTGCCAATGGTTTCATTTCATTAACCACATGAGCCCTAGCATCCCTATTCTGGACATGTCTGTAATAGGCGGACAGTCAGCAATTCACAGAAAATGGCAGATCTACAACCTCACAACGTGCTAAGAAATTCGGTGTAAAGGAAAAAGGTATGGGGCCCAAGTACAGAACCTTGGGGACACCAGCCAACAATGTATGATATAAAAGTAGGGGTATTAACAGCGGTACGATATGTATCACGATAAATGGTTGACGATACTATACTGTACATGGACGATATTGGTTCATTATGGCGATACGATTCAATGATTTGAAATCAATACAGTAACTATTTAGCAAATACATTAAATATGTTTTTAAGGGAATGATTTATTAGTATGGATATAAATAAGTCAACAGTGATGTGGATGTGCCGATGAGACATTTTGGCCGATATCGATATCCAATATAATTAATTGCTGTTATGGTCGAGAACCGATATTAGCAATGTCGATATTATCTCATTCTGTATTGAAAAATTATAATAATTGTGTCCATTCTGAAAAATACATGTAACAGGGTGTCTGCACTGCAGGCTTAGGCAAGTCAGATTTAACTTAAATACCT
The DNA here is from genome assembly GCF_951216825.1 of Electrona antarctica. Lineage (NCBI taxonomy): Eukaryota > Metazoa > Chordata > Actinopteri > Myctophiformes > Myctophidae > Electrona > Electrona antarctica. The sequence continues at coordinate 24,722,288 of NC_136798.1, forward strand.
TTATATTTAATATTGTGAGCTTGTAGATCTGTTCAAGCTGTTACTTTGGGCTTGTTTATCTGATTGATTAATCGAACCGATGCGGATTAATCTAAAAACTAGAATGGGCAGATACAGATGTGTTTGCCGATTAATCTCCCATCACCGTACCGTATGGTACCGTACAGTACGGTACAGTAAAGTATGGTACAGTACAGTACAGTGCAGTATGGTGCGGTGCGGTACGGTACGGTGCGGTACAGCACTGTAAGTAGTTATGGTATATAAGTGATGTAGAGAGACTTAACCCCCTTATGGCCACCCTAATTAACAGTGGATTGTGCCTTCTACCTGCACTATTCATATTTTTAATTCATAATTTTAATGCCAATAGAAAAATCTGTGATATTCACAATATATCTCATTTTAACGGGGCAATCATATAGTATTAGACACCCAGTCCCGATGGTGGCGGTAACTTCACCATTATGGCGATTTTGAGCGAATAGACCGAATCTGGTGTCGTCGTTTCCGGTTAAACGGGTATCAACATCAGCTAACTTTCTGCAATGTGTTACACAGTGATCTGTCCCCGATGCTATGCGATCATCGTTTATTTTCATATCTAAGTCAAATTAAGCTCTAATCAAGCCCCGAATATCGCATTTTGAGCAGCTATGCACATAAAGACCTCGTCCGCGACCGTGCACGCGAGGATTTTAGGTGAAGGACATCGGCCGTTAGCCAAAAATGCTAAAAGTTGCTACATTATTTAAAACAAACACCCCAATTATAGGGAATAAAACAATTACGTCAATAACGTCAACGGTAGTTGGGGATTAATTAATTCACTACGTCAATACCGCCAAGGGCAAAAAGAGGGTTAACTGTTAATCCCTGGAGTGTTTTCAATACACTTTGGAGACACTGTTATCTATCAGTAAATGTTTTGGTGTTAGCAGTGAAAATATATAACAACAAACTGAGGTGTCTGAACTGCTGTCATCGCTGTGACGGAGGCAGAGCAAACTTGCCTAGCCACAAACTTTAGCCGCCACCTCACTCAACTTCTCAGGTGGAGGGGAATAAAGAGCATGTAAGGTGTGACAAAGCAGCCCACGTTCTGTGCCTCAGCAGACAGGGCAGGAGATGTCAAGAGGCAATTTACTCCCACCCACCACCTCTGCAGTGGGTGTTAAGAGCTCTTATATACTCATCTCATCCTCTGCTCGCTTTGTTTAATGTCACGTCTAATGAAATATCAAAGAAAGATAACGAGGTCAAGGAAAAGATGGCAGAACGCCAATGTTGATCTCAGGTTCTGAACTCAAAATTGACACATTTAATCTCAGAATAATGGCTTTCAATATTATAATACATCTTGTGAAGGTATATGGATAGTTGTGGGAACATCACGACAGCTTGTCAATTCCTCCACAGTGGGAGAGCTGACATTGACTGACAGGCATTTACTCAGAGCTGACACGAAACAGTATTGCTGCAGGAAGACAACAATCCTCATCTAATTCCACAGCCAACCACTGAAATAGAACAACCCACCTCCAAGTCTTCAGGGTTTGACAGTCCAGGTCAACCAATTTCATGTTTCAAGAGGCACATGCTGTGCTGCAAGAGCACCCGCAATGCATGTCTTGAGAATTAATTGAGCTTTTTTTTAAATCTACAAGCTGCACTTTGACATAACCTCTTCCAATGTTCAGCAAAAAGCAAGTGAAAAGCCTTGTTCTCCTAATCTGGATGAAGCTATCATGCACACGAAGCCATCCTGGCCTGGGAGAGGACACAATCCCTGCCGCCACACTCCACTGGCATCGCTAACTCGGGAGTCTGCTGGCCTGTCTGACTTCCCAAACAAGTTGTTATGCGTTTAGTGTCACTTCAGGGCACACAAGGCCTGGTGGGTGGTGTGTTCCCCCTCCTGCTGGGTTTCCATCCTGGGGTGGCGCCTACTCCGTGCCGAGGCGAGGAGCAGGGCATGGACCACATAATGGAGAAGGCCAATAATGGCCACACTGGGATCAATACAACACAGCTTTATTGATGGCGTTGAGGGGTGCCCCCATGGAGACTCTAACCTCTGCTCTGCCTCACAAAGACTTTCCCCTTCGCCACTAGGGCATTGATTGAGCCATTTGCTCGTGCGATCGATCCTCTGATCAATGGAGGGGAGGTTACAGACAAAGATAGCGTCGCTTTTCGGGCAGAAACCTTCTATGTGCATATTCCATTAATTTTATGTTATTTTTTTTAAATTATGCCCTTTGTTGCCGTGTAATGAGAGAGCTGTCACAAAATAGCTGCAAGCTCAGACACAGCTGTTTTTGAGTGGTGCAACCACTCCAGGGAACAGCAATGTCCGTGTTAACCTATGTGTATGTATGTGTGACTATGAGTACCAGTAGGGGCAAAAGTGGCACTGTTGTGCCAGAAACAGAGAGAGAGATAGTGCTGCACTGTTGCCTGCTAATGAGAGAGAGAGAGAGAGAGAGAGAGAGAGAGAGAAAGAGAGAGAGAGAAAGAGAGAGAGAGAGAGAGAGAGAGGGGGGGGGGGGGGGAGAGGGGACTTGCACCACTCAATTCACGTGATTTTTACACCTATACTCTGTAGGTTGTATAAACATTTACCAAATGAAAAGTATTAAGAAGAGCTTGAGACAAAATAATTCCAATAACTGTAACGGTTTTGGACATACAGGGTTTCCACCTGTCAGCCCCACACACACACACACACACACACACACACACACACAAACTTTCTTTTTTTCATCCGTGCAGGCTCATTCATCTTTGGACTGACCTGCCGTTATACAAGCATTTAGATAAGCTTAGCCATTACCAGCCAGTGGATTGTTGTCCTCGGGCAAAAGAAATCACGTAAGGGTGAAAAATGAATGTGACAACACATCACATGAGAGAAGGCAGAATTAAGCGTGCACATTTTATACAGTTGCTCTGTGGCAATTATGGCTGTCACAACTAATGAGCGACGAAGAAGGGATAATCAGCCGAAAACAGTGAGGCATCGTTGTTTTCGGCTGCAGTGACACCAATGAGCGTCACCGCTTTTGACAATGTCAGAAGCTCCAACATCCATTAAATCCTACTCTAGCAAATTAACGATGAACTAAACAAAAAAAAGCGTCAGAAATACTTTTAAGTGGTAAAAGTTAACGTAAAAGTTGAATGTGGGGACTAAATATCGAGTGTAATAGACAGGTTCAACAAGTGGCTGCGTGCTTTGTCTGGCTAAGTCATGGTTTACTGATCACTTAATTGTGAAAAACAATGAGGCATTTTTGTTTTCAGCTGCAGTGACACCGATGATTGCAAATGAAGGATGAACAAAACAAAAACAAAATACAGACAGATATAATAAATCATATTTAAGTGGTGAAGGTTACCTCAAACGTTTATCAACACATATTGAGTGAGTTTGAGTATAATAGACACCGGCTCAGTGGCTTTGTGGTTAGAGACAGTGTGCACCCTGAGAGACTGGGAAGTCGGGGCTCTGGAAAAAAGCTGCACCCTCGCTCAACATCTAGGCCAGCACAGCACAGACACCTCTGCTAACAGATTAGCCTGCTCTTGTCCTCAAGGACGCACGGGCATGCGTGTGTGCGTGTCAAAGTCAATAAAAGCCAATGCACCACACAAGACGCCTTGCTCTGATTAACTCTACTACTGACTGCAGACATTCTAACTGCATTTGAAAGAATTTGACACACTTCTCATTTCCTCTCAGCTGAACCCCAGGCAGAAGCGACTGCTAATGACGCTTGGACAGTGCTAACGACCTGCAAACAGTGAGGAGTCAGGACTGGAGGAGTGACAGGTCAACAGACAAGGGCTACTCACGTTGAATTTTATGATGTCATATATCAGGTAGCGGGGGACAGGCTGGCCGTTCACCTTGTCTATGATCATTTCCTGTGGAAACACAGGGGAGAAAACAACCAGATGTGAATTACAGATGTGGCGTACTGTATGTGCACAATGCAACGGTTGTTTTAACCACATGAATCTTGGCATCCTTAGTTTGTGCATGTCATAGTAGGAGAACGCTTGGTGACAATAGGCAAACATTCAATGGAAATAATAGTTTTGAGCTTGTAGATTGGCTATTTTCTGTGAAAATGTTTGGTGTAGAGTGAAAAAGGGAGGAGACCAAGTATAGACTCCTTGGGGACTCAAAGTCGACAAAGTAAATAGAGCATAAGCCGATTGTATACACCCTGATTCAGAAGAACCAGTCATTGTCTCCACCAGGCCGAAGGGATGGGAAGAGAGTATGTTTTGCACTCCGTCCGTCCGTCTGTGAACAGCTAATCTCCGGCACCGTTAACCCGGTTGATGCCAAATTTTGCACACACACTCCCTGGATGCTAATGATGAACCTCTGACCCAAACTTTCCAGAACGGCCTGTTATAGCACCACCAGGAGGACGACTTTGGAAAAACATTTTTTTATATTACTCCTCCAGATTCTGTCCAGAAATCCCACAAATCGTTACACACTATCTCTATAGTCATGTGCTCAAGACAGATCTGTCCGATATTTCATATTCCATCCTAATTGGCTAACATTGGCTTTCAAAGTTTGCAGGATTGGCCCTTTTGAAACAAAAAGCCTCAAATCATGAACACAGCGTGCAATTTACGTGAAATCTTTCACAGACTTTCCTACTAGGCTGAGGAATATATCCCACCCTTTTCACATTGGCCTGTTATAGCGCCACCAACAGGTGGATTTTAGCAAAACACATTTTTGGAACAAAATGCCTCAAATCATCCAATTGCCATCAATGGTGTAAGAACAAATGGCACCGTTTTCACATTGGCCTATTATAGCGCCACCAGGAGGCCACAACCAGACCTGGCCTGGTGGAGACCTGTGCCCCGAGGGGCACTTTTTCTAGTTTTCCCTGAAACTGAGGGAGAGAGAGGAAGCGTTGGACAGACTGAGAACGGTGTAGTTGGAAGACTAATTGTTGTGAAATAAAGTGAGGAAATGGCAACAAATGTGAGGGGTGGATAAAAAGGTATGCCACCCGGAGCTCAGTGTCAACATTCATTTAATTTAATATTATTAGTTAATTTTAATTTCAATCTGCTGTGGAATCACAATCATGGTGTGCTGAAACCCTCCTTCCATGGCACCCTCCCCAGCCTGCCCACCCCACAAGTGGTTACGTCACGTGTGATGGGAACTGGCAGTGGGTCGGCACCCGGCAGGGGATGATTAAGTCTCATAGGGTTGTGTCTTCGGAGAGGAAGGAAGCCTGCGGCACCGAGGATAGGGGGAGGAGTGAGTGTGTATGAGGGGGGAGGGGGGGTGGGGGGTTGCTAGGGAAGGAGGACGAGACGCAGAAATAGAACTATGCATGCATTATTCACGACTGTCGAGTTCAGATGCAGGTACACATCTAATCTGCGGGAGTCCTATGATTGGTTTTCACATAACTATTGTGCAACATGCTGTGTGTGGGTGGGTGCCATAGACGGTCTTGTAAAAAGAAAATATGGTAGGGTATCACACTGTCATCGACAGGAGTCTTCACTTCAGCTGTGTAACCTGTCGCAAACATTTAGAGGAGGAATGAATGACACCTTTATAGCTCTCTACTTTACTTCCTTGTCTTGTATTAAATATTTAAGGCACTCAATGTGATCAACTGTGATGCGTCTGACAAAAGTGGAGCGGGTAGCAAGCAAAGACTTTCAGAGATTCAATGCTAGCTGTGGGTAGGTGATCACTTTTGCCGCTGAGTGCTTTTAGTTGCACAATGAAGCCGCTGGCCATTAGAGAGAGCTTGCATAATACTACTCAGCCAAAAAGAAGAAAAGAAAAGAAAAACAAAACGCATCCTGTGGGCAGGAATACCTAAACTTCAGAACAACAACAGATTAACCACCATTTAATCCTGGTGTTGCTATTTTGGATTTTCAGAAAATGGCGAAAATAGCAGATCTACTGTAAACAATGCATATGAGAGTATGTAGATCGGCTATTTTCACTATTTGTCATACAATAAAGTATATAGGGCTTAAGTGGTTAATGGTAAACTCAATCAACACAAAGAAAATACTGTGAAATCACCGTAGATACCGATTCTCTAGTTGTCGTGAAGCCATAGTATACAAACAAAGATGAGGATGTTTCTGTGGGGATGGAGATGAAAGAGATCAGCAAGCCCAGCTTGCCCTCAGCAATGCTCACAGTGAACAGCCAAGCAAAGGCTCTCTCTCTGTGAACACACAGGGCCAGAAGCATCAACAGACAACAACCAACCGTGATTCAAAACAGCCCTTGCGGCAGCACAAACGCGCATCTGCACGGCTCCTTCAAAGGCACACTAATGTGCCATTATGTGGCATGCCTGAGCGAGGAAACGACATTTCACCATATCAGCAATCATTTAGCCCTAGAGGGAGAGGGAGAAGGCGAAGCCCTCGTCTAGTTTACATAAAGCAACTCTCGAAAGACAAGAGTGAAAGACAAGAAGAAAAATGAGCTTGATAATGACGACAGATAACACACCTCTCATCACATCTCCGGCACAACACTAGGAAAACTGTACATGAACCAGGACCAGACATCTCAAATCAAATCAAGGCCAGAGGACATAAACACAAGCCATAATGGCACCAATTTCCTTTTGTGTTCCTTGTTAGGAGAGCGTGATAACAACTCATGTCTTGTGCACCTGCTGCTGTGGAGAACTGGGACATGACCTACACCACAAGGGTGCCAATAAAAGCCCAGTCCCATTACTGGAGGGTGAGGAGGATAACTCACACACTACTCACGCCTCCCAGAAAGCCTCAGTGCTAGGGCTGTCGCCATCGTGACATTTTACTTGATGAGTGTCATTCAAATAATTTGCGATTAATGACTTAATTGTGTTTTTGACATTGAATATTAACAGAGTGTGTCTTTTAGGCTTTGTAATCAAAAACTGCACAGGAGGTGGGGGCACGGTGGCACAGTCGGTAGTGCTGTCGCCTCACAGCTAGAAGGTTCTGGGTTCGACTCCCACTGGGGACGCTGTGGGCGCGCTCTCTCCTCCGCGTCATCAGTGCCCATACCCGAGGCGGGGTTGGCACTCGAAATGATCTTCATATATGGAGACGGCCATATATGGAGCGTGTCATGAGGCGTGATGGACTTATGACCATATGGTGGCGTGACGTGTCACAAGGCGTGACGTGTCACGAGGTGTGATGGACTGACGGCCATATATGGTGGCGCGACGGAGCGACGGACAGGTTTTGCAGGTTCATAGTAATCTGCGACCTATGGTCGCAATAATAATACCTGGGATTTATATACCGTTTTTCTAAGTAATCAGAGACGCTTTACATGCGTGTGTGGGGCCAGGGGACGGGAGAGAAAAATAAAAAAGACATAAGAATTAAAAGCAATACAACACAAAAAAAGCACAAGCTGAAACAAAGTCAACTCGGAAAGGCGATAATATAATCTTATACTAAAATCTGTAAACTCACAACCCCTCACATCACAGCGCATTGTAAGCTTGCTATTTGTTAATTCGAGAAAAAGGGAAAACAAATCAACAGATTAATTCATACGGATGGAATGGAATTATGCAAATATTATTGTGATTAACTCAGATAACTACGATTAGGCAATTATTGTGATAGGCCTACTCAGTGCCAAGCTCAAAACTGCACTGCAGAGTGGAATGTTTTATTTATTTTGTTATGAGCATTGTTGTGTGTTTATGCTGATGTGTATTTGTATTGTATTGTTTTTGTCTACCCCGAGCACACAGACTAAGACAAATTCCAATGTTATATTGAAATGGAAATACATTATTAATCTTGAATTGTGGTGGGGAAAACAGAGGCAAGATAGAAGCATCCGATTCTGGAAAAGCTTGTTATTGTGTTTTCTAGGACAGGGGTTCCCAGTCTGTTCCATGGTAAGGACCATGGAAAGGTTTAAACAAATAGTTAAAATAGCTGACAAGCTATTGTAATTTAGATTTTTTTTTTTAAGAAAAGGTCTTAAAAGACTTTGAAACATTTTTACAATAATGACAAACAGGGAATACCAAGTCGAAAGTGGTTAAACTGGCACAACAATTTCATGAATTCTCTCAATATTATGTATTGTATTCTAGAACACAGGCCTGCACTTGTCCTGTCAGTCCTCTATTCAACAGGCTCTACTGCCTGGCTCGGGTACATCCCAGAGGTTTGGCATGAAAGGGGGCGACAGACAATATCTGTCAGTCACCAGTGTGGTGGAACAGCAGGCCAGTGTTGGTAAAAGAGGGGTGTCAAAGTTCAGTAAAGCTAGGTCTGAGCATGTGGGACTTTTAGACAGGTCACACAGAAGGCAGCATGTCGCACCACATTAGAGATGTCTGAGCAAGCAGAACTAGAAAGAACAAGATGGGCTCTAAAAACAGTGTGGCTCCCATGTGGACCTCAGACTTCCTCTGGCCGGTCTAAACACAATACACGCTCCTTCAGACGTCCGATTCTTTGTGTGGAAAGGAAGGTTACATTCTAATACCATTCAGAACCTAAGATTCTTCGGACGATCTTGCACCCCCAGATGTTCAGACTGTCCGAACTAGTTCAGAAAGCCCTTCCGTATCTTTACCAATGTCAGAATGGGACATCCGAAGAAGCATGTATTGACATCCTACCGGACGTCAGTCATCTATGGTATAAGACTGTGCGCGCACGCGCACGCGCGCACACACACACACACACACACACACACACACACACACACACACACACACACACACACACACACACACACACACACACACACACACACACACACACACACACACACACACACACACACACACACACACACACACACACACACACACACACACACACACACACACACACACACACACACACACACACACACACACACACACACACACACAGTAAGAGAGCTCACCCCATCCAGTAAAGTGTTGGCTAGGTGGACACGTGGATCTTTGCGAAATGGGAACTCCAGGTTAGCTATATGGAAGACTGCATTGTCTCTTTCGATCATGTACACTTCATTCTTCCCGTGGATCAACATCATGTACCTGTTGAGGAGAACAGAAACATTATGTACAGATAATGTAGTTAGAATCAACATTACACAATCGTACACAAATTGTCTGATTGTCAAACAGATGCCGTGTACTGCAAAGAGAAATGTACAATTACATTCTAGGCATTTGAGTCTTTCCAAGAGTGTCTTACAAAAGTGCAAAGAATCAAATGAGCAACGTTCACCCCTCAATACCCAACACTGAACCAGGCACATACCAGTGGAGCTGTTCAGCAGCCAACAGTAAAAGACTGTGGTTGTACTGGGAGTGTGAAGTAAAGTGCTGAAAAAGAGCATCTGTGTTCTGCAAAACTACCCTGGATAAAATACAGGTTTAATAAAGGCACTGAGTCTGTATAGAACACCAAAGTCTGATGTCAATATCGGCAGAAGGCGCAAATCCATGTGTTCATGTACTTTTTATTTACATTGTAATCCCCATAGGGGATTTTAGATTGCCTCATAAAAGAACTGTGTTTGAAAAATAAACAAATCATCCAGGCCGCTTCACTCATATGGATATGAAGAATCAACTGACTGAGAGAAAACACTATTGTTACTACTGAATTAGTTACATTTTCGCTAGAAACAGACTGCATCATATATGAGTGACTGACTGTCATAAACGATGCAGAGACAGCTTGTTTATTTTTGGACCACAATGCTTATAGTAGACGATATTAAGATCACCCCATGTTATTCGCCATAGAGAGATTACTTCCGTGAACCAGGGGAATGGAGGGGATGAGCGAGTGGCGTTGTCAGGACTTGGGCGCTCTATTAGCGAGGCCTACAGGTTGGTTAGAGGCAGGGGAATGGAGGGGATGAGCGAGTGGCGTTGTCAGGACTTGGGCGCTCTATTAGCGAGGCCTACAGGTTGGTTAGAGGCAGGGTGTCTGTTCAGCAGGTAGAAGAACTAGGCCAGTGTGTTCCAGTTCCACCACTTGGTGTTGCTTATTGATCCCACATTACTGTCAAACAACAGGCAACAAATACCATTATTTTTCTTTCTCTTAACCCATTTTGACCTGAGATCAGATTCTAAAAATGTCTTCTACATCCTGACAGTTTTCTGAAAAAGCTATGTTTCTGTCAGTCGCTCTTCGATTTTTCAAAAATAGCAGACCTACAAGCTCGTGAGCTTGTAGATCTGCTATTTTTCAATAGCTAAAGCATAACATAATGCTAACACCAAAAGGGGTTCCCGCCCAAAATGGGTTAATGTATGACGCAATTCTAGTGTATCTTTATGGTAAATGAACGGGAAGGTGCAACTATGAGTAACAAAATGATTTATTCATGGTTGTTGGGTATTTATTTCTTCTTTGGCATACATACAGCATTTACAACATACAGCTAGTGTAGAATGAGATGTACAGTATGTATGTATGCAGTCAGCTCAGCAGTGTCTCATAAAGACAGGGTTCGTGGCAGCGGTGGCCGAACGGATAGCGGCGCGGTCTAGATACCGGAAGGTTCCCAGTTCGAACCAGCCGTCCGACACGTTAAAATTACCACCGCTGAAATGCCCTTGAACAAGGCATCAACCACTACGATGAAATGTGTTCTATGAGCAGGGCCTGGCTGGAAACAAGTTCTTGAGCTTAGCCCAGATACCCTGGGTAAATATAGATTTCATTTCATTTCATTTCATTTCATTTCAATACCACAGTTCCTAACTCCACAAGTCTCTTTATTGTGTCTCATAAAGACAGTGTTAATACCACAGTTCCTAACTCCACAAGTCTCTTTAGTGTCTCATAAAGACAGTGTTAATACCACAGTTCCTAACTCCACAAGTCTCTTTCTGAATAATGTATTGGCTTCAGATACTGAACAACTCAAAGACAATAGAAATGAGTGAGTTCTTGTGAATTATTCAGTTGAAAACCTTTTCACTACTAATTTGTGTCGCTATCATCAAGTTTTGGATTGTCTAGCAGTGCGATTGTAGAGGCTGGTCTGCAGTAATGCAGAAGTAACCATTAGATTATATCTTCAAATAACACCAGGGGCACATTTCATCCATGCCTTCTCCGAGATATAACATAGTAAAAGTAGACCCCCTCGTATTTTCAGAAATTATGTGGATATATAATACAAACCACATTGGTTTGTGGCAGATTAAGTTATATAAAACAAAGATAAAGCATGGAGCTCAAAATTTGGGAGATGGAAGAACCAGCGTGGGGATATTACTTCTTCCACCCGCACGCCCAAGGGGCTGGAGCATTTATTAAACAAAAAAAATAAAAAGAATGGTTAGTTAAAATGCTCAGAGATGGCCGATTTATCGGCAAAAAATGTTTGTCAGAATTGGCAATTTATCAGCTAAAGTATATCCTAAGCATTTAGCTGACTGTAATTACCTGCCATTATGAAACAGCTTTCGATAGCCATTAGGTGAATATATGACCACACTTAGTCTATATTATATTTGATGATGGCTCAGTGAAGGAGCTGGTGGGGAACGAAGAATCAAATTGTACCCCCGGCCCACACACCCCCATTGAATTACTTCTCTGCTACACCACTCAGTGGGAAGAATAAACTAGAAACATTCAAACCTCATCAAATAACAGAACATGTAATCAGCTGATCAATTTACAACTGATATGATGAGAGTCCATTTAAGTGAGCAATCAAGCATGCGTGTGTGTGCGTGTGTGTGTGTGTGTGTGTGCGTGCGTTCCTTCCACTCCATCAGGAATTAGACTGATGTGAAATTGTATTCAGATTTACTGTGACTGCATCAAATGCCATTAAACTAATCTGTTAGCATCAACTCAAATTGGAAATTAACTAACCTCGAATAAACCTATATAATACATATGATTTAAATTACAAGCCAAATGAAACCATCAGGCCTGAACAATCAGCTTATAGGAAAATATTATATCAATATTATATCTGCATATTTAACTTGACTGTAAATTTCAATAAGGTCTAATGCAAAATTGTGTTTGATATTGTTATTACAAAAAAGAAATAAGACCATCCATAATAAAGGACTATGATTTTCTTCTGCACAAAGATTATTTTTTGGTCTGACTCTGGGTGGCATATTAGCAAATACCGCAGCAATAAGCCAATCAAATTCTTGTTCAGTGATTACACTGCCATTCAGGCTGCAAATTGCATTATTTGAAACCAATGACTAACGTGTAGGACAGCACAGCATTCAAAAACACTGATTGTCACCAAACACATGTGTACTTTCAAACATCAAAAGAGTACTTCAGGATGCCAGGATGAACAAACTCAAAGCTATAACTGACAGAGAAGAACCAGTGCGTGCAAGCAAGCAACGCTATCCCACCAAATGCTTACCGTTTGGTTAACTTACATTTCACAATCAATCTGTGTTGGCACAAACCCTAAGCTATTTCACAAGGGAATGAGGGGAAAAATCAAAACAAATAAAGTAATCCTGCCTTCTGCAGGTCCCTAAAGATAAGAAGAAAAGGATAGGTCAACAACCTAGAAGAATTAGACATCGTTGAATTCTTCAATTCTGTCACTGTCTATTGAAAAGGACTGTGTGATCTAAATGCCGCACGCCTCCGGTGAATATTTCCCAATTTCACAAACAATCTGCTGTCGCATGCGCTCACCTCTGATAAAGATTATGCCAAGAGGGCTGACAAATGCTCCTTCTCAAAATACCAAGTTGGCAAAGGAAGATGTTTCCGTTCCGTCTCTAAAGGTCAAGTATCCTAATCAGTGTGCCTCAAAATGGAGGAAAACTGACGCCACTTTAAATTAGGGCGTTCATGCAAATAATGGGCACAAATTATTCATGTCACACTGGACACACAAAATAGTAGGGATGTACAACTCTTTGGGAAAGTAAGTCTGTAGACAGATGGATAAGAGATGAATGGCGTTCCCCCACTGCCAAAAGCATTCGTCATACCTGCTGTGACACAGCAATGCCATTAAAACATAGAATAGATTAGATGCAATTAATTTGCCTTCGATGTCAGGTGGTATGGATGCATGCCCTGGAGGCATGCCAGGAATGGGTTAGCGGGAGAATACTTCACCATCTGACAACAGACAGCCTGGAGATGGAAATATTTGACCGTCTTTTCTATATAGTGGATGGTTAAGCATTTCACTTGATTTATTGTTCACCCGCCTCATGCTTTTTAGGTGTCTTTGCTTCATTTGCGAGGTAAAAGTGGCAGGCACTTACAGAGGTGGGGGGGATGAGACATGGGGCTAGACTAGCGACATGCATCACAGGTCTCCAACTACTATCAAACAGTTGATGCACAAACCAGGCATCTACTGGTGTGACACACACACACACACACACACACACAACCATTTATTTATGTCCACATAAGAGATACAATACAAGGACACAAATATTTACAAGGTGCTGTACAGAATGCAATCAGCAAATCCTGGACACACACCCTTCAGGGGTACAAGTAACACTGTCTTCGCCATATTTGACGCGCACAAGCGCGTTTAATAACATCATTGAATAATGGCGCACACTAACTGGGTTTTAAATTAAATTATTCAAATCACTTTGACCACACACACACACACACTTGTAATTCTATTACAACGTATATATTATTTGAGTGCAACACATTCACCCGTCTCTGATAAAACACTTGTGATTTTCCAGGCATCAACGACTGCAATGGTGGACAATTCACATGCACTCAAACAGCAAAGTAATGAACAGCTTTTATCTTTTTAATGGAAACCAGACATATAATCTAATAGTCATTAGAGTGGGATAGTTGTCCCGCCATGCAGGGCGGCACCAGCAGTAATAACAGCCGCCCAGTGCGTCCACACACCCTCATCAGTTTGAAAGATCAATAGACAGCTTGACCCTTCTTCAGCAGAAAACAAAGGAGAAAACAATCCCAGTCCCTGTGATGACCGAACAGTGTGCTTACTGTGCTAGCCCTGACTCCAGGGTATGATTTGATGGGGAATGAGGTGGAAATCCTTGCCTCTGCTTTTGATACCCCGCAGTCATTCCTGTTTATCACCAGAGGGGATATGGTTTATCCTTGCTTCTGGTCGACTTAACATTTCCCTTTTCCTTGTGGCTAAGAAAATGTCCCTCCTGCCGTTTGTGATCGGTGCTTACCGCTCCACCCTGTGACGTTATATGACAGTCAAATTCAATTGACAAATGTGTGCATATCCCCCCCCCCCTCCCCCCCTTATGACGTCATGTTGTTGACATTAGACATCATGATAAAGGCCCTGCTCACTTGTATGGCTTTCAGAAATGACGTCATGGGATAGATAGATAGATAGATAGATAGATAGATATTATCCCACTGATTTTATAAAACATCTTTCACCCAGTGTCAATCGTCTACTCTAGTGTAATCCTGGGCTCTACACTCCCTATGCCAACCTGGGGAGAGCAACGGACTGACCTCATGTTTCCTTCAATGCATGCATGCTGACAGTCAGACATGCAAACTTAGGGTATGGGCACTGGGGAGACATGGGGAGGAGAGAACACACCCCCAGCGCCAACAGCGTCCCCAGCGGGAATAGAAACCAGGACCTTCTAGGTGCGAGTGAGGCAACAGCACTACCAACTGCACCACCGTACTCCCTAGTCAATGGAGTTTTAGTGTTTGCTTTAAGCAGTGACGTCATGTGGCAGCTACAATGGGTGCCCCTCACTTCACACGAGTGTTTGATTTTACAACTTACCAATCCTGACCGAAGACAAAAACTCTCTGCTGACCCCGAGTCACAGACAAGGGCTAGCAAAGTGGGAGGAAAAGGAACGAGCGACACCCTAAAACTGCAGACCAGAAGTTGAACGAGCAGCCCCATTTACAAGTGGTCTACATTTTAGGTCAAATGAGAGGCCAGGATTGTAGTAGCATTGTATTGGTTTAGAAAGGAGCAGAAAACGCCTCGCCTTTAACCGTTAAGCAAATCGTTTCCACAGATGGGAAAATAACCTTCCTTTTTCACAAAGGAGAAACACCAAACCACTCCAATACTGTTGTTGGGGATAGTGCCAATGTCAGCGATCATCAACTGAACTCTGTCATTGCAGAAAAAGAAATTCGTATCACCCACTGAGCAGACTATAGGTTTGCGGAGGGTCCATTGGACATCCTGCCGTCGAATTGGTCAGTTAACATCGTCAAGTATGTTCACTACTGGAGGGAGCTTTATTGGCATCTAACTCCCAAAGGAGCAGTTCCAGTCCTTATCAGTAAAAGATTACACAGTTGCGCCATCCTCACATCTCTCTGAAGTCTTGGTTATGGTGCACACACTGCCTTTAAAATAAATATGAAAAATCACACCAGTGTGAACTGTGAAGTGAGGGGCGCTCTAATAATCATACATCATCATTTTTTTCTTTTTTTTGTGGCTTTCGCCTTTATTTTATAGAGGGACAGACAGTAGGCTGACAGGAAACAGGGAGAAAGATGGGGGCGGTGACATGCAGTAAAGGCCGTCGGTATCGGGAGTCGAAACCGCGGCACACTGCCAGACTTGGACTACCGGCCAAGGTGCATGGACCGCTGAGCCATGGCCCAGGCCATCGTACATCATCATTAAGAATGGTGGTCCCTTATTGGCGAAGGGTGGCCACCGACATACCCAGCCGATTTTCTCAGACACACATGAAGTAAATTCTCCATTCATCGTCAATGGCATTTGTTTGTGTTCAGAAATAATCTTCTACACTGTAGCTCTTTAAAGGAGGGGCTAAAATTATAATCACACAAAAGAATACCACAATCAGACACACCCAGTCCCTTATTCATGCAAGCTCCACCTGCTGTTATCCGCCCCGGTTGTCTGGTGGGTGCTGTGAGCGTTTGATTTCATCCTTATCTTCTGTGTCCTGTTCCCCTGAGTGCTTTAGCGCTAATGAGGCACAGGCGTTGTGTGTCAGCTTTGCCGGCCTAGCCCTGCGGCCTGACCGACAGCAACCTCCACCCCCTCCGAGCCCCAACCCCCAGCAGCTTTACACATCATTAGCGTAGGGTCCAACAGAAGGGGCCGATTGACAATAGTAAGGCTTGATTTATACTTAGTTCTGAGCAGGTGTCACGCTCCTAAAATAGCAGATCTACAAGATCACACCACGTTGCAGCATAATGAATTACGTATACATTTGGCATACATATACCGTACTACCATCCAGTGTTAAATTGCTATTATAGAGGACCTACAAGCTTGCAACGGGTCGAATGGCAACACATTGTGAGCTTGCAGATCACTTGTATCACAGCGTATAGGGCTTAATAGCGGTTAATGAAACCTGCCACAGCTGATTACATGTAATTGTCTGATCACAGCTTTGACCATTTGATTTTTTTTCCCACTTACAGATTTATTTTGGATTCATTTAAATTTTATCCAAAGTCATTCAAATGTTACAGAATTTACTTGAATATATTGCAAAACCTATACAGGGACCATGGTTTATTTGGCCATCTTTATAGCCGATGTAAGGTGTCTGGTGATAATAAAATAAGGAAATTCGCCGTGTCCCTCCCGAGCTGCATGTCGTTTCCACAGATCCACCAAAGGGATCCTGCAACATACAAGCCCTTTGTAGAGACATATGAGCTCATTTTAATGCTCACAGATAATATATAGCAGCAGGAATAAAGTCAACCGAGCCGGCCGGGTCCATTTGGTTACAAACGCGAAGTTAAATTATTGAACACAGTCAACGTCAGCATCTAACTCTAGATCGACAGACAGCCGATTGGCTATTAGCGTGAAATATACACATTTATCCCATCTCATATTACATTATATAGCATAATCTGTAGCAGGAGTCACCAGTGGTGGGGAGTTAGATTATGACGGCGGGGGAGTGGAAAACCGTGGGTCCATTGGTTCCTTGTTACAAAAATCTCGGTTCTTCAGACTATATTTAATTAACATAATTCCTGGCCTGCTATAAATCATATCATTTGAGAGCCTTAAAATGAGCGTCTCTGTCCTGGGCTGTGGCTCAGTGGTCCAGGCACCTTGGCTGGTAGTCCAGTCTGGCAGTGTGCTGCAGGTTCGACTCCCGATCCCCCCCCCCCCCCCCCCCCCCCCCTCGCAAAATGATGCTTTGTGAGCTTGTAGTTTTTAATTTTCTGCGAATGCTTACCATGCCCAGAATAGGGAAATAAGTGTGGTTCAGGACTCCAGGAGTAGATGTTTGGCTGGGTGCAATAACCGCAATACCGCGTGTAAGGCATACACGCATATTGAGTTCATAACCACAATTTAAAATGTTACCCCATGATTTTTTTAACCCAGTTTTCACCCGGGTGCCAATTGCCTAAGCTGTATTCCTGGGAACTACTCTCCCTCTGCCAACCGAAGGAGAGACCCGAACTGAGCTCATGCTACCTTCAATGCATATACAGTGATTTATTACCACAATAAAAAATCCATATACGGCCCCAGCCCTAGTTACACGGGACACTGGCTTAATCTTTCCACCGTAGAGACCTTCTCACAATCATTATTAGGTGATACCTAAGCACCATAAGCACAGTCCCAGTCCACCACACAAGAAAATGCATGCATGCATACCTGCCTGGTTTTAGCTTTGAAAATCAACAAATAAAGAGGTAATCTTCAACAAACCTTACAAGCTCTATCCGTATGAATGCAAACCATAGTTCAGAGGAAATCAAATTTGCAACCATTATTAATCGTTTCCTTATCTTTGTAAGTGTTGCTATTGATTGAAGTCTGGTGCACCTGCACCATACTGTAAGTGTCATCAAAAAACACTCAAGGCAATACAGACAGACCAGAGGGCCAAGAATTCCATGATAACATTCAACCTCTCCAAACAGAAAGAAAATCCAATTTGGCACTTCAAAGAGACAGTCGAAAACCATCGATTTCCCCAATCTGGGAGAGTAACTCAACAGAAAGCTGGTAGTAGTGAGGGGTTGGTTAAGAGAAAATAAACACAGCCAAGTCCTCACCCAATTTAACATAAACAGATTGATGTTAAATTTGGGGAAAACAAGTAAATACAGCGAGTAAATAAATACAGAGTTGCAACTATAGATTTTTTGATTTTGTTTGTACTGTTGCACCCCTACATAACGTTTACTTTGAATGTTAAGGTTGTGAATCCAAAATAACTTAAAATGTAGGATTGTACTGAGAATTAGTACTGTGTGAAATTATTTGTAGAATGTCGGTGCACATGAAGTGTGGTCAATCTATTCTAACCTTATTTAACTTAACTGGGAAGCTATGAGTGAAATACATTAAAACCGCACTGAATTATTCAATCTCTAATCCAACAAGCGACTTACTCTAGAATGGAAAGTTTTCTTATCTTCGCCTAAGCAACAATGGAAGCTGGAGGGATTTAGAATATGCAATATGTTTCAGAAGGCCTCCGGTTTTGCAAACAATCTTTGTGAACCACCTTGAGGGACACGTTTCCCATTAAAACTCCACTTCATGTCTTAAAACATGCCACGGGCTAGGATGTAGGACATTTAAGTTCTCTGCCCAATCCATGAGGCAGTATGAATTAAACTCAGTGAGACAATATGTAAAATCTGAGAGAAAACACAAATCCTCAAAGTTCATTAGTCTCATTTTACGCATGGCATAATTCCAGGCCGTGACCACCCCACACGTTACGGCTCATGATTCAGCACTTTATCATTACAACACGGTCGCTAAGATCAATATGACCTGCTACACTGTAAGCAGTTGTGATTAACAGCGCCACCAATCTCCTTATACGGTGAGTATGCAGATCCACTGACAGATGACCAAGAGAGAGCTCACTGGCATCTGTCCTGTCCTTGCCATCATTCCTTTTCTATCCCTTCCTTAACAAAACACCCCGGAGGAAAGAGAAGACTTGGCGAATGGGGCTGCTAGCAAAAGGTTTAAGATATTTGCAGATTGCACCGTTTAAAATGCTCCCATCCCAATTTTCAGCTCAAACAGAGGAAGATAATATCAAGGCTGAGTAAGAACAGTATGCCCCTCCGAAGGAGAGAGTAAGATAAGGTAAGATAAACCTTTATTAAATCCAGAGGGAAATTCAGGTAACGGTCATTCCATTACAGCCTGTGACACCAATGTCCCCCGTTTGACCAAATGATAGGCACAATGCCAAACTTGCATTCAATTTGACAAGAGAAGCTGCAGTACATCACTTCTTACTACAAAGTTCCTCAAAACCAGTGTCAGACATGCAACCCGCAGTGAAAGTTTTACAAACCAAATAGAATTACAAAGATAAAAGGAACATGCACACAGCAGGCCAGGCATAGTCCGTGTTTACTTTCAGGCTGATAATAACACTATGTATCTGCTGGAAGAGAAATGGGAACCGAAAACCCAGGTAGCTATTACTGTCAGATTAGTAAAGTCGCAACAAATCAATGAAACATCGCAATTTCGTCTCATCCTTTCAAAACATTTTGACAGCATGTGTGAGCGTGCGGCAGCATGCTGTCAATTATTAAGCAGCTTTGTGACAGCTGTCAGCTACACAAATAATTCTACTCCAAACATTTCTTACACTTACTAGAATTCTGCAAGTGGAAAGGTTCTAACTGCTTACTCTATTGAGGGTTTCAATCTAATTCTATATATCCATTATTATGCTACCTGAACAAAATACATCACTCGATGTAGCGATTCCAAAAGACAATCCAACAACTCAGAATCAGAAACCACCAACACCAGCAAATGTGGAGCCTTAACGAATAGCTTCAATTCCAACTACATATTCTAGGTTATTGTTAAAGACCCAGTTAAATATGGAAAATTAACAACAACAACAACAATAATACTAACTACAAAAAGTGCCCCTCGGGGCACTTTTTGTAGTTAGTAGGTGAGGTTGTGGCCTCCTGGTGGTGCTATAATAAGCCAATGTGAAAATGGTGCCATTTCTTCTTACGCCTTGGATGGCAATTGGATGATTTGAGGCATTTTGTTCCAACAATGCGTTTTGCAAAAATACACCTGTTGGTGGCGCTATAACAGGCCAATGTGAAAAGGGTGGGATATATTCCTCAGCCTAGTAGGAACGTCTGTGAAAGATTTCACGTAAATTGCATTTGATGATTTTTGTTCAAAACGGGCCAATCCTGTAAACTTTGAAAGCCAATGTTAGCCAATCAGGATGGAATATGAAATATCAGACCGATCTGTGTTGAGCACATGACTACTTGCAGGATTTTTGGACAAAATATGGAGGAGTAATATCAAAATATGTGTTTTACAAAAGTCGGCCTCCTGGTGGCGCTATAACAGGCCATTCTGGAAAATTTGGGGCAGAGGTTCATCGTTGGCATCTAGGGAGTGTGTGCAAAGTTTGGCAGCGACCTGGTTTATGGCCATTGACGTAATTGACGTAATGAAATCAATAAATCCCTTATGGCCACTGACGTAATTGACGTAATCGATTGATTCCCAATAATCGGGAGCTTATTGTCGCAAAATTTAGCATTTTTTAGCTAATTTGGCTAACGGCCGATGTAATCTTCCTAAAACCGGCCGAAAATCCGCGTGTGCACGGTCGATCGCGCACGCGCGTGATCGCGCATGCATCGCTGCGTAAAATGCGATGTTTTGGGCTTGATTAGAGCTTAATTTGACTTGGTTATGAAAAATACGATGATAGCTTAGCATTCCGGACATCTTTCATTGTGGCACACTAGCAAAGCTACTGCCGGATATTTTGATCCTAACCGGATGTGGTCATCGTTCACTCGCTCCTTTTGGTCAGAATCGGCAAAATGGTGACGTTACCGCCACCATCAGGACTGATTGTCCCAATACTATAGTCTTGCCCCGTCAGAATGAGATATAGTGTGTATATCGCGGATTTTTCTATTGGCATTAAAATGACAAATTAAACATTTGAAAAATGCTGGCTGAAGAATCAATCCACTGTTAATTAGGTATAGCAATAAGAGGGTTAATCTGCATGGGGTAATATACATTGTAATGGCAGATGAAGGCTGGCTATGCGAGGCTAATAATATACTCTATCAAAAGTGGTAGCATCATAAATCTCAAGTTGTGGCCGCATGGTCGCATCCCTTGAGGTTTTCAATACCCAGATACATTTGTGTTTCATTTTATATTTATTTGTGGAAAATTATCCAAACAGCACCTTGCAATACTAATCTGGAGAATCCACTGAGTAGTTGAAAATGTTAGGATATGTCACTCCTCCATTTAGTTGGATTATTTCCCCAACTACATTCAGCCAAGGTAATTATACAACAACGGCAAAACACACCGTCGGAGCTCCACGGAATGTAGAACCTGCCGCGGATATATAGATATATAAGAAGATATATAAGCCTGTGACATGATCAAAATATAGACATGAACAAAGTCAGTCGGGATCGGGATGTATTATTGAGAATTCCCCTCTTCAAAGTCGGCGCTCGTAGCCTCGTAAAGACAGTGATGTCACTGAAATGTGACGTTGTAGGCGCTCTCTGTCTGTCTCTATTGAGTGAGTCGGCAAAACTTGGAACAAACATTTACAGGATGTGGGAAGGACAATCACTTGGAAAAGTTCTGGTGCAGTCTGGTCTTTTTTGTCAAAAGACCATAGGAAAGTGCAAAATGTTTTGCTCACACGTGACCAAAATTCTGTCCAGTACTGTTGCGCCTGATTGGTGCGCAGGTATGTCTCTGTGTGCATGTGTAATTAGTACAGTCACTGGAAGGGGGTATCATGCACCCCCCGGAATTATACTTCTAATCAGTGTTTTCTTATTGGAAAAAATGTGCTGAAAATGATGAGCTATGATAAAAAGTTGTCAAAATGTCCCACCTACCTCAAAACCCCCTTTTTGGTATATGGCTCTGGCGAAATTGTGTAAAGGCAAATATTAATTCACTAAAATTACATAAATAGACATGGTGGTCTGAAATTGGTCATGGAGTATCTTGACACACAGGGGTAAGTAGCAGAACAGGATTTGGTTGGTTGCTACCATTATATTCTTAAATATGACCCACATCATCCTCAGAAACACCAAAAAATATGGTGTCCGCTTGACTAATAACAAAGATGGTTATTTTCCAACACATTATGGTGAGTATCACTGCCTCACTTGTATATAGAAAACTTCTCATATCCCTAAGCTTCAATTTGAGCCCAAGATAACCTTTCTATCTTGTAAATTACTCTTTCTGTAGCCAAAATTCTGAACTATACCTCAAATCGGTGAAAATTGTATATTCAGTCAGTATCAGCTATACATTTGGAATAAATGAATGAATGACTGAGTTTGAACTCACTCCACATCATGGAATATTTCTTACTTGAATAAGCTATGTTAAAAAGTGTCCCATCTACCATTTTTATGCAAATGAGTGCCTCCATTATCAAAATAATCGATTTTCACTATATCTCAGCCAATATTGCACTTAAATGAACAAATAAGGTGTCTAGACCTATGTTTTGAGGGTCAAGGATCTCAGTGAAACTATTCCTAAAGTGACCACATGTGCCCGTGGCATGCTGGTGTACAAATCAGTGCCGATTAAATCAATTCCTCTATCTCGTCGGCTTCTTGTCCATGCTCTCCAGACAGTGTCAAGGAGATCAACCAGTGAGGTTGGTAGGACTGCACTGCAGGACACACTGGATTAAAAAACTCTTTAGTTTCAACCCGCCCTGCCCTTCATCATAGGGTTTTGTTTTTTCCAAAAAAGCTTCATCAGCTCGCTTGTATAAGACACGATGGTTCTCTTCAGAGCAGAGTAGCATGGAGGAAGACGAGCCAGGTCAACTTTAGATTTAGAAATTAGTTTGTCATCTGCCCCCACCACTATTTCACTGAAGACTCACAATTCAAATAGCTCTATAGCTCAAGCCAAGCCATGTGGCCCATAGGGCAGGAGCCTAACAAGTACATTCCCTGGCATGACTAGTATGTCGCAGGGACTTACACCAATCCAACCCTTTGGTATTACCCAGCTGGGGATCGAACCCCTGACCATCCAGTCTCAGGGCGGACGCTCCAACTACAAGGCCACTGAGCTGTTGATGATATCCAGGGCCTCTTACGGGTGTGTAACTTTACAGTGTGTACAGAATGGAACCAAATGGACCTGTAAGCCTTGCAGAGCCATGAGGCCCATAGGGCAGGAGCCTATCTCCTGTTTCTGTAGTAGGAGGCAGCTTGATGTACAAGTACACCCCCTGGACATGACGCTAGTATGTAGCAGGGACTTACCCCAATCCAACCCTTGATGCTGAGTGCCAAGCAGGGACAAGCAGGGATGTACTGGGTTCCATTTTTCTGAGTCTTTGGTATGACCCGGCCGGGGATCGAACCCCGACCTCCCAGTCTCAAGGCAAACGCTCTGACCACAAGGCCACTGAGCTGTTGATATGCAGGGCCCCTTACGGGTGTGCATCTCTGAATGTACAAATGGAACCAAATGGACCTGTAAGGGTTATGGGGGTCCTTCAAATGTGCCTTGTGCTACACTATATGGAACAGATCCTTAATTAGTATAGTTGGAGCAATTAATCTGTCTGCTGTATGGACAGAGTTGCGAGTCTTCAGTATGGTAAATGGTGCATTTATAAAGCGCCTTTATCCAAGGCGCTTTACATACATTTCATTCACCCATTCACACACACATTCATACACTGATGGCAGCGGAAACCATGCAAAGCACCAACCTGCACATTGGGAGCTGTTAGGGGTTCAGTGTCTTGCTCAAGGACACTTCGACACTAACTCTGGGGGAGCCCGGGTTTGAACTGGCAACCTTGCGGTTGCCATCCAGCCACTCTACCCCTGAGCCACCGCCACCCCAGTGGACGTCACCCGTGCCAAGTTGCTGCGGACAATGGTGGGGGCAAATGACAAACTCCTTAAATCTAAAGTTGACCTGGCTCGTCTTCCTCCATGCTACTCTGCTCTGAAGAGAACCATCGTGTTGCCTTATACAAGCGAGCTAATGAAGCTATTGTGGTAAAAACAAAACCATATGAAGGGCAGAGATGGATGAAAATCCTTGTCATTGGAGACCATGGACAAGAAGACAAAAAGACTGATGAGTTCTATGAACACGATGACTGATTAATGTGACATTTGTGCATTTTGTTCTTTATGGTGCAGGCTAGGGTGGTCACTGTTTGTACACTGTTTACATTTTTGCCTTTGAGTGTGTATAGGAATAGGATGGAATACTGTTACAGGATTGTGTGACTGTTTGAATTTTGTACTGCATATTGCAGGCCATTCTATAGCGTGTATACTGCCGTATACTATTGTTCATACTAAGGATGTTTTTAGTTTGTGATGTTATGCTACAGTATATTCTAAATTATAAAGCTTGCTTAAAAGCACAGCACCTGTCTAGATACCTTATTTGTAAAGTTATATGCAATATTGGTATCTCTTACTTGGTATAAATGTGACTTTATTGTAATGGCAGCACTGATTTATACACCAGCATGCCACGGGCACATGTGGTCACTTTAAAAATAGTTTCACTGAGATCCTTGACCCTCAAAACATAGGTCTAGACACCTTATTTGTTCATTTAAGTGCAATATTGGCTGAGATATAGTGAAAATCGATTGTTTTGATAATGGTGACACTCATTTGCATAAAAATGGTAGATTGGACACTTTGCCAACTTTTTAGCATGGCTTATTCAAGAAATATTCCATAATGTGGAGTCAGTTCAAACTCAGTTATTCAATCATTCATTCCAAATGTATAGCTGATACTGACTGAATATACAATTTTCACCGATTTGAGGTATAGTTCAGAATTTTGGCGACAGAAAGAGTAATTTACAAGATAGAAAGGTTATCTTGGGCTCAAATTGAAGCTTAGGGATATGGGAAGTTTTCTATATACAAGTGAGGCAGTGATACTCACCATAATGTGTTGGAAAATAACCATCTTTGTTGTTATTAGTCAAGCGGACACCATATTTCTTTGTGTTTCTGAGGATGATGTGGGTCATATTTAAGAATATAATGGTAGCAACCCCCCAAATCCTGTTCTGCTACTTACCCCTATGTGTCAAGATACTCCATGACCAATTTCAGACCACCATGTCTATTTATGTAATTTTAGTGAATTAATATTTGCCTTTACACAATTTCGCCAGAGCCATATACCAAAAAGGGGGTTTTGAGGTAGGTGGGACATTTTGACAACTTTTTATCATAGCTCATCATTTTCAGCACATTTTTTCCAATAAGAAAACACTGATTAGAAGTATAATTCCGGGGGGTGCATGATACCCCCTTCCAGTGACTAGACTAAATGCTTTTTTTTCTCTTATTCGCTGAATGCAGGTGCAGGGAATAAATACCCTAAGTAGGGATGGGAATTATAGATTAATTCATTAATTGATAATTTTTTGATAACCGTATCGATCGATTAACCAGTTAGTTGATAAGCGGCATTTTTTTTATCTGATAATGTTAATTTCCCTCAATGTCCAACACAAAAATCTATTGCTAATACAAAAGGCATATTATATTCCTTAATCAAATATTTATTTGACCTTTTGAGATACAGGGCCAGGAAATGGCATCTTTGTATGAGGAATAAAATGAAATGAAAGTCTTGTCTGTCACATCACATGCACGTTTTTGTGGTTACCAAGGTGGGGGGACTTTTTTTAACCGGCCCACATGTGCGTTCCTCGGCCGCGTGCAAACAGCATTACATTCATTGACGGATCCACTGTTACACCCTCCACCCGCATCCGCAACCTTGGCATCATTTTTGACCCCACCCTTTCATTCCTCCCCCATGTTAACCAAGTCACCAAAACCGCCTTCTTCCACCTCAAGAACATTGCCCGTCTCCGACCCTCTCTGTCATTTTCCGCAGCTGAAACACTAATCCACGCCTTCATCACATCCCGCCTTGATTACTGCAACAGTATCCTCTACGGCACCACCTCCAAAGTCCTCAATAAACTGCAATATGTCCAGAACTCAGCCGCCCGTCTACTCACCAACACCCGTTCCAGAGATCATATTACACCAGTCCTCCGTGACCTTCACTGGCTACCGGTGAAACAAAGAATCCACTTCAAAACACTCCTGACCACCTACAAAGCACTAAACAACCTGGCTCCCCCATACCTCTGTGACCTCCTCAAACGTCATGCCCCCTCCCACGCAAACCTCCTCGACGTCCCCAAAACCAAACTCTGTACGTGGGGTGACAGAGCTTTTGCCTTTGCTGCCCCAACCCTGTGGAATGCCCTCCCTAAGGCACTCAGAGATGCCCCCACCCTCCAAACTTTCAAAACCGCCCTCAAGACCCACCTCTTCAACATTGCCTTCCCTAGCTAACTGTCTTTCTTTTTAATGTTTCTTTTAGCTTTTAGTGTTTTTCCTTTTTCTAATAGTTGTTTTTATCTTGCTGTTACCTCTGTAAAGCCACCCAAAGCGTCTTTGGGTACTCAGAAAAGCGCTATATAAGTTTGAGATATTATTATTATTCACAGAAAACCACCCAATGATAGAACCGCAGAATCTTTAATTAACTAAGTTTAATTGAAGAATTTCTGCAATTAAAGGACCATTTCACCACTTTTCTTCATATAATTGGTCCTCACTAATGATCATGATAAAATATCAAAAAAAAATCCTACTCAGTCTGTGGAGGGCTGTGGGCAGTTCAGAAACCTCATCGATAGGGAATCGAAGCTAATAGAAAGTGCAGGCTTTCTATTCCAGAAAAGTTGCAACGCGAAAATGGAAGCCATCGTTCTCACAATAATAAAAATCGAAATATCTTTTCAAAAGAATCTTGTTTAAAAAAGAATCTGCCAGCCTAAGGATGATCTGCCAGCCTCTACTCAGTCTGTGTCTCATAGAAAAGTGGTCCTTTAACTATTAAAACACTTTCCCTCCCATTCACGAGTTACACAAGTTAATTGATGTAGAACAGCTTTCACGAGTTATGTTTTCATTGTTTAATTCGTGTTTTTAATACGTTTTAAGACTTACAGGGTTTCCATCGGACCGAGTGGCATAGGTGATGCGTTCGGATGACGTCACCGGACATTTTTCAGTCGCACTGTTTGTCGGAGCTTGTTACACC
Organism: Electrona antarctica; assembly: GCF_951216825.1. Lineage (NCBI taxonomy): Eukaryota > Metazoa > Chordata > Actinopteri > Myctophiformes > Myctophidae > Electrona > Electrona antarctica. The sequence goes on from NC_136798.1 coordinate 24,749,477, forward strand.
TGTCCCTTACCTGGCATCATCAGCCGAGGTAGTGAGATAGAAGCCTAATGCTCAATCAATTTTCAGCAGAGCCCATCACATAACAAAATACCAAAATATGACTTTTGCAAAGAATGGCTTGTTCAATGTCCATGGCTCAGATACGTTATAACGGCCAACATTATGCATTGCCTTTACAGCAAAGAGTGCAGCCTGTGAACTGTGTTTTTACTGTGTTTCTACTGTTGGAAAATTCTGGATGTCTTCAACATCCAGAATTTTAACATTAAAGCTGAGCTCTGAGCTGTTGTATGAGCAGCCAGCAGCAATCAGTGTTTCTCTCTCTGACTCTCACCATCTCTCCCCCATATTTCTCTGTGTGACAGACAAATGTTCAGGGTGCATATAAATATTTTTGGAACCCTGCAGACATAAACAGACACATACAGAATCTAAATTATTTTGAAGGGTGATAAGTGTTGTCAGAGCTGTCAGAGCCCGAATATGCTTTTAAGAGATAGCAATGATTCTCCTTCATCTCAACTTGCCCCGTCCAAAGAAATCTTTGCTAAGGAAATATTAAGCAGCTCTACTGGAGGCTTACTTCTGTGAGAATAAATAAATATTCAGTCTCTTTCTCTCTCCCTTTGGTAATCGAAGAACTTGGGGTGTATTTCTGTTGACTCAGACACTTCCAGTAACTGGAAGGAAAGCCGGGGCTTCGGGGTCACACACTGTACTTTGAAAGCAAGTTCTGAGAAAATGTTGAGTCATTGAGCCAAACAGAAAATGACAGGTAATGTCAGATAGTGGCAGCCCAGCACACACCATTAGTACTATCCTGGTCAGGTGCCAGTTCTGTACTCTGCACATCTCATTCTTACAGGAAATTAAAGTGCCAACATGTAAAATTCTCAAAATTGATGCAAGTTCATGAAATATTCACAAAAGTGGTGAACATTTTCCAACCAACAGTAACCGAGAAGGATGTTGGTCGCAGACGAGTGGAATACTAAAGCATATTCCCCTTCAACGCTACCCTCTGGCAGAGCAAGCGAAATGAGACGAGACCACTCAAAGTGGTTTCAAGAATGGACGTCTACCTGCAATTTAATTGTATATACCGATTTTGAATGCTGGCATTATATGATGTACCATCAATATCACATCACCCAAACTTGTCAGAATACATGATGGAAAAGCATTAACCTGTATGGCAGTGCATCATGAGGTTGCTTATGCAAGAGATGTTGGTTTTATGAAAAACAATGTGTCATTGGGCCTGGGCCACGGCTCAGTAGTCCAGGCACCTTGGCTGGTAATCCAGTCTGGCAGTGTGCCGCAGGCTCGACTCCCGATCCCGACGGCCTTTACTGAATGTCTTCCCCCCCATCTCTCTCCCCATTTCCTGTCAGCCTACTGTCTGTCCCTCCATAAAAAATATAAAATAAAGGCGAAAGCCACAAAAGAGAGCGGGGAGAGCGTGAGAGAGAGAAGAATCTGTGAAGAGCAGATTTTAATTATATTTAAGTTAAATTACCTGGTCTGCCAGTCTACAGGTGGTTTCAGTTCATCCCAAATAAATATTGTATCATCCCCAAAAGCTCAGTCTTGCATGCTTATAGACACCTCTCGTGCAAGCATTGGATATTGTACCCAATTCCCAAAAACTAACGTGGGAACAGACACATGACGATAATTCTGGGGATGACACTTTGAGAGTCTATGCTGGCAATTTATATATTTCTTTACCCACTGGTATTACAATGGAAAAGGCTATTTGGGTTACAGACGGTTAAACACAGGCGGCCAGTTGAGCCATTGTGTAATTACAACTCCAACTAATAAAACCAACTCAGAACAATTACATCAATTAAAAAAACCTGCAGGAACTATAGAAACAATGTTGGTATTCATCTCATGGCACTGACTAAGAAGACCTGGACAAATCTCTCAGGCATTCCTGTACATTGACATGGCCTGTGCTTTGTGAATATCCATGGGGTAGAGACATGAAAAGACGTGAAGCCAACCTGCATTCACATTAAAGAAAGCTGAAGGTTGATTTGACATGTCAAGGCTGTAATAAATGGAAAATGAAACAGCAAGGGACCCACCGTGTTCCGTCAGCCTTCCAGCTGACCTTGTAGGGATTCTGCTCCAAAAAACGGAGGTTCCTCCTGTCCATGGACACTGGCTGAGCGCCAGGAAAACCAGACCTGGAAAACAGAGGATTGGACAAACTTACACACAAACATCTTCGTTTGTCGATATATTTAATTTGGATCAATGAAATCCAAATGCACAGGGGCTGATATTCCAAGAGTCTATCAGTTTTTGATATTAGGACAACCTGTTAATGAGTACCTGCCATTTGTCACTTTATTGGCAATTTTGAGTGATTACTTTAAAGGGTAGGGTAAGTTATTTTCTGGTTAAAATAAGTGTTAGAAAGCTCTATATTGTGATGTACTCAATGTTATAGAATGTATAGATAGAGAACGCAGTCAGGATACAGATTAAACAAGTGGAATTGTAAGTGATGACAAAGAAATGAGCAGCCAAAATTGGAACTGGAACCCTGTAAAACCTAAGCTGATAAATACTACTTTCTCCATCTTGACTGAAAATGTAATTGTCACCTACCTGAAAATTTATTTTTCTTATAAAACAATATTATTTTTGAGGGGCGCTAGCCCCACCTATGTCAAGCTTTGAGGGAAACATTGACAATGAATGACCAGTTTTGAGTATTTGTGCAAACACAAACATTGAATGCCATTGACAATGAATGGCCAGTTTTGAGTGTTTGTGTAAACACAAACATTGAAGACAAAAGTGAGGACGCAAATTGTGATTGGCCGGATTGAGATGATGTATGATGATAAGAGCGGCCATCACTTCGCACAGGTATGATTTTTTTGAGTGGTGTAAACCACTCCTACAACTGGTTTTGTTAGTTTACGTGTCTGTCTGTCTGTCTGTCTGTTCGTACCAAAAAATTAGCATGGTTGCTATGGTCACCCAGTTCACACGGGTGTGATTTCATTACGTCAGACATTACGTCAGACCACAGCTGATCAGTCTATATAAGACCTTACACCACTCAGTTCACACGGGTGTGATTTTTAATTAAAGAGCTGGAGAGACAGGGAGACCCCTGTTACTGAACAAACACTCTATACTATAGCAATGATTACTATCAAGATATAATAGCGATTTAACATTTTAACAAAACCTGTTAGTGTGTTGTTTTGTGGGGACAGGTGGACCTAATTAAATAGTTGCATGCATATACACAAAGAAGAAATGCTACTGGTGGAAACAGTGGGGACTCGAATTTAATGGCGTTCTGTGTTCTGACATGGAGACAGTATAGATTCTACGCGATATCATTAAAATGGCTCCAGCAGCATAGCTGTCAAGGGGAAAAAAGGAAAATCTATTCTCAACTCCAGTGCCTGCCTGTCGTATAAGTGTGATGATCTAAAAACGGAGTGGTTCAGTAAGCATGAGTCACTCGCAATACAATGCTGTATGCCCACGTACTCTCACACGCAGGCATACGGCATGAGAAAGCAGCGAGGTGCCTTACTTTTCCCATTCGGCGAACTTCTGACATTTGATTTGCATTTCTCCCAGTTTGGGTTGTGTGGTGACCTGTGTGACGCCCTTCACTGTGACACCCTCCAGGAACACGGCACCCTGGGAGGCGTGGGGGAAACAAAGAAGAGGAAAAACATTAATCAAGACAGCTGCTTAAAGTTGGCAGGATTTCAGGCAACAGTTGCACAGCCTCCTACACAGCCTCCGTACAGGTGAAGGTGAAGGTTCCCCAAACAGCTGTTTATCCATATACGAAAAGAACAGGAATCCTTGCTTCAGCTGTCGGGAAACGCCATCAAACTGCCTTTCCAAACTTCTTTACTAGTGCTGCTACTTCTCCACCTATTCTTTTGCCAGAAGTGCAGAAACTGCATAACTTTAAAATTGACACCTTCGGCTCTAGTCGAACACTGCAAAAAAATAGCCAATCTACAAGCTCAACACATTGCGACACATGTAGAATGACAATTTTCAGCAAAGAGATTTGATGTAGATGGAAAAAAGGAGGCGACCAGTTATACACCTCTAGGGGACCCCGGTCAACGGAATACATAGTGTGTCAGTGGTTGCTCGGGTGGCGCAGTGCTAAAGTGTCTGCCCATCACCGTCGAAGTTGTGGGTTTGAATCCACCGTGGTGCTTCCGGATTTGTCAAGCGTCTGAATTGGCCTGTGTTCAGGGGAGGGAGGGCGATAATTGTTATTGGATGTACAGGCTGGGGCGGCACCTGTCATTAGGGAATGTTGGGCGGGGGGAGTCCTCCCAGTGGGGGCTCTGCACTGGTAGGTGAGTCAGTAGGACACAACAGCAGTGCCAGTGACAACACAGAACTGTTTGTCAATATTGGCAATGGCATAATGATGACTAAATTGGGGAGAAACGGGGGTAAAAAGCAAAACCTTATGAATTTAAAAATATCAACATATTCCTGTTTCAGCTCTCACTCCCTCACACCGGGGCTCCACCGGGCGCGTCAGCGTCGCGTCTCTGTCACTGTCAGGGAATGTTACCTTTTTAATCAATGAAGGGTGGCTCCACTGCCCGCGTTGCGTTGCGTTAAAATTGCCCCAGTTCGTTTTTTGACGCACGCGACGGAGACGCAACGCGTCCGGTGGAGCCCCGGCGTCACTGCAGCCTCCTCAATCATTTCAGCCTGTGTAGGACTTTCAACTCAGCTAGTGTTCCTCTACTCCTCAAAGGTCAGCTATTATTGATTGCTCAATCTAAAAAAAAAGCTTTTTTTTTTTTATATTCGCCCTTAAACCATTTATTCTGATTAATCGCAACTGCGTTGAGCGAGCAGCACCGCACCCCCCCCCCCCCACCCACCCGAGCGGCTGAGATTTATCATCATTCCTATTCGGATACTCGCAATTATTTGAATGATTTAATGACTCATTCAAACTGTTTCTATATGTGTATTATGTGTAGGTAGCTTCATTATAACATGGATTATTCTAGTGCCACATCTTTTTACACCAACTTAAACCTCTTATTGCCCTTGACGCTATTGACGTAAAATAAAAAAATCCCCCACTACCCTTGACGTAATTGACGTAATTGTTTTATTCCCTATAATCGGGGGCTTAATGTATCATAATGTAGCAACTTTTGGCTAGTTTGGCTAACGGCCGATGTAATCTACCTAAAACCGGCCGATGTAATCTACCTAAAACCGGCCGAAATCCTCGCGTGCACGGTCTTTATGTGCATAGCTGCGTAAAATGCGATATTCGAGGCTTGATTAGAGCTTAATTTGAATTAGATATTAAAATAAACGATGATCGCAGAGCATCGGGGACAGATCACTGTGTAACACAGTGCAGAAAGCTAGCGGGTGTTATGATCCGTTTAACCGGAAATTACATCGCTCTATTCGGTCAAAAATCGCCATAATGGTGAAGTTACCGCCACCATCAGGACTGGGTCTCTAATACTATAGGATTGCCACGTGAAAATGAGATATAGTGTGTATATCACAGATTTTTCTATTGGCATTAAAATGATGAATTAAAAACATGAATAGTGCAGGTAGAAGGCACAATCCACTGTTAATTAGGGTGGCCATAAGGGGCTTAACTTCCTGAAAGGTTACATGATAATGACTGAGGATTATGCCACTTTTTACACCACAGATTCCCAAAGTTAAAATAAAAATTTAAATAGCAGAAGTACACATTATGGCTAATGGCAGAAAGAGTCAACACTTCTAATTCTACCACTCTCGCTTGGTGGCATTGATGAAATTTAACTAAAACGCAGTGGAAGACTACGTCCGTTACTATTTCACATGCAGCTGGAGAATCATGGCAAGAAAATGATGGCTGAATGTTGTAAAGATTCACCGGGCACGTCCTACATGACTGAACACGGGAAGCGGATCATTTAGTGGAGAAAGCCTACTGCTGGGCTCTGCGTCAACATTCTCTGCATGAGACCCAGAGACATGCGGATCAGGGAGGCATGGATGCGGTATTTTCCCAACTTCACCACATGGACCCTGGAATTCCCAAAATAGGCGAACAGTCGGCAAAAAGAGCAGATCTACAAGCTCACTAGGTGTTGTGAGCTTGTCGACCCCCCTGGGGGTCAACTAAGTATAATGCTTTAAGTAGGGGGGGGGGGGGGGGATTCTCTCTCTCTCACCAGCTTTAATCTCTCCTTCCTCCGTTTGCCGGGCGCCGACCCAGAGGAGCTGGTGGAGGAGCTGGAGCTAGACTCCTGACCAATCACGTTGCCGTCGTCATCCTGGTCGTCCTGGTCGTCTTCATCGTCGTCGAAGCACCACTCCGGCAGCTCGGGGGCAGGGGGAGCGTCATCCACGTCGCCATAGCGACGAAAGAGCTCCTTGAGGTAGTCACCCTTGTAGATCCCTGGGGCACGGGACTGGCCGAAGGCAGCTACAGCCGCCTCGACGCTGTGACGAGAAAGAATCGTGCAATTTAAAATAAAGCTCAGCTATTTTAAATGGGGCTTGGATGTTAAACAAAACACATTACAAAATGATATACACTGTTACACTAAAACCTCAAAACCTAGTCTGGTGTACAGACTGTACCTGCACTGCAGCACTGTTTATGGATAGCTGTATCTTTTAAAATACATAATTTTAATATTTTTGAATTGATGGCTCATATTACTAGAGAAGCCTGGGAGTTAATTTATCCATTTGAAACGCTGAGTGTACAAATGTAATCAAATGGACACAAATTCTGGATTTTACAGGATATTCCACTGAGATGTGGTTGTACGGGTAACCCTGGCCATGTACGCGGTTTGTTTTCAAATTCAGATTAACCGACTACAGCAGATTAAAAACATGGCAGGCAAGGCACCCATGGATCTGTGCAGAGCCATGGGTGTGCCAATGTGCAAGCATAGACAGTATTGACGCCGAAAACTAACACACCCATTATTATTAATTGTAGTAGAGGTGCTCGGCTGTGTTGCTTACATCACTAGAAGGCCAGTTTCATGCAGCCTGCCAATTTACCATGCTGTTTTTACCCTGAACTGGAATAGACTACTAAAGCAGAAGCTGAAATCCTTCCCAGACTCCCTCTACTGTTCCACCTCTGCCTTAAGACAACACCACTGCTGTAAATTATTCAGCACCCCTGGCGTCTCCAGCTTGGTTCTGTCTCCACTATACCAGCGAGCCTCTTCATGAAGCGTGACTTTATCTTTAGTGACAGCGTCTCACATCAAGTCATCACACATATATAGAAGGCATCGACAGGGGCCGATGGGCCACAGCCTTCACTGCAAAGCGGTACCCTAGCAGGGGGTGGGGGCTGGGGGGGCAATTATGTAAGCAGCTGAGGGAGAGCCCACGCAGTGTGGTTCATGTTGTAGTGCATCAGTGTTGTTCTGACATGGGCTGACGAAAATTGAGGCACAAATGCGCCCTCCTGAGGGAAGACAAAAAAGCCTGCAATACCAGCACCGAGACTGATCCAGGGGCGTGACGTTAGTTACCTCCAGTCCATCTTCTCTACCAGGTATGCACACACCAGGAAGCCCGTCCGGTTGAAGCCGTGCGTGCAGTGGACCCCTTGGAAGAGAACAAAGAGACACCAGTCAAGACAATACCATATTGCATGCAAAATCACATAAAACTTCAGCAGACGCCCTCGTCTAAAGCGAGTGCATCAATCGATTACATTTGGCCTCAGCAACATTACATCGCTACCTACCACATGTGTTATCCTCCCACTGCCTTCAATTCATCCTGATGCAAACTGCAAAGATGGCACGATAATTTCAAAAGCCCCAGTGAATTTAGCATGAACATATCCAGTTCAAAGCACTCCCCTTGGAAAATCAATAAGTTGAGATGCAGTGAGGCAGACGGTCAGTCAGTAGCCCCCCCCATGCAACCCTTGTTCATCTACAGATCTGACACCAGCCTGTAGACACAGTGAGACTTATTGACTGATGGAACCCTGGGGAATGTTTGGACAGGAGAGCAGCGGATTCTGTAGTAATGGGGTGCAAAACAGTTCAACGATTTAGATGAATGGATTTGAATAAAATAATCGATTTTAGGGGGAAATGTTTTTTTTCATCTTGTTAAACACCAGCTCGCATTGTATGTTGACACGACACTGTATGATGATGCATAAAACAGGGCTAAGGAAATGTACGTTGTTCAGACTAGTCATTGGTCCGACAAATGACAACCCACCTCATCTCCTAACCCAGCGGTTCCCACACCTTTTTGGCCATGCACCCCCCGTTACCTCCCCGACCTAGCTGACACACCCCCGGACATGGGAATATAAATTGCATAAGCTATATAGACATATATTTCCTTTTTATCTACATATATGAACCTGAATATGGCATATATATGCAGCATAGGCCATGTTCTGCATATACTTGCCATATATTGGCATAATATGTTAAAATATTTCAAATAAAACCATAGCACCACCATTAGCCTTTTCATGTCGCGCACCCCCTAAAAGGCGCTCGCGCACCAGTTTGGGAACCACTAACCTAACCATAACCGCAAGCACGGGAGCTGACGCATGTCGGACTAATGCCCCGTCTGAATTACATGCGGTCCCCATGTCTGACAGGTCAATGATAAATTAAACTCTACAGCTATCAGACAGAGGGAAGATAAGGGATGATAATGAAGATGCAGTCAACTAGTCGAGGGAGGTGATCAGATTTATGAGCATGGCTGTCTAATTTGGTCTCCTGCAGAGAGACAACCAAGAACAATCCGATCGGCAGGTGGCTGGGGAGAGGGCATTGCTAAAATTACATTCATATATTCTGCTGTGAGGCGTAAACAACTTAATTTGCAACATTAGGTAGACTAGAGAAATAGTCCGCAGGCAAGAGCTGGGCTGGGCTGGGCTCAGAATGGTGGAACAGAGAGCTCTCTGCTGTCCTGGGTGTGAAAGCACAACTCTAACGGCCATGACAGATTAGTTGTGTCCCCCAAGCCTGGCCTAAGGCACTATGTACCACCAAACATCACAATAAACATTTTGTTCAGATTTCACACACATCTAAAAATTAAATACAAGATGTCCGTTTTTCTTACTGACTGAAACTGTGTTACTGACTCAAACTCAAATCTGCTTGCCTGAAGGGTGGGGAAATGGTAAACAATTTGAGAAATTAGCTTTAACTAGAGACAAACACATTCATATGAGAGCAGTATACTGTAAAATAATTTTATAAAGCCATTAAGTCTTGGAGGAAAAACATCATCTGCATGGGTTTTTTTACAGTAGGATTCATTTTAAGCATAATAAATCACAACAATAGCCCATTCCTCAATGATTCCCAATTTCAATTACTGTATGTGACAGGTAAAACCATTCACAAATTAATTTATTTGTTTAACATGCAATTGATTATCTCAACAGCATAATAATCTGTTATTAAGGACAGAGCAGTCTTTCAACTGCACCTCTCAAGGTTACTGGGGCATTAGTATTCACACAGAGTATGGACTGGAAGCCAGCATACTCAACCAGGCTGCTCAAAAACAAAACAAAAAGAAAATCCCCATATATTTAAATTAGTTATTGCTTTTTAGGCAACAATATTCTACGCAGGCAGTTTTAACTTATTTCCTGTTTGAGGACACTTCTCTTTTTTTGTATCTTTCAAACATTCACTCGTCTGTAACAGAGCAGAACATGTTTGGAATCCAATCCTGTAAGTTGTTATTTTTGTCTACAAGGCAAAGCAAAAATCTATTTACCAATTTGCTGTGTAATATATATTGACCCAATCCCAGAATAAAATGATTTAATTCAAGTAAAGAGCAATAAATAATATAACCAGTAAGACGCCCTGAGGGCGAGAAGCCGCATGCACGAATCCCCTGGGTGACGGCAGACTGCTGGGCGAGCACTGGCACTTTGGCATGGGGGGTCAGATCAACATATGGAATGAATTCTGTACTGGCCATATATGGAGCATGTCTTGAGTGTACAGGGTTTGATGAGGTCAGATCAACATATGGAATGTCAGAACAGGAAGGACGGGTGGGGAGGGATCACCATATGGAATGTCAGAACCGGTCAGCTCAATATGATATATGGAGATCTAAGGGTTTGAGGTCAGATGTAGAGTTGCTGGCTGACTCCATATATGCAGATCTAGGTGATGATCCAGTCTTCTCCATGTATGGTTATCCAGGGTTAGATGAGGTCAGTGTCGTGATCTTCATATATGGAGACGGGCATATATGGTGGCGTGACGTGTCACGAGGCGTGACTATATATGGAGGTGTGATGTCACAACACGTGACCATATATGGAGGTGTGATGTCACGAGGCTTGACCATATATGGAGGCCGACCAACTGACGGGAGATGCAGGTTTTCATAGTAAATGCGACCTACGGTCACAACTGGTGCATCCCTAACACCATTGAATGACTTCAAGTTCAATAAAAGAAAAACTCAAAACAACAATGTCAAACGTCTATCTTTCAATCCTACGTCTTCTGGTCCCTTACAAATTAACATATGCAAAATACAAATACTGAATGAAAATAATCAATGGATAAGACATTTGGTACAAAGTAAACCTGATACTTGGGAGAATAGTATTGAGGCAATGTTATGTAGCAAAGTTAACTTAACCTTCTAGCTCCCTCTAGTGTATCTCAATCTCAATGACATGAGGAGTGCAATAAACATTCCCAGGGTTATCCATACCAATTCTACCTCCAATCACTCCAGGCCATCAGCCCCACTCAAAATCCACAGTTCCAACAACCTTTCTAGTCTCATTTCCTCACGAAGAAAAACTATTTTACAAATTTGAAAATCTAATTGATTATATACTACACTCCAAATACCTGGCTATGGCTGTCTTACCAATTAATTCGGTTGGATTTTTCTCCATGAAGTGGTCACACAACCGGATAAACATCTCTGTTGTCTCTGGCGATGGACTCTCCCCATGCCTAAACAGAGTTAGATGGCATTTTAAATACAAAAAACAGTAGTAGGTAGTTGAAAATACCTCAATTTCACACTGAACAACATACTGAAGACAAATATTGAATTCTAGCAATCATTTGAGAGTCACATGGATGAATTAATTCATACCCTTTACATTGAAGCTTCATATATTTTATGCCGTCTTTTTCAATATCATTTCGGTCATAAAACCGAGTCGTGTTTGTTAAGTCAATGAGCAAGCCCATTTTTACCTAGAAGAGAGAGAGACACCAAATGACAAAAAAGAGAGTTTAGTGTTAACAGGGCTTTATTTTTTATTTCACAATGTGAACAGTGAATTACACATCAAATATTTTTACATCATGAAAATTGCTTACCTTAAGACTTTTTAAATAGTTTGACAACATGCTTGGATGGAACCTGTTCTCTTCTGGAACTTTGTCATCATATTTTGGACCCAACATTGTTTTCATCGGCAGGAATTTACCTAGAAAGGAATGAATTAACACACAGTGGGACAGTGGTTATTAGGGATGTGTCGATTTTCGACTTTTATTTTTAATATATATTATAAAATAATTGTAATGGCTTTTTCAAAAACATTATAAACGTTAGTTTAAAAAAAATGGATCATATGTTTTCCACACGGCCCCAGGTGTTAATTGTGTAATCATTCAACCGTATTTCAATGGGTCACCACATTTGGTGTAACCCCGGGTGACCGACTGACTGCTCTTGTTTTGTTTGCAATCATTTTATGCGCGTGGGCGACGTGGCAGAGATTGAAAGTCGACGGAAAGGTTATCTTTTAGTAAGGCCGACCGTGGACTTATTCACAGTCACTGTTTAATAGTGAAAGGAGGAGATCAACGCAATGCAAATAAGCCATGGTGGAGCCCAGCTGAGCACAGCACAGGTGCACAACACTCCAGTAGGCTGCAGTGCTCACTGTATGTTTACTTCCTCGCAGGACAAGTGAAATCCCAATACATTATTTAACTCACCCGGGTCGCCCAATCCCGAATCACCAATAAAGTTAAAATGGAAATAAAGAGCTACATAGTTTACAGTTGGTAAATGCAATGTCATATGTTGCAACAAGGCTGCTCTTCCTTTTGTTTGCATTATCAATTTCTCAGTTCAGTTCAGAGTGTACATGAGGGGCTATATCTTGCGCCACCCCTTAACCCTTGCCATTTTTTACATTTTAAAAAAACCTTTTAAAATAGTTCAAATAGCTGATCTACAAGCTCACAACATGTAGATGTAGATCGGCTAGTTGAACTATTTTAAAATGATTTTCAAAATAGTAAAAAATGGCAAATAAGTTTAGGGATAAGGGATAAGGGTGGCGCAAGATGGAGCCTGTGATGTAAATTCCACTATCATCTCAGTAGCACTTTGGCACACAGAGTGAAAGCATTCCATTATCCCTGCCTTTGGTAAGTAGAATAGTGCTATGAGACCTGGCTTGATATGGTCGATGTTTACAATATTTTCTGGTAAATAAATTAGCTGTGTTGAATTTTACAGAATATCTGTGGTTTGTCAATTACCTGGCTGACCTGTTGGACCTACACATGACACATCCCAGCACATTACAATGGCACCATCTGGCATTGCATTTGACTGGCTGTTACAAATTAAGTGGTCAGACCCACTGTTTTATCAATTACAGCGATGGAGCATAGAGGGTCTGAATTCCTGTGTTATGCGAGGGTTTCGCTAGAGAAAAACCTGTCGGGCAAGTACAGGTCATGTACCTTTTGGGAGAAATACAACAATGTGCGAACACAGAAGCAAGATTTGTGAACTGTTGCGATTAAAGGGTGGTTCTATTCCATTGGTTAACCTTCTAAGGACTACTGCCTGTAACGAGTAGACCTAGACCTACTGTACATGTAAGCAGAGCTGCTACTTTTACACGCTTAAATTTGAGTTTTTTTCCTTTTGTATACATTTAAATGTGCTGCTTTTTGTCCCAAAATGACTTCAAAAGATTGCTGCTATTCGTTTAAAAAAGCTTCATACCCTGTACATATAACATCTATATAACAATGCCATCTGACATAGCTCTGTTTACACAATGCTGTACCCCCTCCAACTGTATACTTTCCCATTTTCAACTGTTTTATTATATTTTGACACTTGCTTTGGCAATGTAAACGTATGTTTTCTCATGCCAATAAAGCTCCTTTGAATTTAGATGTCATTTACATTCCAGTAAATAATCAACACTGTGCACTCCCTCTTTTGCAAAGTAAATTATAGATTGTTGCTTGTAAGCATTATCCATTCAATTCAATTCAAAGATGCTTTATTGAAAACATACGTTTACATTGCCCCAAAGCAATCAATGTATTGCAATCAAAACAAAATGTATACATTTGAAAGTCAGAGTCTTCAATAAATCCATTTCTATGTACCAAGATCACTCGATGCAGATAGTGCAGGAATACACACAATGATTAGTCTTTGGGTGGTTGTCCACCCGATTATCCCCTACCTGTATTTTGATCAGAATTTAAAATGTCAATAATACCAAATATATACTCCATGTAACGTTAAGGCCAAAAGCAACACCTGCACACAACGAACGAACCATTAAACTGGGATGAGGTTCTAGACCTAGCAGGCTAACCATTGCTTGTGATCCCTAAAAGTTCAACATAAACCTCTCATGAGTCATGGCTGTTGTTGTTTTTACCTAAAGAATAGACATAATAACGTCTAGGGTTTAAATAAACACGTCTATTTAGTTGTTTTTTTCTTCTTCAGAAAATCACACAACCTGGTCTGTTGCCAGCCTTAGGGTTTGTTTTGACACGTGATCCAAGTACAGCACTGAGCACAGGGCTAACTCAGATGCTGCTAACATAAACAAGCTAAAGTGTGAGGAAGAATGCTACCATAACAAAGACCTTCTCTTTAATTAACAAATGACCCTTTATGCTTTTATTACACTTCCCCAAAAAAATGCAACAATGATACACAGCAACTCAAATAAACGCAGGTTTAACGACCTGTGCTGGCTGTTGGCGCAGCAGTGTGAAGTGAAGCTAACGGTCATTATCACTCATGATAGCCGTGCAGAAAATAGCAGATCTACAAGCTCACAACGCGTCTCGTCCGCGACGCGTTGTGAGCTTATAGATCTGCTATTTTAGGCGTCGAACGTCGTATGACGACGTTTGAAGTAAGTGATTCAGTCGCAGGCAGACACTGAGACAGAGACACGAACCAACATGTTAGCATTTCTTCCAGCCAGGCTAATGTTGTTTACATGTTCCACTTACCTGCCACGGGCTGTCCCCTTCGGGGACAATTCCTCCACCGAGGTGGGGGTCCGGTGTGTGACATGTTTACTCAGAGAGAGAAGGGTGACGGTCCCCTCCTGTCCTGTCGCCTTGTGTTGAAAAGTCACTAGAAATAAGAAGCTCCTCTTCTCACGGTGGACATCAGACCCACCACCTTCCCCTGGTGGCGTCGTTAACTTAATTCGACGCTTTCGGGCCCTCGGTACGAGCCTCAATGAACTTTACCTGCCGCCAAATTTATTTATTTAAAAAAAACAGTTTTTTTTTACTCGCTTTCATGCGTAGCCTATCGTAGAAACCTTACTCTCTTAAAAATAACCGTGTTTTTTCTCCCACCATCTCCCTCTCTCTGAGACTGTCCAGAAGTTGTGTTAACGGTACCTCTAAGCCTACTTCATTGAGCATTCATGAGCACAGCTACAGCTAGGCTACATCATAGGCTAACTGCTAACTTGTCTTCTTCTTGTTGACAGATGTTCAGCTCACTGGACCCTGATTCGTCACTGCCACCCAGCGGGCGGTGAAGCAAATTCAGCTCACTGTTTTGAAAATAAAATAAATTCATATATTCGCTTCTCTCTTCTACCTACAGTACCTAGTACTTTCTTTCTTTCTTTCTTATTTTCTGTAGGGTGGGGAGTTTGTAAAACCAAAAATGTCTAACATAAAAAGTGACATTGGAGCAGATATGAGACTATATATATTTGCCAGTTCGAACCTGGGTCAAAGTGTCCTTGAGCAAGACACTGAATTGCTCCCGATGTGTAGGTTGGTGCCTTGCAAGTTGCATGGTTTCCTCTGTCATCGGTGTATGAATGTGTGTGAATGGGTGAATGTAATGCACAATCTATTGTCAATGGGAATGTAATAGTTTGTTTAAGATGAAGTTTGCGGACTATAACCAAAAGCTGGATGTATAGGAGGGGCTAGCGCCCCTCAAACATTTGAGAATTTTTGAGAGAGGGGGGGGGTCTAAAATGATTTCTTATGAACTCTACCGTAGTAGTTCAAGGGTCTCAATGAAATAATACAAGTTATCTCCAAGAACTGTTTATTCATCCATATAAGTATATAAACACTCATATAAGCCACCCATATAAACATTGCATACAAGTACACATCCAAATTATTGAAGACACATTGTTTCACTATTAACATTTTTCATTGACATGTTTTAGACCTCCAGACCAGGTGTTGCTCAAAGGATTAATAATTCAAAATAAAGCTGTAAGAATGCAAGTACATTAGTTATACGTCGTATTAGAGCTCATAGGTTGATAACTTATTTCCGCTATTCGGCATTCAGCAAAGTACTATAGGGCTTAAATGGTTAATGTGTTTTTAGAAGACCTAGAACACTTTAATAACTCAGCTCACATAGTCCCCATTCTTATTTTTACCTGGGCTGCCCTGCTCAAACATGTTCATAGTGACATAAACACTCAGCTGTGCCATCTTTCCTTGCTGTTTCATTGTCTGCAGAAGCTTGCATGCATCAGTAGTGCTCCAGACAGGAGGCTCCTCAACACTTTGGCTTTGGTATGGGTTTGGGAGGCTGATCTCTGAAGGCAGAAGTACTGTTGTTGGCACTAAAGAAGCATTACCTGGCTTCTCCATCTGTGAGCGTGCAGCAGGGAGCTTGGCTGGGCAGAGTTGAAGGTTAGTCTTCTCTACTGGCAGACTGTCATCTCGCTCACCAGCCTCGCTGGCACTGAAGTCATATGTTGACTGCTCTGTCTGCAGGTCTGACCCGGAGCTTGTAACGTCCCAGTTGCCCGTGTGCAGCAAGGTGGTGTAAATTGTGGCGTTGTCTTGCTCTTGCTCACAAGGATAAATACTATCACACATGGTCAGGCTTTCGGATGGATTGCTGAGTACAAGCACGGTCTGGGGAAACACGCACATACATATAGACAGCGTCAACTTCACACAACAGAATCTGTGTGTTTAAAAAGAGAGTTGTCCAAAAAAAAGCTGTGAAATATTTTCCACGTTAAATGTAGAATTGTATATTGTGATTATTAAAAGGTTTATTGGCTCTAATGTCACTAAAATTGGTGAAAAGTATGTGAAATGTGTTCTTGACTATCACTTATTTTCAAGTACACTATTTTCCAATAAAACAACAAATCTTACATTTTACTCCTCCAGCATCCAGAAGCTAAGAAAAAAATCTTTTTTGTGTGTTTTTATTTTACCTTCTGGTGATTCTGGGAAGCCCACAAGGCTATAGAACTGAGATGAGGGTCAGGCACCATTTTCCATTTGTTCTTCCACCTACCAAAGAGAATATAAATAGCACAAAGCAGTTTAGCTTTGGTTCAATAGTAGTATGGCCAAACTTGGACTACAGAATAAGTGCTCTGCCACAGTGTGACTGCTGTTATTATGTTTTACAGACTTGATATCGTTGCTGTCCGGAGGAAACCTCATAACTCAATTTTTTTGGTTTTTGATTTTATTCCATAAATCAGTGCTATTGAACACCCTTTACTGTGTCTGTGTGTTGTTTCGAAAATATTGAACCAATGGAAAGTAGTAAAAAACGCATTGGACAAAACCTCTTAACTCCATTGGACCCTCAAACTGTCTGCTAAAACAACTAACTCCTTCTCATGCAAGTAATTGACAATATCTAAAGTCACAACACCAACTTTGCTGAGGCAGTATTGCATCGTTTAAAAAATATAAGGTTTTATTCATTTCCTTAAAAACGGATCCTGAAAAATGAACTAGTTATGAGGTTTCCTCCGGACAGCAGAGATATACAGCAAAGCTCTTGATCCAATTTATCTTAACTGATAAGCACTGGTCGCAACTTAGGCCCTATAATGCCTATATGCATTGTTTACGTAGAATAGCAAAAATAGCCAATCCACGACCACAAGCTCACATCACATTGATACTTGCTGTGAGCTTGTAGATTGACTATTGTTATTTCTGAAAATCGTTGAATATGTTTGAAAATCTAAAAAAAAAAACCTATAACGACATGCCCAAAATAGGGATGCTAGTTTTAAAGTGGTTAATAGCCAGAGGCACAACTAATCGCACAGTTCGCAAATGCATTGTAACCTACTGGACAATACAGCATACTGCAAGGAAGACAATGATGACCACAGGGGATACGATGGACACGATCATGGACTTGATGAGGTAAGGATCTAACAGAGGGAGGTAGATGACAGTGAAGTTAATTGAAACATTAGTCCAGTAGATGACTTGTGCGCAATAGCTACATAAGAGTAAAATGATTATGCTCTGATGTTCTGTTGCTGTTGAATTAGGTTTCCCAATGTGTGTTATTCAGAGAAAGTTTAACACCAAAAATGTTGGGAATAGCAGTTTCACTCAATGAGTTGCAATGAGTAACTTGCAATTTAGTAACTTGACTAATATTTATGGTGAGTGGAACATTTGATCATAATACACGTGGAGGAGATTAAATCATGTCACTGATATGGCAATTGTCATTGAACTATCAATGAATTTTCAAGCTTTTGAGGAGGCCAACATGTGAATATAAACAACCCCATCCTACGAGTTCTATCTGTCATATCTCTTCAAAAGCAAATTATATACCACAAAACACATTCAATTATCTTGAATATTGTCTCTTATTATTCGCATTTAAGTGGTAACTGAAGGGATGACTCACCAACCCAATGTGTTTTAAAGTGTCTGTAACTGCTGCTGGTATTCCCGGTGAGAGACACAGCCATGACGTGGACCCTGTACATAGTTCCAGGTTTCAGCTCTTGCAATAAGACCTCCCACTCGGAGGAATTGACAGTTACATCTGAGAAGAAAGGAATCACACGATAACTTCAATACAATGTGATGAAGCCATGGGCATATCTTCAACTCATTCTACAGGCAGTTGTTCAAAGCATTCATCGGGACTACTCACTGAGCTCTGTGTCTTTCTCTGCCTTGTAGAATACTATGTAGTTGACAACCACGCCACTGCATTGTTTCTGAGACTCGCTGCTCCACTTGATATGGGCACTCATGTCCTTTGGTTCGAGGTTGTCAACGATGGACACAGCCTCGGGTGCTAAGTTCATAAAGGGTTGAACGGGTAGTGAATATTATATTTTATTAATAAAAAATTACTTATACAGTTATACACACGCCTAGCACTCACAATAGCAAATTATCTAACTTAATCTGTTTTGCTGTAAGACACCTGGCACCTGAATCAAATTCAAAATGTTTTGCTTACTTTTTTCAGGTTTTCATTGATTTTATTTTTCTATGCCCCACATACAGTATACGGTATGTGTATGTGTGATCACATTATTCATACTGTACCTCCTTCCCTGGAGCAAATCTGAAGCGCTTGCATACCAAGTCCTGTCTCGTTATCAAAGAGTGGAGTCACTGTTATGTTGTACTGTGTAAAATCCTCAAGGTCTGTAAGAAAGGAGACAAAAAACAATAAGCACAATTCAAGTGTCATGTGGAAATGAGTGAGGTCTATGTGACTACTTAACGCTGACGTACAGTATACAGGGGATATCGGAGTGGCACAGGGGTAATGGCACTCCAACAAAAAACAATTGGATGTCAGCACCTTTCCTCACAAAGGGCAGGGAATAGTGCTTGCCAGGAAATGTAAATGTGAGGGATAGCGTGTTCTCCTCCTCCGCATTGATGAAACTCCTCACTGTAAGGTGTCGGGAACTTGGGAGACGTAGTTGTCTACTCTCTCCTCAGACCAACACTAGGGGTCAACACAACAGTTTTCACAATTTTCAACTAAAAATAATAAATATTGTTGTTTTTCTCAGTAGAAAAATAATCGTATGATACAGTGAGTGGTTCACAAATGTATAATTTTGACTTTATTAATTATCTACATATTATACAGTATAACCCAACTGACCTGCAGTTATATCACAATCACATCAGACATAATTTAATTGTGACACTTCCTTTCAGTGTTGTTTTCACCAACATGTCCATTAACTGCAGTTTATTACCACAGCCATTAAGACAATGGAATAGATGATACAAACTGATCGGAGGGTTTAATGCTTGCGTCAATGTGGCCGTAGGTTACCACGAGGCTGTGGATGACTCAGGGTCAAATCCTTGCATCCCTCCATTCATTCTATCACACCATCAACCTATCTATCCATCCATCTACACATGCTTATATTTATGTTTTCTTACAAACCATATAATGTGATGTTGGTATCTTTGCTCTCCGCCCAGAAGTATTTGGAACCATCATGGGTCCAGTGAATCATGTAGCCACTGACGGGACGGACAGGGGCCTCCCAACTGACCAGAATATTACCGTCACAGGCTGTGGTCTGGAGATAGCTGACCTGAGGAAGACCTGACAGTGACCCACACACACACACACACACACACACACACACACACACACACACACACACACACACACACACACACACACACACACACACACACACACACACACACACACACACACACACACACACACACACACACACACACACACACACACACACACACACACACACACACACACACACATCACTAATTGCTATCATGTCATGTGTCATGGCAAACAATATATTGCACAAATGAGTGGCAACCCCAAAAACATGCAGTTCCTCACTTGCTCCAAAGGCTGGGACATAAATGGATTCTGTCCATAGTAGTTTGGCATTATGCAAGACCATCAGTTTGATTCTGTATGCATCTTCATTCACATCAACAGCATAAGTCACAGAGCCATGAACATTATCAATTGTATAAAGATTTATGACATTTAGGTTCATCTTGTCAGGAATTCCTTGAATTTGGTATTCAAATTGACCTTTGCATTTTGGTGGAATCGCCTGTAAAACAAATTTGAAACATTTATGATCATAGAAAAAAAATTGCAAGAAGCAAAACAGCCATGGGAAAAATTCACCCTTTAAATTGAAAATGTTTCAAGTATGTAAAATTAGTAAATGTTATATTAAGGTTCCTTACCCTCCACATGACCCAAACTCTTCTGTCTCTACTGATATTTGGTTCACCTACTTTCCGCCACAGGTTGAACTTGCTGTCTGTGAAGTATTAGATATATATTCAGTAAAATATGATGATATCATGCCTACCATAAAGCCAAAAGTGAGAAAGATGAACTACTCTACAGCAAAAAAACTGAAAGAAAACGTGAGTAAATGTCATACATACTGCACATGAATTCCCCATTGACTAAGATGTGTGTCTTAAGTCAACTCCTTTTTTTATCCAATGAGAGAGACATTCGACAGAGTACATGTTTTGCCTGTCCAGTCCATCCTTCTACTTGTGTATCTTCCCTTATTATATAGGCAAAGAAGCCCATGTTGCAACTCGAAGTACTTAAAAGATAGCCTCAGTGTTACAAAATATCGGTCTACTTTTTGGAAATACTGGTATGATCGTCTCTTGAAATAGCTGATGTTTTTATGGTATACTGTAGGTGTGTTCTTTCCGTATGTATAGTGTTTTTGTGTTGTTTTCTTTTTTAAGGGACCCCTGAGTCAGGACAAATAAAGTTGATTGATTGATTGATTGATTTATTGATTTATTGATTGACTCTGTTTTCTCTGCAGGTTTTTGAATCTTCAATTGTCCATCATCTGTCCTCAATATTTCCTATCCAAATTTAATTCCGTCACATAAACGCACGCTCGCAGGCAGGTGCAGTCTCGCACGCACACACACACACAGACACGCACACGCACACGCACACGCACACACACGCACACACACACACACACACACACACACACACACACACACACACACACACACACACACACACACACACACACACACACACACACACACACTGATGAGCAGCACTGTGGGACAGCACAGTGTCCTTACCATTCAACTGGGAAATAACTGTTCTCTCTTGGCTCCAGGTGCTCCAGGGGGCCTCAGTTAACGCACATCGTGCTGACACTGTGTAGTTAGTGCAGGACTCCACTTCCTCTGTGGTCACACTCGCACGCACGTCCCCAGGTTTCAAAGAATGACTGAGGACACGCTAAAAGTAATGAAATACCAACAAAATGGTTCAGTCACTCACCACTAAGGGCTGACTCTATACCGCCATCCAGGCTTATAATTCACACAGTGGCTGGCTCAATTGGCTTGACAGTTTTCAGGACAACTGCATATATATCTTTGCAGTTTCATTCTACTTTAAGTATCTTGGTGGAGTTTTCTCCACCAAGATACTTAAAGTAGAATGAAAAACAGAACAATTGATTATGTTCTATTATGTATGACTATTCATAATGGAGCTCAGCTGACAATAACCAACCAAACTCTTTCCTATACCAGGTAATGAATAAATGTCCCATGGGCACAACATCTGTGCTGAACAGTTAATCGAACTAATCGATTTAATTGATTATTTAAAAATGTATATACATTTTGGGAGTAAAACAGAATTTGCAGAAATAGAGAAGCCTGTCAATCTTTTTTCCCTTGAAATATTCGGTGAAAATAGCTGATCAAAAAGCTCACAATGCAACGTGACGCATTTCGAGCATGCAGGTTGTCTTTTTTCACCAAACGTTCACCCCAGAATATAAGGACACTAGGTCATGCAGTTAATGGTTAATCAGACTCACTAATTGATGTGATACATACACACATACATGTGTTGATATATTGAAAAATACACCACTAATTTGATAATTTGATTAATTGAAAAAGAAATAGATAGAATAATCGCTTAGAAAATAAATGATAGTTGCATGCAGGCATCCCTACTGAACATTAAAGAGTTGCCCAGTGATACATACCTCGCCATATTTGACTTGACAAATGATCTGCCGATCATCAAGTGGTTGTTCCCATTCTACCAGCAGATGGTTGGAAAGTACATTTACATGTATCATTGGAGGATGCAGTTGCCCTGAAGAAAGATGTAAAGATAAAAGCACATCACAAGCGTAAATCAAAAACTGAAAATAAAGCTGGATATTTGTTCTACAGAGGTGACATAACTTACATATATGATAGGGATTAAATTCATAAGGGGCTGAGTCAATCTCCCAAGCCTTGGTCTTCGCTCTCACAACTACAGAGCTATTCTCATTATGGTCAAGTGTTTCTGGGAGCACGCAGGAAGTTTTGCTGCAGCTTTCGACAACTTTCGGTACTTGCGATGAGGCACTTAAAGACAAACATAGGTTTTAATTCAAAATAGAAAGCTTGACAGTCCACCATTATCTGCTGCAAAAATTATGTAAAAACAAAAACAAAGCTCACCCTTTTATATACATTGAATAGGTTATTTCCAATGAAGAATTAATGTTGTGTTCCCAGTTACATGTAAACAGGTCTGGCAGATTCCATGCATTGGGGCTGTATTGTAAGATGCATGACACGTTGTTGGGTTTAGCTGTTAATGAAAAATGGGACAGATCATTATCAATCTTTGCTGTACACTTCTGTTGCCATATGGTTAAAACAAGGACCAAATAGTTGCCTTACTGTATGATTGTATGGTCATTCCTCCTAGCACCCGCTTAGTGACAGAATTATGGCATTGTATTACCGCACTGTGGTGAATGAACTTATTAAGAAACAGCACCAAATATGAAGAGTTGGTGGTCGTTGAGATTTCTTCTTTTTGGTTGTTAATTGTCCAGTAGCTTGTGCCAGGCCTGCAGGACCTTGGGCATGTTACTGTGATATTTGATCCAAGCTCTACATATTCATGTCTGGGTTGAACAATGCATGACTTTTCTGGATAACCTAATAGAAACAATAGTATTAAAATGATGATAATAATATAAACAAACAAACAAATATAATAATAATAATAATAATAATAATACTAATAATAATAATAATAATAATAATAATAATACTAATAATAATACTAATAATAATACTAATAATAATAATAATAATAATAATTAATTATTATATAATTATATAATAATAATAATAATAATAATAATAATAATAATAATAATAATAATAATAATAATAAAAACAGCTACATTTATTTAAATGCTATCAATTGTAACCTATCTACTAAAGATGATGACCCAATTTGATAAGAATTCTATTGGCTATACATTTTGTAGTGAAGGCCACTGGAGAAGTCTAGATTTGATGTACCGGTATGCTATAAACTATACCTAGAAATTAATTAGTATTATTAGATTTAATCCAAATAGACTTTAAATGGCTTTCGTCAAAACTCACAGTGAAACCAACATGGAATGATACTGAAACTGATACCAAAATAGTAGCCGTAGGCTATACAAGTTTCTGAATTTAATTGTGGCTAATAAGTAGGCCTATAACTGACATGGAGGAGCTTGAATAATGAATAAGAGTGAATTAGCCTACCTGTCCAGATAGCTGGGGCCACGGCTGTGAGGACATAGAGGACTGGAAACCAACGCATTATTTTATCCTATAATCAGAACACAGTAGGCCTACAGATTAAACATATCTGAGCATCATCCCATGCGCGATACAGCCAGCAATGAGTGCTGCTTTACTGTTAATTGTTTTAAATCCAAGAGTTAGCCGCGGCGCCTACTATGCCAAAGAAGAGGTTCTTTCCTGCATGCTTCCATTAAGACAAATACAGGAACTAAAGGCACGCGATGCAACAATCGGGGATGTTGATGCAACTGGTTTAAGACTTAAGAGGAAGTTAAGTAATAATGAAGGACAGCCAATATTGTGCTTTGAATTGTCTGTTTAGGGCACTAGAGCAATGAGGCTACGACAGGCCATGTACAGCAGGAGCTATTATTATCATTATTATTATTAGCTATTATTATATTTTTTGAGTGGTGTAAACCACTCCTACAACTGGCTTTGTTAGTTTGTCTGTCTGTTCGTACCAAAAAATGAGCATGGTTGCTATGGTCACCCAGTTCACACGGGTGTGATTTCATTACGTCAGACATTACGTCAGACCACAGCTGATCAGTCTATATAGGACCTTACACCACTCAGTTCACACGGGTGTGATTTGTTATTAATGCAATGAGCATACATGTATTAAATTAGCAGCTAGAAACGTCAGGGAAAGACTCAATCAACCTATTATAAAGTATATAAACACAATTCAGGAATCCCAGTTATCCCACTCTTAATTCACCTAGACACCTTGTGATGCACTATTCAATGAATAATGCTTTAAGTGCAACCTGCACATTATTAGTGCTTTCTTGTTTTTTTGGATCCTCTTAGCAGACCTTTTTGACCTATTGAACTGTGCTTTCATGTGCTTATTCTAGTTCTAGTATAACAGTTTTCAATCAATCAAAAGTGCTTTATGGATCAGATGTTGTATTCACAAGGGAATGAAAATTATATCAAGAAACATAGCTTCCTTGTGTTTTGTAAAACTCACCCTGCATTTGCACATCTATGATGTGAAAATGTTACACAAACTCTTATCAATGGTGTGTGTGTTTGTACTTTGTATGTTTGTGCTTGCTCATAAACATAATATGTTTGATTATGTTTGATGTCTGTGTGTGTGTGTGTGTGTGTGTGTGTGTGTGTGTGTGTGTGTGTGTGTGTGTGTGTGTGTGTGTGTGTGTGTGTGTGTGTGTGTGTGTGTGTGTGTGTGTGTGTGTGTGTGTGTGTGTGTGTGTGTGTGTGTGTGTGTGCGTGCGTGCGTGCGTGCGTGCGTGCATGCGTGCGTGCGTGCGTGCGTGTTGAGGACTTGACCTCAGACAGCTGGGTCCTGTAGATTGACTTGTTGCACTGGAGAAGCTGGGCTGCCAGGTTGCAGTCCTTCCTGTACAGATCCTATGGAGACACAGCAAGCAACAGGTCAGAGCTGAACATCAAACCGGAGAGAGGCGACATGTCACAACTGTAAAAGATGTTGCAAGACGTGTTGTAGTTTGGCTACTTTTGTGTGTGTGTGTGTGTGTGTGTGTGTGTGTGTGTGTGTGTGTGTGTGTGTGTGTGTGTGTGTGTGTGTGTGTGTGTGTGTGTGTGTGTGTGTGTTAAGAGGGTCTGCTAGTGCTAAATGCATATTGTAAATAAATTGTTGTCCCTCCTGACCCAGTTTGAGAACACCTTGGTTTGTTTGTTGCTTGCTGTTTCTTGCATCCCCTCCTCGTGTTGCAAGGCGTTGTGAGCTTGTAGATTTATCTGTGGGAGCTGAGTCTAACTAACGTCTCAACTCCTACATATAGTGCTTGTCAGGGTGGGGGCCTGAGAGGTCCCCAGTTCAAATCTGATTATATTTTTGTGGGTTGTGGCCTGAAAAGGTTGAACTACTGGACTATGGAAAAATAGTGTCCGTTTCCTCAAAGCCTCTGCTGTGCCGCCTTGTGGCAGCCCATGTAACCGCCTCTCGCTAAACAGCAGGTTCAGGTTCAGGTTCAGGTTCAGGTTTATTTGTCATATAGATACAGAGTATAAATACAATAAATTATTTTGCTCAGAGCATTCTCAGTCTTACATACACAGGACATAGACAAACATCTATAGTGCAAAGAAAAAGACAAAAACACAAAAAAAGTGCAAGTGGGTACAATACAGTGCAATACAGTTCAAGGTCAGCTGTTCAGCAGCCTGACTGCCTGGGGGAAGAAACTGTTACTGAGACAGGTGGTGCGAGATTTGATGCTCTGGTAGCGTTTTTTGGAAGGGAGTTGTTTGAACAGGGTATTTGCGGGATGGCTGGTGTCTTTGATGATGTTGTGGGCTTTTTTCATACAACGAGTGGTGTAGCTGTTGTGGAGACTGGGTAGTTCTGTGTTACCGATGATTTTAGCTGCTGTTTTAACGGTCCTCTGCAACCTGTTGCAGTCCTGAGCGGTCGTGTTACCGTACCACACTGTGATACAGCCAGTTAAGACACTTTCAATTATACAGCGATAAAAGTTCACTAGTCCTTTTGTACTTAGGCCAAACTTTTTAAGGCGCCTCAGAAAGTACAGTCGCTGCTGCGCCTTCTTGAGGATGTACTCGGTGTTGAGTGACCATGTGAATGTGTCTGTGATGTGTATGCCCAGGAATTTAAAGTTATCAACTATGTCGACAGATGACCCTTTGATGGAAATGGGGGTGTGGATACAATGATTTCTTTGGTCTTATTGGTGTTAAGTGAGAGGTTGTTGTTATCGCACCATAGAGTTAGATCTTCTATCTCCCTCCTATAGGCCCTCTCATCACCATCGGTTATTAAACCGATCACTGTGGTATCATCCGCAAATTTAATTATGCTGTTATTCCCACATCTGGCGACACAATCAAACGTAAACAAACTGTACAACAGAGGACTGAGGCAGCAGCCTTGGGGAGCACCGGTTCTGGTGAGAATTGTGGATGAGCATCTCTCTCCTATGCGTACACACTGGGGCCTGCCTGTCAGAAAATCAAATAGCCAATTACAGATGGAGCTGCCCACACCAAGGCCACTGAGTTTCAACACTAATTTAGATGGTACAATAGTGTTGAATGCGGAACTGTAATCTATGAACAGTATGTCTGACATAAGAGTTTTTCTTTTCAAGGTGTAGCAGGGGATCTCTTTCTTCACACTAACCAAATGCCTGGAAATTAAGGTCTAATGTCTGCTTTTACAGGTGATCAGGCCATTTGTTCAGGCAAACAGGTCAATTTACTTTCAGTAAATATAAGGCTTACCTGATTTTATGTTTCATGTTTTGTAATTTGATGCATTTTTGCCGATTCTGGACAATGGATTTAAGATATCAACATCAGACATATGCGAGGTGTGCAGCAGATATTCCCTTAATGTTTGCCCCAGAATGGGACACTATAGGGTTCATGTAGTTAAGGCTATAGGCAATATGCAGTTGTGATTTTTTACTCAAGATGGCCACTACTCTACCTTTGGTGATTAAGAGGAGACCACATGGCATGCATGAGATTAATAAATCAGATATATTGTTGAAATAACAAACGTAATTTTAATTTTAATAAATCATTATTTTCTATCTTTATTCCATGTAACAGAGTTGAGCTGTTATGCTTTAAGACCACATTTGAGAGTATAAATTACTCTAAGTCTAAAACATTGTAAAATAAGGTGTGACATTGCCTCTTTCTGTAGCATGTTGTTCAGAAGACTTGTAGAATGCCACTAAAGGGCCAGTTAATTATTGTTATGGAGGGGAGAATGACTTGTGTAACGGGGTTGAGTTTGATTGGGGGACAGAGCTATATAATGCTATTTTAATGATTAATCATCTATGTATTCAAAAACTAAACATGACCAGCAATAAAGCACAGATAGACTTATATGTGAATGGCATAATTTATGGATTTTTGTAAATTTTTAATAATCATATCTCAAGTCCACTTTCATCGAAGGCCATTGGGGACATGAAAAAATTGACAAAATAGGGGGTGTCTTCTGAAAGAAAGCAAGATAAAATCCATGTAATTTTTACACAATATTAAAGGGAACATTTAAATTGATGAAAAAAGCTTTTAAAAAAGATACAGAGGGACTGCAAATCGTACTGGTGCCCTTTAATATTGTGTAAACATTACATGGATTTTATCTTCATAATCAGAAATGATCTTGCTTTCTTTATAAGATATATATATATATATATATATATATATATATATATATATATATATATATATATATATATATATATATATATAAGAGATATGTATGATGAAGCGTTTGGAAATCGTTTGGAAATCGCGGAGGCAACAGTCAGGTAACGCGAGACTAATGTGTGAGTGAAATTTACCGGATACAGTATAACTTTATGGATACAGTAGGCGGGCTCCAAACCGGATGTGAGCACTGAGCACATAGTACATAGAAACCAAAAGCCTGCTCTGGTGACGCGAGGCTATGTGGTTTCGTTTGACGGTGCTTGTAGTAGCCAGGCATGAATGATATGTAACTGTTACATGTGACCTTTGTGAGTTTATGTTGTATACTTAGCTGCTTTGATACACCTGCTCATGGCCACAGCGGTCATCATTGCCGCTGTCGTCGGCGGTGGAGTATTATTCATTATGCGCCGCTTGTTCCCCCGGCAAAAGGCGTGCAGCAAGCTCCTCCGGTATCCAGCCGACATGATGCGGGGAAAGACTGTGATAGTGACCGGGGCGAACAGCGGCATAGGGAAGGCCATCGCAGGGGAACTGATCAGGCTCCAGGCCCGGGTGATCATGGCCTGCCGGGACCTGCGGAGCGCTGAGGACGCAGCCCGGGATCTGAAGAAGCGAGCCGGACCAGAGCCGCACGGTGAAGTGGTCATCAAACACCTGGACCTGGCATCCCTTAGATCAGTTCGGAGTTTCTGTCATGAAATCATCCAGGTTTGTTGCCATGTTTCATGTACTTGTAATTTAATGTATTCTATCTATCTATCTATCTATCTATCTATCTATCTATCTATCTATCTATCTATCTATCTATCTATCTATCTATCTATCTATCTATCTATCTATCTATCTATCTAAGATTACATTATATTTGGTTAATACATTAATGTAACCAAATGGACCAACTAGCAAATGAATGATAAAGAAATGAGCAGTGAGGATTTTTTATTATGGACATTGTCACCAGCAGGAGAACTGCTATTGTATTGTAAACAGTAGTACTAACAGCAACCATTAAAGTAATGTTGATGTTGACAGTCTTCTCTGAATTACACCATTACTTTGCTCCAAATGTTGGCCCAAAAATGTGTGGCTTTTTAATCTGGTCTAGTAATAACATTTACCATGTTCACATCACACACAGCTGCCAGCCCAGTGTTAACGACAGTATAGTTTTTGAGAATGGCTGATCTCTAGTTTATTCTAGTCATTGTTATGCAGCATAATAATAGACCATTGTATCACCTCAGCCGTGCTGTATGGGACCTGTCCATGGTGCTGAAATACGGGACAGTCCTACCTGACTACTACTAAATTAGCCAAACTTAGAATGATACATTCAGAGTATTCTTGTATAGCATTAGTACACACTGTCCTTAAAAACAAGCCCTATATTATAGTTGTGAGCTGTTAAAATAAATATTGTTTATATATTGTTTAGACTAAAAACAGTAACTCTATATTACATACTTCAATGTATAACACTGTAAAGAAGTCACGAAAGCATTCACAAGCCTGTTGGATACAGGATTAATGAAATGCTGAGTTTAAATGTTTATTATGACTCTGTGGGCCCATCAGGAGGAATCCAAGATCGACGTGCTCATCAACAACGCAGGCCTCTACCAGTGTCCCTACTCCAAGACAGAGGACGACTTTGAGATGCAGCTGGGCGTCAATCACCTGGGCCACTTCCTCCTCACCCACCTCCTGTTGGACCTCCTGAAGAGCTCCGCCCCCAGCCGCATCGTGGTGGTCTCCTCCAAGCTGTATAAGTACGGACACATCAACTTCGAGGACCTGAACAGTGAAGCCAACTATAACAAAGCCTTCTGCTACAGTCAGAGCAAGCTAGCCAACCTGCTGTTCACCCAGGAACTGGCACAGCGCCTGGAGGGCTCGCAGGTCACGGTCAATGCTCTCACCCCAGGCATCGTGAGGACCAGGCTGGGCAGGCACGTTCACATCCCTCTGCTGGCCAAGCCCTTGTTTTATCTAGCCTCCCTGGTCTTCTTCAAGAGCCCACTGGAGGGGGCCCAGACTCCTCTGTACCTGGCCTGCTCCCCGGAGGTGGAGGGGGTGTCAGGGAAGTGCTTTGCTAACTGTGAGGAGGAGGAGCTGTTGGCCAAAGCCACTGATGGACATTCCGCCAAGACACTGTGGGACCTGAGCGAGAGAATGGTGGGGCTCGGGAACTGACTGTTGATCAGATTGTTTTTGACCAAATACCTCAATATCGATATTGTAGCAAGAATATCAGATCTATAGGCTCACAATGTGACCTGCTATTTGACAATGTTTGAAAATACAAAACAGAGCTGAAGTGATTAAACCAGGAAAAGTAGGGGTGCACGATTATGAAATTATGACCAATATCCGATCTCCGATTATTTGCAGGGTCATACTGTATCTGCCGATACCGATTCTGACCAATTCCGATGTTATACAGAGGACCACAATGGAAACAAGCCTAGGCCCTATAGGGGCTTGGCCCAAAGCCTGTTAATAAAGTATTCAATCAATCAATAAATAGCATACACTCTTTTCCAAGTGTCTGTTTTCACAACTGAGTGACTACTGAATGAGAGGAGTACACAAATGAAATGTAGAACGTTTTTTCATTTTTCATTTTTTTTTGCTGGTGAAAACCGATTAAATAATCTGTATTATTTTGAGACCGATCCGATACCGATATGGCATTTATATGGCCTATTCCGATTATGCTACCGATTAATGGTTCATCCCTAAGGAAAAGACAACGGCCATATCACAATGGTACAAAATCACAGAAGATATATAAAATCACGGAGTGGATATATTGATATATTGCCC
This sequence comes from Electrona antarctica, assembly GCF_951216825.1. NCBI lineage: Eukaryota > Metazoa > Chordata > Actinopteri > Myctophiformes > Myctophidae > Electrona > Electrona antarctica. Next base: position 24,780,238 of record NC_136798.1, read on the forward strand.
AGCCTTAGGCATCACAAACTGATGCTGAATTTAATGTGTCCTTTTGGAATAATAGACACATTTTCCTACCAGCTCTTCTTCACAGCTAACTAGTTTTTTTTGGGGGGCATTTTCAAGCCTTTATTATTTGACAGCGATAGCGGAGAGAGAGAGACAGGAAAGGGCAGGAGAGAGAGATGGGGAAGGACAGTGCAGCCAAGTGCCTCGGGTCAGACTTGAACCCTGGCTGGCCACCAGGGAGCCCTAACTTTAGGTTTTGACCTACCAAAATGAATTGTGGAAACAATAGTGTGTCACAGAAAAAAAGGTTATTTCTTTGCCAAATGTTTATTAATCAGGGGATGCTAGGAGATGGTCTACATTACAGTATGTCTGGGTTTTCAAAACTCAACATGTAAAGTGTCAAGTGTATGAAAAGTATTTAAGTTTATCAGATTATGAAGGATGCTGTGAAAATTGGGTCTGTTACCCACTTGACTTTTGCGTGTCGACACTGTCATATCTAAATAAAGCTACGAATTATCTAAAACAATACTTGGTTAACAAAATAAATACTGTTTAGCAGCGGACCAGACGCTTAGTGTAGAAAAGGCACATTCTGTCCAAATTCATCCTGAACCTCATTTTCCTCTTTTTCAACCAAAATCGAATCATTTTCACCTCTGAGTGCTGACAATCTTGTGCAAAACAAATAAGTTAAGTCTATCATTACATAATAAGCAATGATGCTGCAAACCTTGCATCAAAACTAAAGCATGATGAAATATTGTAGATATTGTCACTGTCGGCCAAATACCTCTGCCTAAAAGTCAAAAACTCTTAATACTTTTCTTTGGTTAAATATTAATTAAACCTACAGACAGCATGAACCACTTTTCAACATGACAGCCCTAATTTAGGCTTGCCATACGCAAAATGTTTTAAACATTTACAAAACCTTTCAGAAATAGCACTAGCCACTCTACAACCTCACAGTGTGACGCGAATATAAAAATACTGTACCATTGCGCATGACATGATTGCAGTTCAGCAACCATGAAAGTTATTAGAAATTGGGACAAATTGGCTGCATAATTAAATCACAAATACTTGTCAAACAATGGCCGACAATGGCCAGGCTCTGGTTTACATACATTAATTACATGTAGTCTCTTGACTCTTTTGCTGTGAACATCCTCTAAAGCAGCATGAAAAGTGTATCTAGTTCAGGAGCTTGTGTTTGAACGCCTGGCTTTTACATAATTCAGCATGTCGCCTACTGTATTTCTGCAGTGTAAAAAGGAATGAGCGATTGAATACACCAGTTCCCTCTTCTCTTTGTGCGTTTGAAGTGTAAATGACTTGTGCTGTGTCTGGGAACATAGGAATAATAAGGTCCACAATGCAGATCAGTGAGATGACGCTGTGCTCTGCTTCGCTTCTCTGGTTACAGGCAGCTTGGATGGCGTTGCTGTCGGGGCAGAAACCTTGTATCTGTTTCAACTTTGTTTGTACATGTTTCAACTTTGTTTGTTTTTTTCTTTCTTTTCTGTGAATCATAATGCCGGTCTTTATCATACTGCAGTGTCACACAGAAGTAGTAAAAATGCCGATCTACAAGGTCCCAATGCGTTGCACGTTGTGAGATTGTAGATCGGATATTTCTTTAATTAAAGTTAAAAGGGGTTTATTGAGTCTGTCTGTGGGATTTATAAATAATAGAGCGTGTTATTAATTATATTGGATCTATCGGAACACAGGTTGGTTTTTCCATGTCCTGGAAAACAGTTTTGGACATACAAGGATTTAAAAACATGCACTCGAGTCGACAGCGTGGGAGGACAGCTGTAGCCTAGCCGTGGCAGTAATTTTAATGTGAGAGGTGCATAATGTAGCATACAAGAGGAAATACACTACAGTACCTTTTATTAGAAGGATAAACCCCTTGAGATGCATCATCTCGTTTTCGAGGGGGTCCTTAAGGTAATACTGAACAATGACTAATGGTGCATTTTACTACCAAGGAAGTGAAGGAACATTTGATCATACTCTTAACAGAATCTTTCCAGTATCTAACATTTTAAATTCAAGAATATATTGAATGCTTATGGATTTTGGGGTGTCTTTATAGTACATTGGAGGAAAAAAAGTCTATAATGCATTATAAATCTAATCTGCTTATAACACTACTATAATTACAGTTACTGTATAAGCACCCGTCATGAGTACTCATATTAATGTTGTATAGCAATGATAGCATTTCACAATGACATAAAGTCAAGTATCGTAATACTTTTTAATTGCTGGTCACTCAAGACCACACAAACGCACGCACACACACTACACCGAAACACAATTCTCAATTTAGGCATTTAACAGATGATCTTATCCAGCAGAGTGACTAACAAAGTAGGACAAATGAAGTGCAATGAACTTTCAAAACTACTGCGAAGCGGTAAAGGAATTAGCAGGCTAGGATATGCTACAAAGTAACCACACTGCGAAGCGGTAAAGGAATTAGCAGGCTAGGATATGCTACAAAGTAACCACACTAAAATAAGTAACGTGCACATGGCTTGGACAAATGCATCATTTGTGCTTTATTATTGGAACAAAACAGCAGAAATATAGAAACATGCACCATTGTCATAGAAACAGGGTTGCAGCGGCTTTATGGGGTGTGTGTGTGTGGGGCATCCAAATTTGAGGTAGAATGGGGCAGGAAAACTTCTCCATGGAATATAGAGCAAAACAATAACCAAACATCAACTGGTAAGACAAATGATTACATCTCAAAAGGATTCCATCAAGTAAACAAAACAGCACATCCATCAAAAGTTTCAAATTCAACTGAAGAAAGAAAACAAGGTAATACGTCTGTCTGTCTGTCAGTGTTAACTGTTAAACTAACAGTTGTTAAAGGACCAATTTGTTATACAACGTCCTCCCCTGTTAAACATTCATAATGCAATTCATATTCCTTCCGTTTATCTGGGCATCAAGTTGCCATTACATACACTGTTCTGGGTGGGGTCACATTAAGTCTGATTGGCAGTTGCATTTAAATCTGTATATACTCGTACACATTTTCATCTTCAGTGTTGATTTATGCATTTGCACAGGGTTGCAGACAGAGACACATTTGTATGGGTTAGAACTTATGTAAATAAATATCCTATTATTCTTTTTACTATACATTTTGTTTAAAATTATTATTATTTCAAAACATTAAAAAAGAAATTTCCTGAATTAGAAAACAAATGTTTAAAGAAGTAGTGAAAATAGCCAATCTACAAGCTCCTATCACATTGCAAATCTGCTATTTTCACTAGTTTTGGTCATGGGGAGACGTACAATTTCTCTTTTGGGTCTCAAGCTAAAAGGTTTGGCAACCAGTGCAACCAGTTACAAACTGAGTTAAACTAATACTGAGGAGTTTACTGTGTACTGTACAAGTTCTAGTATTATTATAGCAAAACTGCATTTAGTTGATTGTTGTTTCACGTTTTCTTGCCAACAACTACATACAAAATATATCACTAAATTTGTATAGTTATAAGTATATACTATATATATATATCTTTATACACTTGAATAGGGGCCTTACATACATACAGTACACGTTCTTACAAACTTGCAACACTCCTAGAGCTGCAGTCATCTCCTAGAACTTCAATTCTGTTTTCACAACTCGCTTGTTCCGCCATGGCTATGATGTAACCGGCATGTGTCGTAGCGTCTGCTGCCATACAATCTAATCCTTAGTACGCTCAGCAATAAAGACATGCTCAATGCTCATGATACTCTATGTTGCTGTGATTGTAATTCTTGGCACCTGCGTGTGTACTACTCAAACCATTTCATAATGATGCTAGTACAAGTTGTAGCTGTAAGTACCGGGAGACTCTCGACCCCGCCTCATGAATGAACAGACCTGGTTGCAAGTCTCTTAGTTCAGAAGTGTCCCGTATAGCTGGGCCTTGGTCAGACTGTCCTTCCTGGATAGACCCAGGGAGCTAAACATTTGGTTGTAGGGTGGAGGAGGGGGTGGTGGTGGTGGTGCAGGTGGAGGTTGCGGGGGCAGGCTGTGCATCTCGGCCTGGTAGTGCTGTAGGTCTGCAGCCATCTCCAGGGCCCTCTCGTTCAGGGACTCGCTGGAGCTGTTGGGGCTGGCGTCCATGTACTCCTTGCCCTGGCACCCTGCTGCTGCCACGTCACCCTCCCTGTCCTTAGAGCTCCCTGAGTGGTAGAGGCTGTGCTCTGACTCTTGGCCGTCATCCTTGGCTGCAAACAGGTGTGCCGGGCTGTGGGCCTGCCGCAGGCGAGGACTGCGTTCGGGGCTCGGCACCGAGGCCCCCCACGCCGCTGGGTCCATGGCGCCCACCTCGTGGTGGTAGTAGTCGGCCCCTTCCTGGAAGCTGCTGTACAGCGGGCCGAGGCGGATCTTGGCCGGTCGGACGGAGAAGTGTTGCTCTGAGAAGCTGTAAGGTGATGCCCGTCCGGGGCTGCGGTACGCCAGGGCGCCCAAGTCTTCCACGCTGAGCTGTCTCCACCGGCCGATTAGCTCCTCCTCCTCCGGAGCCAGCATGCTGCCACGCCGACTGTCTCCATATGCCACGCTGGGGGAAGAGGATGGAGGAAGAGGCTCATACGGCTCGCTGAAACAGGACGACATGGTGCGGCTGTAAACGGGCGAGCTGCCGTTCTGGTGGTGGACGGGCTCCGACTGCTGGAAGGGCTGGGTGTCGGCGAAGCCCCTCGGACTGTCGCTCTCCCAGGACACGTCGCTCTTCCTCTCGTAGTCCCCCGCGTCCCTCCACTCCATGTAGAGGGAGTGGTGGTGTGGAGAGGATGCCGTGCTGCTGGGCGGCCCGTTGCCCTTGTCCTCGGACCCCCCTCCACTGAAGCTGGAGTAGGAGCTGGAACCGGCCCCCAGGGTGGCATGGAACTTGTCAAAGTGCTCCTGGGAGAATCCGGGCGTAATACCCACGGAGCTCTCCTCCGGGTTGCTGTCGGTGGAGTTCTGCGGCCCGTACAGCAGCTTCCTCTGGCCGTGGACGTCCATGCTGGTCCGGCGTTCGCGGCGCCGGTCGTCGGGGCAGTACAGGGCTGTGTCGCTGCTGTACAGGTCAGATTTGTAGGTGCCCCGCAGGGTGCCCAAGCGCTCTCCCCCAGCCATGCTATCCAGGAGGAAGGCCAGGTCTGGGGTCTGGGGGCTCGGCGAACGGGACGCTTGCCTGCTGCAGAAGGCCTCATCCGGTTTCTCAAGGACTTTGGCGATGACAGACGCGGGGACAGAGTCGGGGTAGGAGGTGTGGCAGAGGGGAGACTCCTCCATCTGTAGCTCCATCACTCGCTGCTGAAAGTCAGCAGGCAGCTGAATGAGACAAGGACAGAGGACAGGGAACATAAGTTGACAAATAAGAAAAGCCCCAAATTCAAGCCTACAGGGTAAATGTACCACCTTTACTATGGGGCTGGAACAGTAGTTAGTATCTTCACTGCTGCCACAACCTAAAATTGTCAGCATGTCTTTTCCATGCGATATGACACCAGGAATCAGGAATGCGTTCTGTGACACTGTCCAACTTTTACTTTTAAATTGCTTGAACACCAATCATATGACCATGTATAACAAAGAAATATGATCTTTTACCCTACTGCTGTGATTCTTTTATCTGATTGTACTAATGTCTCATGTTAATGTTTGTTGGGGACTGCGTATTTACATGTTTTGTTCATTAATACACTCATCCTAATTCCCAACTAAACAAATAAATTAAATGAAACAAAATAACATAGCAAACAACAACATAACGAAAGCACATTGTGCAGGTGAGAAAATAAGTTTATAAAGTAAATCACACCTCATTTCACACCAGGAAATACAATACAAATAGAAAAGTAATAATCAAAGAAAACGAAAACCTAAAATAATGAGTAATATAAATACAACATAGATAGATACACAGTAAGAATAAATTAAATAAAAAAAGAAAGCAATTTAACAGACAAAGAAAATGTGTTTTAAGGGTTTGTGGGTGTCTGAGTGGGAGAGTGTGGATTGTTGTTTTGTTCATCAAACATGTCCTAACAGCCTGTAAATTATTTAGAGCAAGGGTTCTCAACCTGGGGGTCGCGACCCCTCGGGGGGTATATACTTTATAGTTTGTTTATGTTATTTGAGAGATTAGTAGTAGTAGTAGTAGTCGCAAAGCAGGTCACAGCAACATTTCACTGCACCTTGAATCTCCATAGCAACAAGTATTTATCCAACTGCAGCATATCGCCAACAGGATTCTAGTCTATTGTTGCTAATTGGCAATGAGAAGAAGCAAGCTACTGTAATTATAGCTTTGTAGAGGAGAGGTATGTGAGGAGAAGTATTCTCCTCACGAGAAGTTATGTTCTCGTGTTATGGTCAGAGTTACGTTATAACTTTGACCAAAATAAATCCCCAACATTTTCAGCACTGTCAGTTTGTGTGAGATTTAACAGAACTGTACCCTGGTCCCTGTCAATACCGGTTTTGCAGCTAAACAAATGACTAATGCATCTCAGTAGGCACTGAAGAGCCACTGCACTTATCAAAATGCATTGTTCATCAATAAGCTTTCGATTATTACATGACATGAATAACAGACTGCTGAACATACATTGACTGTATAGTATATATAAACCCTTGCATCCAAATGTTGTTGGCATCTGTTTTTTTTTAAATAGAGTGTGCGTGTATGTGTGTAAGGTGTGTGTGTGTGTGTGTGTGTGGGGGGGGGGGGGGGCAGGCAAGCACAGGAGATTTTATGCAACATATGCATCATGTTTGCATTGACATTTCCGTTCATCCATAAGGGACAAAGCATGGGCATGCATTCTTTAACTTTAGACTAAGACTTGGACATGTGCCATGTGGATGAGGCAGAAAGCCCAGGGCTGATACAGCGGAAATCAGCGCCAACAATTCCTGGCACAAACATTCTCATCAATACCGGCGTGCATTTTGCTCCACGTGCAACAATCACAGGGCGACGTGGCTGGTCTGCGGTCCACTAAGTAACCCAGGGGTTCCCAAACATTTCCATGCCAAGCACCACGGAATAGCCATAGTTGGCTGCAACCCCCATATTATGAAAGTGCTGAAACAGTTTTGTTTTGCCATTTTGTGAAAAGTTGCAAAAAACGATGACCTGCTTAAACATTTTTTATACCTGTATATTATGCTTTTATACAATTATCTGATTACTAATCTATCAGCTGCATAAATGCTCTCTGACATGGGCTGCACCAGGCACATGCACACATAGACATCAACGGGCCCTTTTACCTGTCTGTAAAACAACTGCCCTCTCCAGACCATGAATGCAGCATTTACTATACCTCTCCTTTCCATGCCATACCCGAGAATTGCTTTTTTCGGAACTCTCCTGATCTTGAACGCAGCAATTTGCGCTGAAAGACTTTGTTTAGAAATCCATGTCATCGCCGCATCTCCAGTGGCCAAAGAGTGCGGGTCGCGCCCGGAAAACAGCTGATCTACAAGCTTGTAGATCGGCTATTTTCTTCCAAAAGTGCCCTCTTACGGAATTTCAGCCCCTGCCGCTGTAACACTCGTTACGGACTTGCAAGTCCCTGGGCTGCATGGGGAGCAGTGCCAGGTGCACTACGTACACTAACTATATAGCACCTACAGGGTTTATAACCCTGTCTCCTTGATGTGCTGATAGGTGTCAACAGGATATTAAATGTTCTTTTGCAATCCACCTCTCAGTCGAAGCTCCAGCCAAGCAGATTTTATAGGGCTCTACGTAAGTGAAGTACCTCTTGGATTGTTTTCAATGTTTTGTTTTATTTGCTCCATCAGAAGTCTCAGTAAACATCATCCTTGTTGAACATTCACTAACGGCTGTATCTCTGATTTGATTAAAGGTATATTCAGTGATTTCGCTTCATTCAAATATCACTTATTTTTTCTTTTTATTTGGATAATCCCCCCTACTATAGAGTGTGCTGACCATATAAGGAGTTCCCTGTCCCCAGTGAGCCCCTGGGGTCAAAAAACCCTAGTTTCAGTTTTGGTGGCGGGTGGCAAAGCCTTCATCCAATCAGGATGAGAGGGGCCTTCCTCCAATCATGTGTGGGGGCGGGCCTTGGTGCACATGCTGTTGAACTTCCCCCCACTGTAGAGCGTGTGCATGTGCACATTTTGTTACCGGGGCGGACTGGGTGGTTTTCCAAATCACCCAAATCACTGAATGCTCCTTTAATTAATGTGAGGAGGTGTACTGAAAAGACATTCATCATCTGAGGAAGTCTCTAGATGCAAATCAAGTAAGTAAAATAAATAAATAAAAACAGTCACTCCCTGGAGCGAGATCATTTCACTTGCTTTCCCTGCAGTTTCATTTGATTTGGTGGGCCTTCCTGTTAGTTGACTGACTTGTTCTGTGTTCCTTTCTCCTATATTCTCTCTTTCCCTAACCCCTCCCTATCACTCTTCATAACTGAAATGTTGAGAATTCGCACAAAACATTTTTTTCACCCACAACAAAACAAACATAATTCAGATTTGTCTGATTCATGGGAGGATATTTGAAAGCTACACCCGTAACTTATTACTTACCGTAAGTACAACATAACTAGCACATCTGCAGTGGTTGGAGTGCCTGAGGCTCATAAGCACAATATCTCCCCTGGTCTTACATACTGCAATTAAGCCCTATATAATTCACTGCATGACAAAATTTAAAAAAAAAAAAAAAGAAAAAGAAAAAGAAAGAAAAGAATAATTGGAAAACTTTAAAAATGTGCCCAAAATATGGATGCCAGAGTTAATTGTGGTTAAACAATTTTCATTAAAAGTAAGATTTTAAGACTGAGCATTAGATATTATTGCTTGGTGTGTGTGTGTGTGTGTGTGTGTGTGTGTGTGTGTGTGTGTGTGTGTGTGTGTGTGTGTGTGTGTGTGTGTGTGTGTGTGTGTGTGTGTGTGTGTGTGTGTGTGTGTGTGTGCGTGCGTTGAGGGCTTGACCTCAGACAGCTGGGTCCTGTAGATTGACTTGTTGCACTGGAGAAGCTGGGCTGCCAGGTTGCAGTCCTTCCTGTACAGATCCTATGGAGACATTAAGCAACAGGTCAGAGCTGAACATCAAACCTGAGAGAGGCGACATGTCACAACTGTAAAAGACGTTACATGACATGTTGTAGTTTGGCTACTTTTGCCAACTGTTCGCCAACTACAGGATGATCAGAACGGGACACTAGGATTCATGTGGTTAAAGGTAGGTAGGGTAATTGATTTCTTTGACAAAATGTGTACTCTCCTGATTGTCACCTAATTGAAAATGTAGAGTATTTTCTGTTTATTAAAAAGTCAGAGAGGCAGATAGACTCCTGTTACTGAACAAACACTCTATAGAGCCTAGCAGAATTTGGGGGGAGGTTAACATTTGTCATTTGGGAGCCCGGAGTCCTGCTGTGGGGCATGTGAGGCCTGACAGACAGCCATATATCAATCACTTTGCTAATACAAAGAGTCAATTGAAATAAGAGAAATGCTTTTTTCATTTTCAGGTCATTAAAGCATTTCTTGAGACAAAAATAAATCTAAAATGCAATAGCATTTACATTTAATCTACAGATGTGCTCATTCTATGACACAATTAAAATTATAAATAAAATATCATTTGAATTTCAATTTTCAAAAAATGCCCCGCTAATTAGTGGACAATATTAAAATGAAAATGCAATTTAGAAAATTCAAATGAAATAAGAGAAATGCTTTTTAACCTTCAGATAATGAATGCATTTAAGTGAATATATAATGCAATAGCCTTTACATTTCATCTCCAGGTGTGTTCATTCTATGACAGAATGCAAAAGCAAAAGCAATTTACATTGCATTTTCAAATTGGCGTGTGTATGATTTGAAAATGAAAATGCAATGTAATTTGTGCATATCCTTGTACGATATGTTGAGTGCAAGCCTCGTCTTTCCATTAGTTTTCAGTTCAATCTTTAGTCTGCAAATGAGTTTACAAAGTTTACAAACGCAAAACTTGTGTGTCGTCATCCACAGCATTCAGCTATGGTTCAGCATCAGTGCGAGGGGGCGGGGATCAGAGAGAGGGGACCTCTCTATGACGAGACGCTGCTACAAACTATAGTGCTGTTTTAACCTTTTAACGTTTCTGTTTTTACCAAAAAATATCACCAAAGTCAACCAAAGAAAAAGATTCCTGTACAGGATCTCCTCACTGGTCAGTTAAAAATACTTTGAAGACCCTAACAGGAGCCATCATACAAGGTTTCTTTGACTATGCATGCACCTCATGATACCACAGCACCTCAAAGGTCCTAAAAACAAGACTCCAAACATTCCAAAACAAACTGGTCAGGCTACTACTTTGCCTTACTCCCAGAACTCACCTCACCCCTGCCCATTTTGACCGGCTGGAATGGCTTATGGTTGACGATTGCAATGGGTCTTGTTCACTACACCACTGAGATCCCCAATATACCTGTAAAATACTTCCTTAATGTCAACGAAGTCCATGATCACAACACCAGAGGGCGTTCCACATGCTACTGTAAATACAGGGCGTGGTTAAACCTTTAAAACCGGGAAAGCATCTGTCTAATTCTTTATTTTGGTTCAAATCTGTCCCAGCAAGCCAAATGACGTCATGATAACGTTATGATACGGTGACGTTCAGGACTAGGCCAGATCACAGCCCATATGGGGATGATCTTTACGTCATTTCCAGGACGTCTTCACAAGTTTAAATAATATAGCTTATTCTGGGCCAGATCTGACTAGTTATGATATGGCCTCGATCAGACTCTCTCTGATTCATCCAGGGACGTCCGTCTTAGTGGGTAAAATTGATGTTGGTTGAAATCAGGTGATATTCTGGGTCAGATGTGACTAGTTGGTTTGACTTGATCTGGCCCCAATCGAGCCGTCACTAAGGCCTGATTTACACTGGCAGACAAATCTAGCCTGAATCAGATCTGTGCCACATCAAGATTGAAATCCGATTGGTTTAAATGGTCACATGACTCATTTAGACAAATCAGATTCCAATCTGGATGTGGCTCAGATCTGATTCAGGCTGGATTTGGCTGCCAGTGTAAATGGGGCCTTATGTCCAGGTCCTGACCGTGCTTGCTGGGGTGCCACATCTGCTATTTTTGAGCATTTTGTGAAACATATTGAAAACGCTAATATTCTATTCTGGGGGTCCCTGGCACAATACAGTTTTAGATGGGGGGGGGGGGGGGGGGGGGTCCTTGGCACTAAAACATTTGAGAACTACTGATTGATTTAGAAGGCACTTGTAGAATGGGTTAAATGTCTTGTTCAGGGACACCGGCATGAGCCTGAAGGAGCCAAGTATAGAACCGGTGACCTTCTTAATACCTCCTGAGCCTCGTCCGCCCAGAAGGAAAGGAACACAATGATTAGTGGAGATCAGGGAAAAGCTCAGTGTTCACAGAAGCCACTCACATTGTCCTCCTGTAGTTTCTCGATGGTGAGCTTTGCCTCCATCAGATGGTTGTTGAGAACTATGATCTCTCTGCTCAGAGCTCGCTTCTCGTCATCATGGTGCTGGGACTGAGGACAACAATGGTGACTAATTAAGAAAGGAATAAGGAAGACAACCAAAAATGTACTTATACAGAGTAGGCCTTATGATTTTGGAAATAGCGAGAACAAACTATTTCAAGTCATAGGCAAAATGCCAGATTTATGGATATATGAATATGACAGTATAAAAGTCTGATGCACACTCAGACTAAGGCCTGAGGTAACAAAAACTAATAATTCTAGGGATCTAGTGTACTTATGTGTGCACTGTGCAGCACTTTACGTTTATCGTTTCTCCAGAATCTGCGGCAGAGTTCAGCTGGGGTGAGCGTCGGTCACAAACTGTCAGTATTATCGGCGAGTTCATCTGTAATATAACCAAATTCTATGCAGGTCCCGAGGGACTGAGGCCGGGTCAGACGAGGTTGTGCTGCCTCCGTAGGGAAGTGTCTTCGTGATTGAGCTGACACAGGAATATGTGAGATGAATCAGTACCTAATGAGGATGCTGAGGATGCTTTGCGCTAACTGCATGAACCCTAGTGTCCCTATTCTGGTCATGTAATAATAGCTGAACATTCTGCAAAAGTAGCAGAACTACAAGCTTACAATGTGTCATGTTACGACACGTTGTGAGCTTCTAGATTGCCTGTATTTTGGCGAAGGGATTTAGTTGTGTAGAGGAAAACAAGGGAACCAAGTATAGACCCATTTTGGGACCCAAGGGTATAATTATTTAAAGTCTAAAAAAAGAAGACAAAATCCAGGAAAAACAAACAAAAGAACCACGGAACACACCGATAATATAATTCATCTTTCTTTTCACAAAAAAGGCTGGATGACCTCCGGTTAAGTACAATCTGTGCTGATATCTCCATCTCAAGAAGAAGAGACGACTGCGGCGTGATAATTATCTTGTGCGTTATCAAACCGAGTTGAGCCGGTGAATACATTCAGCTACCTATTCAGCGCCAGAGACACATGATGGTCATAGAAAGCTGGTTAATTGTATCTTTTCTACCGTGGGGGGGAGGGAGCGGTGGTTGACAAAACGGAGTGAGGTGGAGGAACAATGGCCTTGCTATCACTCCACCACGGGAAGGAGGACAGCCAATCTTAATAAGCTGTAATTAATGTCAGTGGTACCAACAGCGGGGGCATTCATATTGAAATCAGCTCTTGTAGGCCTCTAAACATCACAGCTCGCTCATGGACGTGCTTTCCGCACGCACGCACGCACGCACGCACGCACGCACACACGCACACACACACACACACACACACACACACACACACACACACACACACACGCACACACACACACACACACACACACACACACACACACACACACACACACACACACACACACACACACACACAGTGGAGTTCTTCTCAGAAGTTCTCACAGATACACACATAACATGCTTGACCAAACACACTCAGTGATATTTTGGGCCCATTTTGACATTCTCTGAGTTCAATTTACAGTTCAATTGGCACTGAGGATTTTACAATGCATAACACTGTACTGTAGCCTAGCTCAACAGTCACTTACATTTCGGTGTATCTTTTCCTCCAGATCTTGGTTGATCCTCTGCAGTGCAGAATACCCGCTTTGTATTCTAAAGCATACAGAACACAACGTTACACATTATACCACTGTGTGTGGATGCACTCATAACGGAGGCCTTCCCCACATGGACAATATTCATTGTGTTAACCACTTAAGCCCTATACAGACTAAAATAGCCAATCTACACCGAGATTGTCGATCTACAATCTTCACAATTTTACTACACTGCACTACAACTACACTGCTTTGACTTAGTGAGATCAAAACAGGGGGAACATATTCAACCCTTCTCCACCAGAATCGTATAGATTTTTGGCCCTAAAGCTATCACAGCATTTTTCCATTTTACTTCCAATTTAGTAATTATGCCAATCCCCCCATGTGTATCACTGTCACTGCCTGTTGATCTTGCTCTGTTTGCTGTTATCTGTTATCTATGCTGCTGCATTGTCTGAAGGAAGCCTCTTATGTACACAAGATGTAACAATAAAGTACAACCTTGAACCTTGAACCCTTGAACCTCTTGGGGAAGGTGTAGATTAGACAACCACATGTCTCCACTGATACACATCCCGCTGCCTCTTTTCACCTGACACTGGAGTTTCACCGGGAGGGTGTAACGCATGCAGAGGAACAAGCTATGCTTCCCAGTTCCAATTCCTGCTGAACAGGTGCCCTGATCAACCTGTAGGAGTACTGACCAACCTGTACAGTTGGAGGCCATCGATATTGTCCTTTTCTTTTTGCTGAGGTTTGCGTGATCTGCGCAAAAGGACAGTTAACCCATTTTGGGCGGGAACCCCTTTTGGTGTTTTAAACATTATGTTATAATTTAGCTATTGAAAAATAGCAGATCTACAAGCTCATAGCGCGCCACCGAGTGGCGCGCTACGAGCCTGTAGGTCTGCTATTTTTGAAAAATCGTGAAAATATTTATTTCAGAAAACTGGAGGATTTAGAAGGATTTTTTTAAATTTTGAGGTCAAGCCTAAATGGGTCAAATGATAAGGGACAATATCTGTGGCACCCAACTGTATGCTTCCCAGTTCCAATTCCTGCTGAACAGGTGTCCTGATCAACCTGTAGGAGTACTGACCAACCTGTACGAGTCCTGTCCAACCTGTACGAGTCACTACTGCAGTGACAGAGAACACCTCCCCTACTGACTTCCCACCCCGCAAACACAATTGTGCTCATGGGAGTGCCCCAGGAAAGCTGGCACCATGGAGGAATCGATCCCCAGTCGCCACGATGGCGGGCAGGAACTATGCCATCTGGACGCCCATAAAGCTTGCCCAGCAGTACTGCCGCAAGTGTTCAAGTGATGTTGAACTTTGGAAGAACCCTGGGTTGTGTGCAGTTACCTGGGAATGATACTTGTCTGAATATTGTCAGTCACCTTCATCTGTTGCTTCTGTGCTCTGGGAACCATAGGTAGCCATTCCATTCACTCTCACTGCATGGCGAAACAGGTCTCAAAATAGCACTTTTAGCACATAGACAAACACAAACAATTACATTTAAAAACTATATTTTAGCTCATAGACAAACACAAACAATTACATTTAAAAACAATATATTTTATATTATTTATTTTTATTTTAAGGTAAAGTGAAATGGTTATATTCATATCACATTACCCTTGATGGGATTATGATATAATCAGTTTGATTCATATTAGTTTACATAATAAGAGTGTGATTTTCAGATGTGTTTGATTTTGATGTAATGAGAGAAAATGGAATGTGTGAGTTTGCCACTCACAGAGCACAGAAACTCCATTTCATGTCCTGGACAAAGACTCATTTTGCAGACTTGTATTGTTTGTTTTCACTGATTTTTTGTATTTGTATTGTTTCTATTTTTTATTTGTGAATTTGAACTGTAAAAGGCCAACCCCTATGTCCACACAACTAACCCTAACCATAACCCTTTGGTCAGAAATTACTGTACAGTCAGACATGGGTTTGGGCTGTACACCCTGGCGTTGTGAAAATAGCAAAAATTTCAGATCTACAAGCTCACAACGCAATGCGATGCATTACAACCCAAGGTTCAACCAAAGTTCCATACTGCATGAACACTAACGTTAGCGTCCCTATTCTGGCCATTTCATAATAGGCGAAAATAGATAAACATTTCACAGAACAAGAATGTTGTGAACTTGCTGATGAGATAATTTAGCTATTTGACGTAGAACAAAGTGTGTAGGTAAGTGGTTAAACCTTTTCATTTGGTTATCCTTATCCATAGTGCCCTGGCTTCATCGTGATGTGTTGTGTTGTGGTTAACCTTATCCATAGTGCCCTGGCTTCATCGTGGTGTGTTGTGTTGTGATTAACCTTATCCATAGTGCCCTGGCTTCATCGTGGTGTGTTGTGTTGTGGTTAACCTTATCCATAGTGCCCTGGCTTCATCGTGGTGTGTTGTGTTGTGGTTAACCTTATCCATAGTGCCCTGGCTTCATCGTGGTGTGTTGTGTTGTGGTTATCCTTATCCATAGTGCCCTGGCTTCATCGTGGTGTGTTGTGTTGTGGTTATCCTTATCCATAGTGCCCTGGCTTCATCGTGGTGTGTTGTGTTGTGATTAACCTTATCCATAGTGCCCTGGCTTCATCGTGGTGTGTTGTGTTGTGGTTATCCTTATCCATAGTGCCCTGGCTTCATCGTGGTGTGTTGTGTTGTGGTTATCCTTATCCATAGTGCCCTGGCTTCATCGTGATGTGTTGTGTTGTGGTTATCCTTATCCATAGTGCCCTGGCTTCATCGTGGTGTGTTGTGTTGTGGTTATCCTTATCCATAGTGCCCTGGCTTCATCGTGGTGTGTTGTGTTGTGATTAACCTTATCCATAGTGCCCTGGCTTCATCGTGGTGTGTTGTGTTGTGTTAGTGTTTGTTGTCGAGGATCAGGCCACTCTGTACCTGCGCAGTTTGTCAGTGAACTTGTCCAGCTCCTCCTGGGCACGGCGAAGCTCCGTCTCCAGGTACTGACGTGTGGACGCAAACTCGTTCTCCAGCAACTCCAGCTTGTGCGTGGTGTAGGACAGACGCTTCCGCAAGTCCTCTTTGTGCTCATGCAGGGAGCTGCACACGCACACGCACACGCACACACACACACACACACACACACACACACACACACACACGCGCGCACACACACACACGCACACATGCACACACGCGCACACACACACACAGGATGATTATTACCTTGTATGCAAGAACCACAAATCTTTTTAATAATCATGCAGAGGCGATGAGGACATCATATGAGGGTGATGATCAAGGAAAAACACGTGTGACCAAAATGCTTTAGGTGAAGAAAAAACACAGGACCCGAATGATGAATTCAGGCTGGATCGGGTATGTAATTTACAGCACGGCAAATTATTTTTCCTCAATAAAGCCTTTCACCCCATCACTAGAGGCCTGATCGTCAACGAGATCCGTCCGGCTGACACCCGCAGGGACGACTTAATCTGTGATGAAATATGAGCCCAATAAACTCCAATCCATCACGGGAATAGACTCCGAAGGCTCAGAATCACGGGGGCAGCGACACCCTGGTGTGTAATTCAACAAGACGACTATTTATGGAGCGGCCTGCATTACCTGTGCCCCCGGATCTAATAAAAGGGCAAGTGTGAGCGGCGAAAAGGAAAGAAATGTCTGTTGGCCGTGATGGATCTGTGTGTCCGCGGGGCCGGCTAATGGAGTCCGTATTGACGGACAGACAGAGGAAGGAGGGTAATGGCTCTATCCGTGGCCGGAAAACAGATAGCGGGGATTTGGTGAGAGCAAGATGGAGATGTGATCATGTCGCTCCCATACTCTCCCTCCTTCCCTTCCCTTTGTCTCTATCTATTTTCCTTTATAACAACATTGTGTGTGTGTGTGTGTGCGTGTGCGTGTGTGCGTGCGTGCATGCGTGCATGCGTGCGTGCGTGCGTGCGTGCGTGCGTGGGTTCTGGGGCTGGGGGGGTGGCAGAAAAGAGACAAAAACCAGGGCAAAGCCTCGGAGCGCTTTAACCACTTTAATACCCTATTTTATGCTTCGGTTATCCGAAAATGGCTCTGAGCTTGTAGACCGGCTGCTTTCGAAAGATTTTGAACACAGGATTTTTTAAATCGTGGCAAATCACATTTGCCTATAACAACATGCCGAAAATAGGGACGAAAGGGTTCAAGTGTTCAATGTGTCTGTGTGGAAGTGTCATCCAGTTTTTCTGTGTCGAATGATTTACAAATACATCCTGTGGCCTACTCTATCTCTTGCAGGCCTAATCGCGGAGATTCAGTGACTCGTTATTGGACCTAATATTTGTAGTATAACTTAACCATTAAATGAATAACTAACTAATTGTAGCAATGCACCGCTTTGGTGATTCATTTTGTACAGTCATAGCAACAAAGCCTCTTATAATTAAAACAGATTCACAGCCAGTACCCTACATTGAACACTGAATAAGGAGTCAAGGACCTTGCTTATACTCAATTCCCAAATAAGCGGATAATACCATTATGTACATTTTTATCACTTTCTTCCCCCACACAAAAGACATGCAAAACCGGCAACTTTTATCGCCGGCTAAAACGGTGTCAGTGCAGGAATATCACCTGACAAGTGAATGTTCAACGAACATAATTAACCACATGAACCCTAGTGTCCCTGTTCTGGGCACGTCATAATAAGCAAACATTCAGCGAAAACTGGTGAAAGAAATAGGCACACATCTGGTGAAGATAGCAGATTACTAGCTTCTAGTTCTTCACATATAATAAGTATAGATGTATGTGTTTTTTGAGTCACAGAGGATGACTTTAAAGGTAGGGTAAGTGATATATTTTGGTTAAAACAAAATGGTTTTTTTTGTTAAATCACTACATTCTGATAGTAAGCATTACTAGAGAGTTTGTTCAATAACAGGTCTCCTTGTCTCTCCAGCTCTTTAATAAACTTTTAGGAAAATATGTTTTCAGGTAGGTGACAACATTTCAGCCAATCAGGAGAGCCATTCATCAGCTACATTTTTATAGTGTTCCAGTTGCAATTTTGTCTGCTCATTTGTTTGTGTCATCACTTACAATTCCACTTGAATCTGTATCCCAACTGCATTCTTTATCCTGATAGGATAGAATGAAAAAGCTGGAGAGACATGGAGATTGGAGACTCCTAAATACGACAAAGGTCCAGAGATGGGGAGAAGAACAATAAAAATGTGCTCTCCTTGCTGCTGAGTCACACATAATGATGAGCATTTTCATTCCAGCACTGATGAGAGGAGATGAAGCGGTTGGATGACTTGTTTGGCGGAGTGTTCTGGGATCTGCCCCAGCACCACTCAACATGTTCTGGGATCTGCCCCAGCACCACTCAACATGTTCTGGGATCTGCCCCAGCACCACTCAACATGTTCTGGGATCTGCCCCAGCACCACTCAACATGTTCTGGGATCTGCCCCAGCACCACTCAACATGCGTGATTCCCCCAGTAATGGCAGAGCAGACACCTAGTAGGCGGACTGGATGGTCAGATGGTGGACTAATGGACGAACGGATGGCTGGACGGATGGAGGTGACTGACTCTGGAGGGTATTTGCCCTTACCTCTTTTTCTGGTGCTTGCTGCCATTTCTGGGAACTTTCAAGGCGGTTTTGCCAATGTATATCTTTTTCATGGTGTGTCTGTGTTGGCCGCCTCTCATGTGTTTGTAATAACTTTTCCCCACGAGGAGCCAACACGCGTGTTAAGTTTATCCAGTAGGGGATGGGGGGCAGAGTTGCGGGTCGGCTAAGCTTGGCCTGCCGTGGGAGTGAGCTGTGTACCTGTGTTGACCCTGTCAAACAGAGCAGACAGACAGTTTGGGGACAGTTAGGATGAACAAGCCTCCATGGCAATTTCTCCCCTCCACTCGCACAAACAGATATACCCCTTACAGACCAAACCCATTCTATGTTCTCACTAATGGATATATCTGCCCAGTCCAAATGACAACCGTTTGACTAGGGCTAATAACACTTTCCTCCTGCAAGAGACACGTATTCCTGCAAATATAAATTCCATTCCCTGTGTCTCCATGGAGTTGGCCGGCACAAATTGCCACCATCAACTGGCAGACAAATTGTGCGGGTGATGAGATGAGACAGCTGGCAACTAGCCCTCTGATCTGAACCCCGGACAGGCAGGTCAGAGGAACAGGGTGTGCACGGCACCAAGGGGTCAATGGCGTGCAGCTGCATGGGCTATGCATGTGGGCCAGTTGTTTTGCTTTGGGACATGACTGTACAGCCATGCAGGCAGTCACACGCAAAGATACGCACATGCACATGCACATGCACACACACACCCTGCACACCCGCAGAAGCGTGTCTGCATAGAAAAGAACAGCTTCGCTTGCAAAGCCTAAAAGCCAAACAGAAGTGCAATTTTCATTCGTAATGTTCCAATGTTCAATGGTGCAATTAAATAGAAATTATTTGAGTGTCAATAAATCGGCACGTAAAATTTCATATTCGTGACAGCCCTAGTTCAAATCTGACGATCATCATTAATCTGTCTCCACGTGGGTTTTTTGCTGTTGAGACTTGATAAAAGTCTGGATAGCTCAAAAATGGCTATTTGGGCTGCCAGTGTGAACAAAGCCACTGTCACTGGGAAGTGATTTGTGCAGCTCTTTGAGGAGGCAAGGAGACGTGCACTGCTCTCCTCCAGATGGTGACAGCTCATCCCCACCACTGGAGCCTTCACTCCAGGTGCTCCCTTCTGAGTCATACCACATGCACTGTGCATGTCATGTGTGTGTGTGTGTGTGTGTGTGTGTGTGTGTGTGTGTGTGTGTGTGTGTGTGTGTGTGTGTGTGTGTGTGTGTGTGTGTGTGTGTGCGCGCGCGGCTGCCTGCGTCTATGCCTGTCTGTCTATGTACGTTTTCAAATATTTCAAACCTCTACGCAAGTGATGGTTGCGCGATGCGATGCGTGCGTAGTGAAGTGTGTGTAGGTGAGTATGCAAGCTGTGCATCACCTCGCTGCATGACCGTAAACGTCCTAGTCGCAACGGAGAGGTGCTGAGCAGACAAACATCACACCTTGCTACTTCGCACACAGTCTCTCTCACACAGGTGCGCACACGCATACGCACACACACACAGTATATGCTCCCTATAAGACCATGTCATGTACTGCAGCAAACATGTAGGTTCTTTTCTCCTTCGCCTGCCACCCACTCATGTGCCAAGCTGACATTTGAGAGGTACCCAGAGCAATGGGAAAAGAGGTTGGAGGAGGAGAATGGGAGAGGAGAGGAGAGGAGAGGAGAGGAGAGGAGAGGAGAGGAGAGGAGAGGAGAGGAGAGGAGAGGAGAGGAGAGGAGAGGAGAGGAGAGGAGAGGAGAGGAGAGGAGAGAAACTGGGATTATGGATTAAAGCTAAATAAAATCTCACGACTGAAAATGTTTGCATGACCTAAATGTGTGATTGGTGAGACAGCATGAAAGGAGACGCCACACACACTAGCACTGATTCCTAAACAATCAACACAATATGTCAAATGATGATGTTTTAGTAATATTGCTGCTGTCAACCAGGTTAAAGAAATCACAGATTGAGGCTTTCGTTTTCTTTCATATGAGATATCCGACCGAGACTATTACAGATTTTATGAAAGATGATTCAGAACATATTGCTAGTTAATGCAATCTACAAATCTACAATAGCATGTTTTTGCTGTGCTGTACTGTACATGCCTCTAAAGAAGACATGATGATGGCTTCTATGGAATCAAAAAGACTGTGCGTGTATGTGTGAGTGTGTGTGTGTGTGTGTGTGTGTGTGTGCGTGCATACGTGCGTGCATGCGTGCGTGCGTGCGTGTGTGCGTCTGAAAAAGCAAAAGGGGGAGAGAGAGAGAGAGCGGGGGAAAGGGAAAGAGAGAAAGAAAGAAAGAGAAAGAACAAAAATGCTCTGAGAGGGAGATGCAGAGCAACGGCTGAAAAGAGAGGGAGAGAGAAGGGAGGAGAGATATGAAACAGTTGGGAAAGATGGGGAAGAATAAGAGAGGGAAATATAAAAGGGGGAGAAGACGAGAAGTTGAGAACCACCATCTCATCATTTATCTTCTGTTTGTGTCTCTCTCTATTGCTTGTGTGTGTGTATATCTCTCATCTACCTTGCAAAGGACTAGTTCAGGAAAAGCCCCTAATCACAGACCTGGAGAGCCTGCACTAAGGCATGGGGGGGAGTTCTGTGAAGGCTGACTCATGCAGCAGAAGCAATTCTATGTACTGCCTAATGTGAAGAATGCCTTCAGACTGTCAGAGCGGCTAGCACAGAAGCACACACACACACACACACACACACACACACACACACACACACACACACACACACACACACACACACACACACACACACACACACACACACACACACACACACACACACACACACACACACACACACACACACACACACACACACACACACACACAACTTTACATTCACACTACACTAGTCATCCAACCAACACGTGAGACTCAACCATTTCACAGTGGACAATGCAAACAAGAACAAGATGTCAATCTGACATCTGACATACTGTACTGTACTGTATATTGTTGCCGTCCGGCTGTCAGGCAGAAACCTCCTATCGCCATATTTCAACTTGTTATGAACAGTGTTATGAACACAGTGTGTGTGTGCGCGCATGTGTGTGTGTGTGTGTGTGTGTGTCCAAACACTTATCAGTTTTATCCACCAGCCTCCAGTATCATTAACAACAGTAGGGGATAATTACCAGCAGGATGGATGGCATGCGTTGATGGCTCTTAGCCTCTAAGCCTTACCATCTAGAGGTATGTAATCAGTATTCCCCTCCCTGGAGTTATTTAGAGTCCGCAGAAAAACTATGGAAGCTAACAGATACATGCCCAAGTCCCCAAACTACAAAAATAGCTAAAATATGGGACCCCAGGTTGAAAGTAGTTAACCTCATGAAGATGCAATAAGATGGTGTCATGGGAACTCAAATCGTGTCACCATTAAGACATGTGTCCACAAATCAACTGGGTTGATGTCCAACATTTGTCTCTCTCTCTCACACGGGCGCACGCACGCACGCACGCACGCACACCCGCACGCACACCCGCACGCACACCCGCACGCACGCACGCACAGACTGCAGTCGCATTCTGTTCATCTATGCCTGCGGACAGGACAGAATACGATGCCAGTATGGGAGCCAGCCCACTAATCCCAATGACCACAACTCCTCCTGAAACAAAATTCAACGGTTTAATGCAGCAAGGCTCAAAGTCAAAATGTCTTGTTTCTGGGGTGCAAAGCCACTGGCTGGGAGACATTGTTATAAATGAAATGGGTCACTAGTAAAGTGTGTTGTATATCCAGAATAAAAACCAGGCCACTATGTTCCGTCTTTTCAGCCACAGCCAAAACGAGATGGCAAGAGAAGGAGGAACACAAACAGCTTTCATAAATGGTTCAACTCATTAAAAATAGAACACACACATGCACGTGTGTCCACACTCATGTCCACACACACACACACACACACACACACACACACACACACACACACACACACACACACACACACACACACACACACACACACACACACACACACACACACACACACACACACACACACACACACACACACACACACACATTCTTCAAGTACTTGGAATAGTTTGTTTGGAATATCCATCTTTTAGTCCAACTCGTAGCGACTGGCAAGAGTAAAACAAAGCGTCGCTGAAAAAAACGGAACCACCTTACCGAAATAATATATATATAATATTTGTATCATCTGGTCTAAACCACGACTAGACCAGATCACATGGGCGATTTAGGAACACAGACCAGGCTTTCCTCCGAGATGGAAAGTCTGGTAACGCGAGGTTAACCCCGACCTGAACTTTGTCCTAATTGTAAGTCTAATGTGTATATTTCAGTGATCCCACCCATCTGACCACTAAACATGGCAGCCAAACGGCTGGCGGCTGCATTTATTTAATGTGATAAACTTCCGTTTATGTCATGAGTACATCCCATTCCACACAGAACGCCACGCCAATATTACATGGTGATAAAGCAATGTTATTAGTAGGGTTGTCCCAATCCGATCACGTGATCGGAAATCGCTAGTAGTAGTAGTTAGGCACAGTTACACAAAGTGCCACTGCAAAGTGCAAAGCTATACTGTACTGTACTGTCCTGCTCTATCTGCGTATGTATGTATGTATGCATAATGCATCTGTGTATACATGTGTGTGTGTGTGTGTGTGTGTGTGTGTGTGTGTGTGTGTGTGTGTGTGTGTGTGTGTGTGTGTGTGTGTGTCATATAGGACACAGCCTGTGTACGGTCCACACCCATGCCTCTCTAGGGGCCATCTTAAAAGCCTAATGGTCCATTTGGTTCCATTTAACACTCAGGATTGCCTTTGTGCCCCTGTTGGCCTATATACAGTAGGATCAGGCCGACCTTAAGTGGTTGAAATGAAAACAAGACTAAGGTGTGCAGACGGTGCACAGCTCAGCACTGAATAGATGCTCAGCGCCTCATCACATTTGCTGGTAGTTTCGAGCATATCTTAAATATGCTGCACTCCAATTTAAAACAATTTAAAACAAACTCTACAATCAGAAAATAAAACGCTTTTGTTTCACATGTCCACAGCCAGCCAGAAATACACAAAGTCTCATAATTAGTGGCAATAGAATCTAGGGCCACTAATAATAAGACTTTGCTACACTTCACTAGATGCTTGCTGCCCAGCTGGCGGCCCACAGGCCAAATACTGCCCAGCTGGCGGCCCACAGGCCAAATACTCGCCCTGGGGAACTTTCTTGTGGCCCCTGGAACACAGTCCATATTCCATTATGTAAAAATAATGTTGGTTGTACAATAACAAAGACCAGTTGGGATGTTTATATATATATATATATATATATATAGCTAAAACCTGTTAACAGTTAATTAACAATTAACAGATAATCTATAATATAGGCTACTGTTTAGAATGGGGTCCCAAATTAACACTGCTAGGACTACATTTGTGGTCACGAAACTGCCAGAGGAACCCAGTAATTAATATTGGTAAATATAATCTTTGGTGAGTAAATTAAAGAGACCATCTGCTAATCTACTACTGTAAATCTGCTGTGCTGTGTGTCATGGTGCGTGTACAATTTCCTCATTCATCGCCTGTCTGTTTTTGTCACACAGACAGACTTATCAGCGCAACAATTCTTGTGCACACTGCCAGTAGCTAGCTAATTTATTACTCCACTAATTCAATTTCGACATGTTTTACATGTTAGAGAGAGATAGAGGGGGAGGGGAGAAAGAGAAAGTAATAGAGAGATAGAAAGAGAGCGAGAGAGAGAAAGAGAGGGAATGACTGCTGGGGACCACAGGGGGCTGAGGGATACACGTTACTAGAATAATTCATTAGCTGTCCAGCACTTCGCCTCTGTAAGACTGAAAACTCAGTTACAGTAATTCACTTTCAGAGCTTGGCCACAGTTATTGTAACGAATTAGTAAAAACTTTCTCACTAATTATTCTCTCTCGCCCTGAAAAACATGAACCTTTCTATTCGCTTTTGGAGTGATTCATAATTGTAATTTTGAATTGTTCGTAAAGTACATTTGTCTGTGATTGAATCAAATCCAAATCATCCCATGTCTATATCACCCATCACTGCTGACTCGTACTGTTGATCTCAGGGAGGATGTAGTGGACAACCACTTGTCTCCTCCCAAGTGGCCTCCCACACACAAACATGGCAAATCGTGTTCTTTGGAACGCCTGGCCAAGCCTGTTGCACCATGAGATGCTTTGGTATTTTAAAAACTCCTTGTGGTTACATTTGACCATTCTGTGTATCAACACACCTGTATTCACCAGTCACTCTCAACCTGGCGTTCCCTTTTTCAGCACAATGTACCAAAATTATCCATATATTAAAAAATAGCAGATTTACAAGCTCTCAACGAATCACATTGCAACATGTTGTGAGTTGTTACATCGCCTATTTTCACTATCCATTGTACGACAAGGTATACAGTATATGGCTTAAGCGACTTTAGAAAAAATGGTTAGTGCTGCTAAACAGTAGTGCCCCTCCCCATGTGGTGAAATTCTCCATTTGGAACAAAACTCTACTACCTACTATGAGCGGATGATTTATTCAATTGAACAGATCCATGCGAGGCTTTATAGATGTCCTCAGAGGAGGGAGCATGGAGCAGGCCACGGGGCTGTCCATCTGTCCCCATCTAAAATATACATCGCTGCCTCAGGGCCCCAGGGCCCTCTGCATGGGGGACTGGCCAAAGAACAAACATTTGGGGAGTGTGTGTGTGTGTGTGTGTGTGTGTGTGTGTGTGTGTGTGTGTGTGTGTGTGTGTGTGTGTGTGTGTGTGTGTGTGTGTGTGTGTGACATAGACAGAAAGATAGAGAGAGAGATAGAGAGAGAGATAGAGAGAGAGAGAGAGAGAGAGAGAGAGAGAGAGAGAGAGAGAGAAAGAGAAGAGAGGGAGGGAGAGGAACAGATTTCAGGACATTTCATCATGCCTCTGAGACTATCCGGTGGCGTGGCAGGGCCGGGCAGAGCGTGAGCCTCTGCAGACTTGGAGGCTGGACTACGGCGGGGTAGGGTGGCAGTAGTTGTGGTACATCTGGACTACGGCGGGGTAGGGTGGCAGTAGTTGTGGTACATCTGGACTACGGCGGGGTAGGGTGGCAGTAGTTGTGGTACATCTGGACTATGGCGGGGTAGGGTGGCAGTAGTTGTGGTACATCTGGACTATGGCGGGGTAGGGTGGCAGTAGTTGTGGTACATCTGGACTACGGCGGGGTAGGGTGGCAGTAGTTGTGGTACATCTGGACTACGGCGGGGTAGGGTGGCAGTAGTTGTGGTACATCTGGACTACGGCGGGGTAGGGTGGCAGTGGTACATCGCTACATCCACCAGCAATTCGTCGGGCAGAAACCTATTTCCATATTCTAACTTTTGGTTATTATTTTTTTTGTAAACGAGTGCCCTACTCGATCATATACCACGGCGTCACACGAAGCTAAATGACACGTTTTGAGCTTGTATATCTGCTACTTTTGAAATTTGAATCCTGAAAAGTAACAGTTTTGGAAATATGAGGTTTCCCCCCGACAGAGACGAAGTCACTCTTGGCCTTCCTATTTGCCACTATGCTACTGTCTTTCTACAGGAGAGGAAACATAGGAGCGGAGGAAGCATATACAGTACACACAGGCAAACACACACAATTGGCCCTACTGA
Organism: Electrona antarctica; assembly: GCF_951216825.1. Taxonomy (NCBI): domain Eukaryota; kingdom Metazoa; phylum Chordata; class Actinopteri; order Myctophiformes; family Myctophidae; genus Electrona; species Electrona antarctica. Next base: position 24,806,698 of record NC_136798.1, read on the forward strand.
TATGATTCAATTAGGGCTGTGACAGGGTAAAGACAATCGATGGCTTTGTGTTTTAGAAACACCTTGTCGGATTAATTACCCCTCATCGTCTAGTAAATTACAAGCTGTAATCAGGTTATAATAGGTACCATAGGTAATCGAACACAAAGAGAGTAGGTCTACTATATAATCTCTGTGTGGTTTTAATAACGTCTCATTTGTGATGCTATTAAAAGGATCCCCGGCTAATAAGACTCTAAAACTATAATTACAAATTAAAAACATCTTAAATATTTTAAATATCTTAGAAATAGTTCATCTTTCACTCAATAGAGAAAACTCCTGTCAAGTTGATGATGTCATTTGTGGTCCAGCCCTATGGATTGTGCTTATAAAACGTGTGCTAATAAAAATATTGCTTTGATGCTCATATTATTAAGTTGTTTTTATTAGTACATGCATTCCATAAATTCCATAGGGCTGGACCACATATGAACGACCATATGACATCATCAATTTACGACAGGAGCGGCCCCTATTGGGTGAAAAACTGACTATTTCTAAGATAAATACAATATTTAAGGAGTTTTTGATTTCTAATTTAATAGTATAATAGTAAAAGTATAATGTTTTAAAGCATATACCGGTAATATAGATTGAACTAAAATGTGTCCAAAGGGGTCCAAACATATAAAACCTTTACATCCTTTATATTCAGTCTATAGTATACCATATTCGATTCCAGCTGTTTTAAAGCAGTATTATGTAACTTTTTTAGTGTGAATTCATTTTATGGATTTATTTATTTATTTGATTGCTTGTTAAGTTAAAATGTCTCAAATAGAAACTTTAATCAAATCTAAGTTTTTGCATATGATGATGTTCTCATCATCATCATGGTAAAAGGCACCGCTCACACTTTTTGACAAAATATCGAACAAAGAATTGGTAATCTGTGGTCTACTCTACAACTCTTCAAAATCGCGATTGTCATCGGACCGCAAAAAATGTGGCATTAGTCAGACTCTATTTTGTGAGCCAGATTCTAAACACAAAGACTCATTGTTGTACATTTACAAACACTAAACGAAACTCCAATCAGTCAGCCCGCTCTTTAAAGCTCTCACAGAAAAAGCATAGAATAGCAGATACTGTACATACGCCATAGTCAGCTTCCTGCAGCCTGGACAAGACTCTTATAAGCATCGATATGAAAGCAGTCATACTGGTACATTTTTCAAACTCTCCTGATAGCTGCTCATTGCAAGATACTGATAGCGTTGCATCGCTATCCAGAGTGAGCTTACTGACACTGCACAACAATGTCACCATTGCACATGCAAACACACCCGCGTGCAGGTGCACACACATGCCCACGGACACACACTACCACACAAAAATACATATACGCCAGCCAGCAAGCACACACGTGCGCACACGTGCACACGTGCGCACACACACACACACACACACACACACACACACACACACACACACACACACACACACACACACACACACACACACACACACACACACACACACACACACACTATCTATGCCTCCACAGCTAATACATGCACATGAACACACAGTCACACACGCACACACACAGACACACACACACACACACACTCTCAAACAGCCTTGAAATCTAAAGCAAAGACGTGTCGGTAATAAGCAGTACCTTCCGCTCATGCAGAGCTTCATCCTGCACACAACTGCTGCTGCTACTGGAGACAAGGAAGAAAATCCTTCTCGCCTGAGGGGCTCCTCTCTGACTCTGTGCCCCACATACTCCCACCAGCAGCCTATGCAATCTGGACCGGCTTACCCAGAAACCCCCCCTTGCACATGCACATATACTGTACACATACCCCTCAAACAGGCAGACCGGTCAGCACAGAGAGACAGAGGGAGGAGAAAGTGCTAGAGAGAAGGGAAGAGAGAGGAAGAGATCATTGGGGAGTGGGAGAGAGAGAGTGTGTGTGTGTGTGTGTGTGTGTGTGTGTGTGTGTGTGTGTGTGTGTGTGTGTGTGTGTGTGTGTGTGTGTGTGTGTGTGAGAAGTAATATGTGGGAGGGAGCTTAAAGGCAGAAGACGGAGAGAGAGAGTGAGAAAGAGACACAGAGAGGGAGAGCGGGGGCGTGATGATGGAACACTGAAAGATATGTGCAGAGAAAGAGAGAGAGCAAGAGAGAGAGGGGGAGGGAGGGAGGGCTTGAATCTCACCTGATGGCGTCTGTACTGTTCATCTCCTTGTCAGGTACCTAAAGGAGAAACGACAGCGTGTTAATGGAGGGGCACACGTCCACTGACCCGGGGATCTTCACAGGTAGAACATTGTTGCTGCCACAAAGCACACATTCACTCTCTCCATCTCCCCCATCGGGTTATGTTTTCTTTTTTTTTTGTAGTTTGTTGTAGTTTGTCATTTCTCCTCGCTTCCTGTTTGTGGGTTGGGGTTCCATCCCCCTGCATCCATCCACCCGTGGAGCCCCGCACTTCGCCACCCTGCACCCCCACTGTGTCGCTCCTCATAGGCAACCTGTGAAGCTCATCGGACGGCACAGGACTGACTGACTGTCTAGGTCTGCACTTGGTGGAGTGGGGAGAGGACAGTCATATCATACAGTGAAAGGGAGAGAGAGATTGAGAGAGAGAGCGGGTGGGGGGTGATAGAGGGAGGGAGCCGAAGCCTCCATTGCAGCGTAGACTGCAGATACATAGCCCCAACCCCCCAGGAGGGATACTGGCAGCGACTCGATATCTGCGTCGATGTGTTGAATCGGCAAGAACACAGACGGGGAGGGGGAAGAATGTTGTGGGGGAGAGAGAGAGAAAACAGAAGCGGAGACAAGAAGGCAAAAAGAAGGGAGAGAGAGAGGGGGGGGGGGGGGGGGGGGGTGAGATGACGAGAAAGAAGAGAGAGAAAGAGAGAGGGGAAAGAGAGGGTAGAGAGAGAGAGAGCGAGGTGAGGGGGAACAGGTGGTTCAATCTGTTGAATCTCACACTTGTCCTAGACTGTTAGTGGAAGGGAAGAATGGCATTCATCCCAGTCTGCTGCTGCACGTTACCTTGTATTTTATTAACCACTGAAGCCCTATCCTATTTTGTATTTTTGTTGTATGACATAGTTGTATTGAACAAAGATATAAAAAAAAATAGCTGATCAGCAATGTTGTGCCAAAATAGCTACATTTGCTGCTCCGCTATTTTAGGTATATTCGTTATGTTACGTTCCAACTTCCAACAGTTGAATATTTTCACCTATAATAAAAATATGCCCCCCAGGGTTAAAGTTGTTAGGGAGAAAACACCCACTAGGCTAGAACACTCTCTCTGCCTCACTCTCTCTCCGTCTCTCTTTGCACATGAAATATGCAAAAGCGTGATATTAGACCCAAGGAATTTGCATCTCTGTTCATATTGGTGGGGGTGAAGAAAATTGATTTAACCACAAAATAATATTGCAAAATTAATGGGAAAACTAAAGAAAAGAAAACAACGATCTACCCATGGATGCAAATGATCTGGTCTCTGCCATCAGCCATGAAACCTAGTATAAATATAGGGAGAATACACGGTAAACATCCTGTGTAAATTCACCCATTTCAAACTAAATGCACCCCTAAGGGAGTCTATGAATGGAACTGAATGTTTAGTTCGTAAACTCTCAAAGTTAAATTAACACTCATGATCTTATTGTGTGGTTTTGGCAGAAAGCTCCTCAGTGTTAATTTGTCTATTTGTAACTCTAAAAGGCTATGAATGGACCTGCTTACGGGTCCATTTGGTTCCATTCGTAGAGAGTTAAATGAACACCCTTTACAGTGGCCGTTGCGGTAAGAAGGTGAGCAGAGCAGACGGCCGTGTTCCGCTCACTAGGAAGCTGCCAGGGACATTCTGTGTGAACGAGTCGAACTTTACAGCTCCGCACGAGTCCCTCGGGAACACACACACACACACACACTGACACACACACACACTGACAGGATTGCATATAAACAAGCTCACATGGTTATCTCTCAGCGCCCACACTGTCGTCCACCCACCTTTTTTGCAGTTGCTAAGGTGACGGCAAAGACTGAATTTTAATCAAACAATGAATTAAAGGAATGTGATTTTTCTTGTCCGTTGTTTAATGGCAGCACCATGTACCGAGGTCTGTCAATGTTAAGGCTCATACATAGTCTGGATTTTCGGTGGTGGGGTGACGTCGCGAGCTGCGGTGAAGAGCAAACCACCGCCACCGCTCCAGCCCTTCTCTCTGTTTTTACTCACCACCGTGCAACGTTATTTCAGCTCCGGTGGTCAGCTCACCACCGGAGCAGGTGACCACCACCGAAAATCCAGACTATGAATAGGCCTTTACGGTCTCCACCCATGTACCGAGGTCTGTCAATGTTACGGTCTCCACCCATGTACCGAGGTCTGTCAATGATACGTTCTCCACCCATGTACCGAGGTCTGTCAATGATACGTTCTCCACCCATGTACCGAGGTCTGTCAATGATACGGTCTCCACCCATGTACCGAGGTCTGTCAATGTTACGGTATCCACCCATGTACCGAGGTCTGTCAATGTTACGGTCTCCACCCATGTACCGAGGTCTGTCAATGTTACGGTCTCCATGTACCGAGGTCTGTCAATGTTACGGTCTCCACCCATGTACCGAGGTCTGTCAATGATACGGTCCGAGGTCTGTCAATGATACTAGTCTCTCTAGTCTCTAGTCTCTCTCTCTCTCTCTCTCTCTCTCTCTCTCTCTCGGACGGTTAAGGAAAAGAGGGCGCTGTTTTTCCTTTGTTTTGCCAATGGGTTCCCAGATTGGCAAATGCAAACATGGAGAGATGAAGCATCCTCAACTGATTGAATTATGAATTATGCTTGAATTATGCTTGAACACGACTCTGTGCCTTGTTTCAAATCTCTCCTGAAAACACTTTCATAAAGCTGCTTTTATTCCCCAACCGTATGGATCTATTTTAACTAATTTTGTCTGTTATTTGTTCTATTGTTATGTTTTATTGGCTTATTTTATGTGTATTGATTCTTCTGTGAATAAAAATAAAGATTGTAATATTAATATTATTATTATACTCTCCACAAGAAACACCCAGGGTGCCGGCCCGGTACCGGCGAGCTGCCCCGTGTCCGATACAGTAGAGAAATGACAGTTACCATGTGGGGGTCCCCAGGGGTGTGGGGAGGGGGGGGGGGGGGAGTTCCAGACCCTCAGGAACGCGCCCAGGGGGCCGGGCCGGTTCCGGCGTGCCGCCCCGCGTCCGAAATGGTTGAGAAATGACAGTTACCGTGCGGTAAGTCCCTCTACTGTACTGTACTTTACTGTACTGTCACTGTACTGTACTGGCACACCCGAAAGCATCATATATACAGTTAATATGTGCGTGTGTGTTTGTGTGTGCGTTAGGTTGCGCACAGGTGGTGAAAAACAACCATGTTGTTTTCGTGCTCATACCCAGCCAGCCACCCAGCCACCCACCCACACACACACACATAGCCCCGTAAGGGAGTGGTTACACCACTCAAAAATACAATAAGATACAACATAATTAAGCAACATGCAAAAAGCACATATTGCAAAATTGAAAAAGAAAAACAAGTAAAAAAACGGTTTATTGATACCTATTACCTATGTATAGGATTAAGCCTGATTAATGCTTCCTTGTATGACAGTGTCAAGCACGGACATAGTCGATCTACAAGTCCACAACGAGTCACATCTGGGACACGTTGTGGCCTTGTAGAGCTGCAATGTTCAGTGCGTAACACGGTTGTAAGATGACAAAATCAATTGGGCATAACATACCGTAGACAGGTGTGGAATGGATGATGAAATCTCCCTAAAAGCCCTTGTCATGTACTATCTTATGCTTGATTCTCACTTTTGAGCTTTGGGCCTCACTTGTTATATCAGCCATGTCGTATTTTAAAATGACTGCAATGACTGTGGTAAAATAAAGCAATAAGCCACGAGAGGTCTCAGGTTACCGGGTATTTTACAATGGCTGGGGGCGTAGGCAGACCCGAGGCGCAGCCGAGGGTCTTCTACCCTCCCAACCCTCTGGAGTGGCTTATTGCTTTTCTAAAACTGTTACAAACATATAGCAATATTAACCTAATAAAACTATTAAATTCACAAAAGTAGCTACGCTTTGCGCCACCAGAGCGAGCCACATCACTTCCTTGTTTTGCTGCAAGTAGGCTATGTGACGGGAGAATAGCGCTTGATGTCTTTACGGGGCCGCCTGGAGCCACACATTCACTTGCAAGGCAATCAAGCGCTCCCCTTCCCCAGTACAGCTACAGAGATGCGGAATCAGCTGCGAATGTTATAAAGTGATTGAAGGTGTGGGTTATCGGTGAAATTTACACTGGTCACGTGACGGTAACCAGCCAATCAGAATCAAGTATTGGGACTAACCGTTTTAGAAGCATTGTTTGTTATTGCTGGGGGAAAAGCTCTCTAATGTTCTAAGTCTCAAGCAGAGTAAATGATGGATGCCACGAAATAAATGCTAGTAAGCGGATGAGTTGCATTGTTCAAGATTGCTTGTGTGGAGGAGCATGGCACGATCTATGGAAGCACACCTATGGAAGTCCAAAGCACTCTCGATGTGTGTCAAAAATTGTTAACAGAAGTTAATAATTGACCTGATCAGTTCTATTCTTGGCTCCTTCCTTTTTCCCTTTATAGTTTACACAAAATCTCTTCGCTAAAAATAGACGATTTGCAAATTGTTCAAGTGGTTAAATTCTGTGGTGTCATTCTTTATGAGTGGGCCAAAACATGGGCCTCGAATCTGACTAATATCAGGTGTGAGATACCTTCTCCCAGAGAGGCATGACTGTAGCTCAAAAGGGACAAACTATCAATACACAACACCACCCCAGGATCAAGAGTACTATGGGTGGCCATTCATGGACACACTAGCACTACTATAATCCTAAAATGAAGAGGGGAAAAAGTGCTCATTCTCACTACAACATTTAAACATTAATGTTTGAATTCACAACTTTGCGAATCACCAGTGTATCACCCTATATCCATCTACAATTCACAATAAACATTATATAAAGAGGACTGGTTTTGATTTAGAGCCTAAGAGGCCTTCCGTCACTCACCATGTTGATGCCCCTGGGCAGAGAGACAGATCTGTAAGGCTGTCTGGAGAATCCCAAGTCCCAGTGGAACATAGGAAAGGGATCCCTCACCCCAAACTCAGCCTGCTGACAGAACTCGGGAGGCGGTGGTATCACTTCCTTTTCGTCGATCTCCGACATCGACTGTGTCTCTGCTTCTGTCTGAAGGTCCTTCCGCTCATCCTCTCTCCTCACACTGTCGATGTCGGTTTCAAGGTAGGACTTCTTAGTAGGCTCGTGGGGGGGATCTGGGTAGGCCTGCATTTTGTCCACAGATGAAGGGCTCTGCAGTGGTGCCGTGGAACAGGACGGGATGCTGGGGCTACAGTCGCATGCTACTCGTGTCTCGGTCTCAGACTGGGCCTGGGAGGAGTTGGTGGCTGTTGCTGTGGTGGTGGGGGTGGTGACAGTACAGGGACAGCTACCCCCCTGTGCTATAGTACGGATTGGTTTCCCAAATGCCTGCAGGCTGTTGGGGTCCATCACACTGCAAGTCACCTCATCCAGGAACCGTGAAAACTTCAGCTTGACATCTATCTTTTGCTCTAGCAGCCACTGTGTTCGCGTGCATCTGGCTATTGTTGCCTGCTGCTGTTTGGTACCCTTCCCCCTACACTCCCTGTGCCTCTCTGGCCACTTGACAAGTTTATCCGTGCTGCTGCTTCCAATGCGCTGCCGCATCTGTGGTAATGCGATGGCGCAAGGCCCTCTAGATGATCGGCAGTCTGCCGGACGGCCCTGCCCGTGCTTCCATCTCAGGTGAGCCTGGAAGGCTTCCTGGCTTTGTTTCTTGATGGAGCTGTGCAGGAGGCAGGTGGCCCCAGAACTCCCGCTGTCCAGGCTGTTGCTGCCCACACTGCCCCTTCGGCTGCTGCTGGCGGCACTGGCGCTAATGGTCGATGGCAGGCTGCTGGGGGGGCAAGATCTATCGGAAGGAGAATGGCCTACCAGCTCCTCCAGCCAGCCAAGGTCTCTGCTGAACACATGCGAGGGGGCAGTGGAGGAGGACCAGGTGTCTGAGGGCAGGTTGTCCTGGTTGGGCCTCCTTCTCCGGGAGAGACGGGATGGTTTGCTGCTCATTCCATCCATCGCAGCGTGGTTTCTGATTGCCCAGCTGTGCTCTCAATTGACAACTTGCCCATGGTCCAGTGCGTAGCACCAGTTTTTTAAGTGTTTTAGCCCAATTCTGTTTCACTGTGACAGGCTGACCTCGTGCTTGTGCGGTGCATTGCATTGTAGCATGAACAGATGGTCCCCTTCTGTTCCAAGATAATCCCCCTCTATGCCATGTTGCCCAAGGACACTTAAAGATATCAAAGTTAATGTATGGACCCTCCACCCCCCATGTTGATCTTATTAGATCAACATGGCAAAACTGTCACAGTGATGTCTTTACAACCCCCACTTATTGCTCAATTAAGCCGTTGCTGAGTTATTGCTCTCCAGCGAAAGAGAGCAAAGAAGCCCAGCTCCTGGGCTGTAGAAGGTTCGATGTTGGGCCTAATGACAGAATTAAGTTATTATATTCTGGGGAAGAACCCTTGCTAACACGGTTTACTCTGAGTGTGCTGTTGTTTAATTAGACTATTAGTCTATAGCAGGGCAGGCTATGAGCCTTTTCAGCGTTTTCCGGGTCAGTGGTTCGTGCAAAGCATTGATCACAGATAGCACATGGTAGCTGATTGGAAGGCAAGTAATGGCTACTGGGGCAATAGAGAGTCACACACTCATGTACTAATGTACTAACTAATGTACACGCACAGTAATGGATTACATGTAATGCATTTTAGTTGCAATGTATATTTCATGTCCCTCTGAAACGTTGGCATTTTCTTTTTATCAATACATATTTACACTAATCCAAGTGCACACACACACACACACACACACACACACACACACACACACACACACACACACACACACACACACACACACACACACAGTTCCACTTGGATATTTTTGCCTACTACTGTGTTACATATACATTACATATGGCTTCCTTTGTGCGGTATTTAGAAAAGCAGCTAAAATTTGATTTTTAACTAGTTGACACATCATTTAAGGACCACTTCCACACTTTTCAACTTATCTTCATGTAATTGGTCCATGATAAAATACCACAATTTGTGTCTCATAGGAGGGCTGTGGGCAATTCAGAAATCCGTCCACCAGTGACATCATCATTAGACAGATTAAAAATAATATATATATTTAGATTTTTAATAGCGTGAGAACAATGGGGTCCATTATCACATTGCAACTTTTCAGAAATAGAAAGCTTGCAGTTTCTAGCGTGAATTCCCCATCGATGATGTCACTGGTGGATGGGTTTCTGAACTGCCCACAGCCTTCCTATGAGACAAAATATTTATGGCATTTTATCATGAACATTAGTGAGGACCAATTATATGAAGATAGGTTGAAAAGTGGTCCTTTAATATAGTTGCTTCCTGTCCCTAACCAAATCTCTTTAAAAATATCCGATCTTTGCAGAATATTATTCACGTATTTATGATTTATACCCAGAATAGGGACACCAGGTTTCATGTGCTTAAATAATCACAGCATGTCAATAGTCTAAACATATAAAATAGAAAAATACGCCCGCACACTGAATATCTACTCAGTACAAGAGTTCAAATGTATTGAGGGCAACCGGCAACGTTTCGGTCCCTACGGACCTTATTCAGGCATGAGGCTAAACATGAAATTAAACAGGCAAATAAAATAAGTCGGAAGAATGCCTGCACTCTGTCAAATTGAGAAGGAACCATCTGGGATGTAGCAAATGCTATCACAGAGGACCGTGACACACTGAACTGTGCGCTCCTTGTGGACATACTGTAGCAGCGATGTTCATCAATATTCATTCAGGCAGTTACATAACTGCATCGATAACACCTCTCTTTCCACCACACATTGGGAGGCTTTTGAGAGATGGTGACACTATTGAGTGACTGCAGTCTGAGAGCATTGAACTATCGCCTCTGTCGGGTAGAAAACCTCACATGTCCAAAACTGTTACCTTTCAGGATTCAAATTCAAATTCAAAAACAGAAAAAGTAGCAGATCGACAGATCTGCTACTTTTGTTGCTTTTGTGTGACGCTGTAGTGTAGTGTGACCAGCAGCGGTTGGCTGTTCATTAGATGATTTTCAGTTTGCTTATAGGAGTGACAGGGGTAAAGAGGATGTATAGTTGCTTATAGGAGTGACAGGGGTAAAGAGGATGTATAGTTGCTTATAGGAGTGACAGGGGTAAAGAGGATGTATAGTTTTGGCCTTGGACTATTTTCTTTTGAAACACTTGGACAATAACAAAGCTTATGCACGCCTTCTTCTTGTAGATTTCAGCTCAGCATTTAACACAATACAGACACATCTCTTAATTATACGGTTGAGGGACCTTAATGTCCACCCTCTTATTATTATGGTACTATTAATTTTTAACCAAACGTAAACAATGGGTCAGTGCGTTAGCTCACCTGTCCATTTTACTCTGTACAATAGGAGTGTAGAAGTGGCAACCCGAATAATTACATCATAGAATTCTCGGATGATACTGCCATCTTAGCCCTTCTGGATAAGGATAGCTGACTTAGCTGACTATATTTTTGAGGTACAGAGCTTTGTAAAGTGGTGTGATGACAACCACCTTGTTCTTAACGTTAGGAAGGCACAGGAGATGGTGTTCGACCCCAAGAGTATTGGTGACCACAGGCCTGTGTTCATTCATGACTCGACCATCTCACAGGCCTCCTCATATAAATACTTATAGGCATTTGGATTGACAACTCAATAACTTGGAATACACATATGGACAGTCTCTAGTAAACTACAGCAAAGACTGCACTTCCTCTGCCGTCTCAGGGTTCAAAAATGTTCTATCGAGCGGTCTTAGAAAGCTTGGTCAGATTTGGTATCACAGTTTGGTTCGGAAATCTCTCAGTGCAACTGAGGTCCAAATTGTTTAGATTGGTGCAGACTGCAGGGAAGATCATAGGGGTAAGACAACTCCCCTCTCTGCAGTCTATTTATGAGCAGGCTACACTAAGACAGGCTCAAACTATTGTCAGTGATGTTACCCTCTGGTAGAAGGTGTACAAAGAACCAAAGTGGAAGTACATCAGGTTTAAAAAATCGTTGTGCCGTCATCGCGCACAGTACCATATGGAAGTGTAACAGCCAAGAACACTCGTCATTTCATTTAGCCATAACTAATTTCAACGCATTGTTTTTTAATTCAAAGTTGTGTAATGTATGGCGTTTCAGTTTTCATTTGCTATATAGATCGTGATTGTATTGTCTCTCTATGAAACGGAAAGCGAAAAGCAAAGTTCGGATTAATTAAACAGACTGAACTGAGTCGAAATAACATTGGAAATGACACCCGTTGCTTCCTTACCATCTAGCCTTTAATTGCCTTTCAATAAAACCACATTTGGTAAGGTTGACACAAGTATCATCTACGTGTTACTGATTATGGGGAATTTTATATTATTGTCCATCAAATATTTGCTGCGCAATGGAGTGATGAAAAAATCAAATAACTTCTTTAAGTTACATTTTGTACCAGATAGAAGTTAGTAAGTCCAATGACAGAATGAAGAATGGTTAATTGGTTATTCAGAATTTCAGATCATAGGTTTCACTCTCTCCACTGTTACCTCTCCACCTAGATTATAGACAGTTGTAGAATTCTGTACAAAATCTACTAATACAAATCTGATTTAACAACAAACATTTTCTCTTATGGGGTCCCTTGCATGCAGAAAATGTTTTCATTATTATTATTTTTTTTTAAAGATTTTTTTTTTTGCGGCTTACGCCTTTTATTGGTTTTTGAAGGGACAGACAGTAGGCTGACAGGAAACGGGAGAGAGATGGGGGAAGACATGCAGTAAAGGCCGTGTCGGGCTCGGGAGTCGAACCCGCGGCACACTGCGACTGGATTACCAGTCGGGTGCCCAGACGGTTACGCCACCGCCTGGGCCATGTTTTCATTATTCAATTCAAAACACATTCATGTCAAGATAGTACATATTAGGCCACGGACCCCGGCCTATACGTACTACTACCTAGACATTAAAATGTTTGAGAAAGACTGTAAATAACTAAATATGTAGCGTGTGTCTTGTCAAGCCAGACCATTCCACTCTCCAGAGGTGTCATTAGTAGAGCATCTGATACGCTTAACTTATTTTCCCGACCAGCGACACCGTCGTTAAAATGAATCAATTAGTCTTTATGTGGGACTTTGTAGACGTGACTGGGGTGGCCCTATGGGCACATATGTTCCTCACAGAACATCCTCCCTGCTGTTACAGCCCTGTCGTCTGCTCACAGGACCCCCAGGGGACCAAGATGTCTGGCGGCCGGGAGGAGAGGAGAGGAGAGCCAAGCCTACAGCGCACAGCCATCTTCCTCTATTACACTGTCTCTCCAAATCTGTTACTTTCACTTCGTTCATGAAGGCTCCTCCATTGTGCCATCATTTCTCACCATTCTGGGCCCATCCTACGCCGACACAGCCCTCTGCTATGATGAATGTCTTTAATAATCTCTTTTCAATCTCAGAAGGAGGAGAGGGGTGTGAGCCAATTTAGAAGTATCGCCCTGATGGGAGAGAACGTCGGCCCATGGCTGCCGAGAGGTAATGGACCTGAAATGGATTTCTGCTACAAGCGCAGAGGTGGAGATAATTGGTGATTGTTCAATGGTTGCACTCTGTTTTCCCTCGCTGACCCAGCTCTGTCTCTGCCTGACCGTTCGGGCCTCTGCAGGGCCCACTGTCCTACTCCGTTACAAAGCCTGCAGACTTGATGCAATGGTTGATCAGCTCTGGCCATGGAGAAATATGGTCACGTGCCTCATGGCACTTACCATGGCATTTAGAATTGGGTGCAAAAATATAATAGTTGATAATTACAATTAAATTAAGTACAGACCTTTTCTGAGTGTAACTCTTTCCCTTCATAAATGTTAACAGTTAACTAGGACAACACAACAGGCTGTCAGAGCGCAGTGCAATACAAAAAATTGGTTACCATGGCATTGTCCTGGGCTTGCCAGAAACAGTCCCATCAGAACAGTGAGCTATTATCCTGCATTGTGGCAGTCAAAGCAGCCCTATGCCAATACTGTCAAATAGTAATGATGCTACTTGACTGTTGTTATTCTCACTATGATATATATTACGGATGGACATAGCCAGTGACAAAGGTCAGGCCAATTCCCTTCATGCACAAGGCAGATACACCCATGCAGGAACAAAAAAGCAATCCTTTTGGCACTCAGGAACAGTTAATGTTCTCCTAGAAACTGATAAAATGTGTCAGCAGATTAATAATAGATATGAGAGCAGCAGGAACCCCAACCTAATCTCAAAGGCAATGTCCTATCGCCCAAGTCCTCTTGCTTCTCTACAGACAAAAACAAGAAAAACAATGCCAAAACAACAATTTCTTAGAGACTGTCTTTCAGGGAGAATCATTTAACCTAATCCTGTTTCGTTATTTAGCTCTGCCAGTTGGATCTCAGCACACTAGTAGCGTGCCCCACAAAGCTTTACTCAGGCTGTCAATAACGGCTAACAGGTGGAAAGCCACAATAGGGGAAGTCTGTCAATATGCCATCAATAATGCCACCCATCGATGGCTCTACCTCTGATGTGAGCGGTCACTTGCACGGAGTCACGCTATTCAAGCAAGTAAGAGCAGTCTGAATTGAATAATGGTCAGCTCCTTCTGAGGTTGTCGAGATGGGTTCCCCCTGGGATCCCTGCCTAACACGGTTAGCTCAGGAATAACCTCTGTCAGAAACCATTCACAGAAGCACAATATTGCATACCACAAGATTCAAAGCGGGTGGCTTTTACACGGCCTATAGTTAAATTGTTACTTAGCTTCCAATGTCCACTGTAGGCAACATCAAATGCTTTGGAAACTGGAACCCTGAGGGTTCATGTTCTTAGTTGAACCAATTGTATGGTATGAGCCTAATGGTTTAGTGAGACAGTAGGTTAACTACAGTATGTCTCTGTTACAGTATTAGGATCATGCTAGCGAGGAGAGGGACCCGCTGACCTCAATACATGTCATTATCATAACACAGTTTGATGTCATCATCAGAGGCTGCCTGTGTGTGTTATGAAACAGCAACGCAGACATACAGCAAATTCTTACTGCTATCTCTTCTGCAATGTTGTCACTGACTCACAATATTGATAAGGCAAAAAAGAAAGGTTACTTTCAAAATAGTTTGAAAAATGTTTTAATCGCCTATAATAGGTAACCTAAGTCTGTCATCCCTGCTGCTAGAGGCCGCTACACATAAGAACTCTGTTCCAAAAATAAAGAAATCAGCCGCGATTGTACTCATGGATATGAGTATATCTGTGGAACCAAGTCAAAGTAAATACCTCAACTCCTACTTTCCAAGTGCTTGTCAGTGTGGGATGTCCGCATTTCAAATATGATTATTTTGGGGGGTCGTGGACTCGTGGCCAGAAAAGGTTGAGAAAAACTGCACTATAACATGCCCAAAATTGGAATTCCATGTGAAAATGGTCAAAAGAACCTGGGAACCTAGTGAAAGTGTCTCTTTGGTAGCTTTTGAAAAGGTACGGGTTAAGTTATTTTACATAGGCCTACATTATTCAGAGGTCTTGTTATTTAAACGGATAAAGTATATTTTACATACATAGGTAGGTGTATATATAGGCAATTAAATTAACTATACTAATTTGACAAATGTAAATTTGTGGGGTGTGTTCAAGCCGCAATTTCAAACGTAAATCTATAATCTATAATATCTCAAATTAAAACATTTACAATATGATGATACCGACATAATTAATGATGTTGCAAAAACCAAATAATCGCCGAAAACAACAACAATTAAATATAATATACTTAATGTTTTTGAATGTCTTCGGTTTGCCATTCTTGTGTCACAAAGGCTGTTTGGTGGAGAGCCAGCCCACCTTGTTAGCTTTGTCCTGTCCTGGTTGACAGTGACCCACTCCTGATGGCGATGGCAAAGAATAATTGGCCAGTGCTTTCTGCATGGAAACGCTGCACTGACAGCAGGTGTGAGCCCTGCTGTCCCAACATCCTGACATCCAGTGTGGAGGAAGGCACACCTGAAACCACAATCATACTAATCAATGACTTTCCAGACAGGACATTGATTCACGGAAGAAAATTCAGTGGGTGTGTATTCTGCAAACTGCAACGTGATTTATTTTAAGTGTGACCAATGTCCATATTGTGTCGCTAGATACTGCTACCTTTTTTGGAATCAGAAAACAGTAACCCCATTACTTTTGATATGTTACCTTGCAACACTGCCAGTTAGCCATTTAGAGCCATTTGAATCATGCCATGGCATGTATGTCTTGAATTACAATTATAAGATGAATATAATAATAACATAATGTGCTACATGTGTATGTAGTATGCAGGCATCCAGGTAACCTACACAGGTAATGTTTGTCTAGATAAATTGCATTCAGAGGACGTTCACCGGTATGTTTCTGGCCACCAACCAAGAAAACATATTTAGAGCAAATTGCTTGTCAAGAAGATAAATGCAGCAGCAGTGTATGAGACTAGTCTTTTCCACAGCTATTTTTCGACAACTTTTCCACGCACGCACGCACGTGCGCGCACACACACACACACACACACACACACACACACACACACACACACACACACACACACACACACACACACACACACACAGCTATTTATAGTAACTGTGAGATAAAGGTTTCTCATAACGAGCCCCATGCCACCGTCGGCCCTAATCCTTTGTTATTAATTATATCTTAAACAAGCCTACACAGTTCCTGTGGTGTCAGCAGCACTGGGTATCCATGGCAACAGCCAGTTGGGACCAGGGATGCAGACAACTCAGCTCTCCTGCCTGACAAAACATTACCTCAATTCACATCCAGTGAGATATAGTGCCCTCGTGGGACTGGTTTTGGGAAGTGCATGTCGCACAACAACCAACTGGCTTTCAACTTTGTTCAAATTTCGTTCAATTTTGTACTTTGAGTTACTTGCTTTTGAAAAGTATTCAGAGAAGTACAAATTACAAAGAACATTTTCTTTTTTAATATCAACACATTGCTCTATACAATAGACATTTTCCAAAAACAAAGATCTTCCAACATCTAGTGAAAATACAATATCGACAATATTGAGCTTGTAGATACTTTTACTATCCTATTTTAAAATTGTTTACAATAAACCTGTCCATAAGATCTTCATTACAAACATCATTTCAGCTATCTTGCCAAATTATTATTCAGTGGTACCTCAGGAGTTCTTGGCTGGTCTTGGTGTTGTACCTCGTGTGAAATCCTGTGTGGACAGAAACAAGCACATAACATACAAACTTAGGCACTACAGCATGGTATTTAAGTCCTGTTTAGATTTAAACAATTACTATAATGTACAATAAAGACAGGTGGACAATATGGTCTTGAAATAGCATGCAAATCCAGGTGTTTGAATCCTGTATAGCAGATCTACACAATACATTGCTAGGGATGTCACGATCATTACTTAAAATTGTAATTGTGTTTGTGTTTGATGACCTTGGGATACATCACTGAGGATACGTCCCAGGTGCATCCATGCGATGTATTTTTGTTTTAGTTATTCTATTTATAGTGACTCATAAGAATAGACTACGTGACAACCAGGAATAGTCTGGTGACCACCGGAGAGACGGGTGGCAGCCGGAATGTAGACGGCACCCGGGAGCAGGATGGGTTGGCGCCCCAGCCTGTGTCCTCAGAAGAAGAAGCCAAACAACCCACGGTGAGGCCTTTAGGAGCTCCGAGGGCCATCCAAACCAAAAGCGGAGCCTGCGGCACCACCATGGGCCAGGTGGAGCCTGCAGAACACTCTTGAATGAAGTGCCTGGTGCTGGGAGTCTGGTGCAACGCACAGGTGCTGGGCCTGGTGAGAGCAGGAGTGGACCTGGTGAGACGTAGCAGCATATAAATAATAATACAATTACAGCATAAGACAGGAAATAACAGGCACTACAGCTGCTGATGGCTGAATGCTGTGTTGTAAAACAGTACAAGTTGAGCCATTAGCATTAGCTTGGTTTAGCAAGCGGTACGGGTTGTGCAAGGACACGCACTGTGACTGGCAGGTGCACTTGTGCAAGGACGCGCTGTGATTGGTCAGTAGCCACTTTGAGTGGCAGTCGGGGCAAACGCTCTCGCCAGAACATGATTTACTATTCTATGTCTATCTGGTTGCAACTCGAACGGGCCTGAGTCGGCTCAGTCGAACTTCGCAACGTTCGACACTGCAACTCACTCGCTTTAACTCACTCGGTGGTGTGGCTCAAGTTTGCTTGAGACGGCGGGCCTCTGTAGCGGTCTAGTCCATAGAGTTAAAAGACTAGTCCGCAGTTGTAGGCGAGAGGCATTTCCACTTCCACGCAATATAATAACGTATCAAAGAAAAATGTATTAAATCAAACAAAAGCTAAAATCTATCCTGCACTGCAGTGACTAGAACTAAAAAAGTGTTACACTTGGCTCTCTCTTTTGCATTTACAAACTTTTGTATTGACCTTTACTTACTGTGTGCCTGTGGGTGCTGAGTGCTGAAGACTTTCGTCAACAGAGGCTTGGAGTTCCCACATCCCCTCCTTGCAGCCACTTAGAAGTTCTGTTGGACACCATGCAGGACAGCCATCTGCTGGACATATCAAGTACATGCAGCTCTAAGACAAATTCATATTCCACTTGGAGACTGTGGTGACAATTGCTTGTGCAGTAAGCTGGTTATTATTGGAAATTAAACCGCAAAGCTACTTACAGTAGTACCAAAACCAATACATTATAATTTGACAGCAAAAATGTATTTAACAAAGTAAGGTCTAATAACGACATGGCTTCACTGTGGATCTGTGTGTAATTCACACAAAAAGAAATTATTTGCAATATAAAAAGATATTCCGAGATTTACTACTTTGTTGGCCTACTGTCAGCATGCAAGAAATAGTCCAGTGGTTTGCAAGTAGTCGCGGAGGTGCAGACACAAACTATGCGCAAATCTAGATGGCTCGCTCCTTGGTGCCACACCAAGCTACAAGCTCACAACATGTTGCAATGTGACGCATTGTGAGCTTGTAGATCAGCTATTAATTACTATTATTGCACACCACCATTGTACAACTAAGTATAATACAGGGCTTATATGTGTTTAATCAGACTAATCGATTTAGTTGATAAATATGGGTTGTGATATATTTCCTGTCAATGTCCCAGCCCTATAGCAGGGTAGCTCTTCAGAGCAATGAGGCCCATGTCTGGGCTCAATCATTTTCCTGTACCTCTGCTGCACTCACAAGAAAATATGGCCAAATGAATGGGCACATACAGTTGGAGGCCATCGATATTGTCCTTTTCTTTTTGCTGAGGTTTGCGTGATCTGCGCAAAAAGGACAGTTAACCCATTTTGGGCGGGAACCCCTTTTGGTGTTTTAAACATTATGTTATAATTTAGCTATTGAAAAATAGCAGATCTACAAGCTCATAGCGCGCCACCGAGTGGCGCGCTACGAGCTTGTAGGTCTGCTATTTTTGAAAAATCGTGAAAATATTTATTTCAGAAAACTGGAGGATTTAGAAGATTTTTTTTAAATTTTGAGATCAGGCCTAAATGGGTCAAATGATAAGGGACAATATCGGTGGCACCCAACTGTACACACAGTTCCAACATATTGTCGCTGTCGCCTGTCGGGTGGAGACCTTGCATGTTCAAAACCGTTACTATTCAGGAAATGGAAAAGAATGACCTGTTACAATGGATCCAATGAAGTTATTATTTGGTCACAACAAACTCTTAATACTTATTCATTCTTGGTTAAAAATGTAAAAAAACACACATACAGAGCCACTCTCAACTGGTTGGTGACCAAATTTTGTGCATGTCACTGCATAGGCGTCGGCGATAGCCTATGCATGAACATTTTTCAAATCTACGACCTCACAAGCTTATATCTGTTATTTCTGTTATAGTTTATAGATCTGACACTATAAAATAGGGCATGAATTTATGAAAAAACACCAAAAGGATGAAATATATAAATACAAGGTTTGCAACAGCGATGATATGCTGAGGTTTTGAGCTATTCTAGAACATAAATGTGTATGCTTTTGCAGCAGTGAGACATAAAAGCAGATCTAAATCTACTTATAGCCTACTGGTTCCCAAACATTAGCTATATGGGGGGGTTCCCCTGAGCCATGGCACCAAATCCTTTGGGAGTGCAGGCTCTACAGATTTAGGAATGTTTTGTTCCTGAGCTATTGAGCCCGAAGAGCGAATCTGTGAATGTCTTTAAATCTTTAATCAAGTCGCTTTGTGTTGTGTTTGTGTTTTTATTTTGTTTTCATATTAGTTTCATTGGCCCAGAAGCAGCAGCAGCACCCATGCTTTGAAACTTGTTTTAAACACTTAGCTTCCGGCCTATTTACAATTTACAAGCAAATACAATAAATGGCCAAACATGTCAGTACTCAGTACTCAAATGTGCAACTGTCTCTATGCATCTATAAAGAATGATTAACCATCACAAAGTCACAATGATAAATAAAGCAGTTTAGCACACGAAAGTTAGCCTGTTGTTGACGTTCTGTTCTTCAGACAGAGTTTGGTTTCAGCTGGACTTGAGCAATTTCGATGTATAATCTGTATCTGATATGACCATTATGACCATAATAAATGCAAAATAACATGGAATGGAGAGGTGCAGTTGCTAGCTTAACGTGCAAGCTTAGTTAGCTATAGCTAGCTTAGCTAGCACGCTAGTTAGGTCAGCTGGTTAGTTAGCAAACGTCTACAAACAAACGGACAGCGTTATCAGCAGTTATATTGAGTTAGAAATAGAAAATGCATGATTTTAAAGTTTACCTCTCCGTTCTGATTGGTTGTTCAACGTGCGCTCGGAGTGACGTAAGCACCTGCTATCATTTGAACTTGGGGAAGAAAAAAGAAATCATAACGTGATGCCACGGCCCGCCCGGTACATCAAGTGGCCAGTCCAATAGCAGCCAATAACAACATTAGCCGTGTTTTCACTCATGCAAACAAAAAATTATGTTTGTTGTTGTTTATATGTTTATCATTCATATCATAGTTTAAGTTTAGTTTCGTTGAGGTGATGACGTTGCCACACGCGAGCTGCTGGTGCAACGCAGCGACCTGATTGGTGGAGCGACCGACGCTCCCACCAATCAGAACTCGCCTCACAAAATTCGCATACAGGTCACAGTTAAGCAGCTGAGAGTGGGAGATTTGAAGTCATTCGCTGCAGAGACAACACAGACATCAGTCGCATCTCTCAACGATATCTGATCACGAGTGAAATCCGGTGAAAACTAACGACGAATTGTTCATCATCATCATGGAGAACAACAACAACAACAACAACAAGCAGCGGAGGACAGACAGTTTACTGATGAGGTTAGTTGTGTTTTAACTGATTTGATTCGATTTTCCCCCTGGTCTTTAAGCACCGTTGTTTTTCACCGTTGTTTTTCATCATCATCATTTCACCGTTGATTTTCCCCCTGGTCACCACACGTCAATTGTTTTGTCCGTTGGCGTTGGTTCAGTGTTGATAATATCAACGATATCAACTTGATATCATATCAACACTCAAAAGCCAACGGACAAAATCGAACATATCAATGATATGTTGAGATTGAATGATTTAAATGGCCGGCTTTTTGTGATTTACATTTTTGCCGTTTTTAATGGTTGGTTGCACACGGTTTGCTTTTAAATGATGCAAATGCAATAATATTCTATCTATCTCTCTCTCTATTACAGGCTGAAGAAGTTTTTCTTTGGCAAGTCAAACATCATCAGGTATAATCTGAGTTCCCAGACGTTTTCGACACTAGGGGGGCACACCAGGTATGTTCTTCTAGTCCTTTCACAATGATAATAATAGAACCTAGCAACAGTTGCTAGGTTCTGTTTATGCCTATACTTGCATGGTATAGTTCTTCAGGAATTACATTGTCTCTGCATTCTATGTCTATAAAATAACTTATTTTATGTTACATGTATATAGGCTAGTAGTAAGGTTACAGTAGTAATTTGTTACGTTGATTATTGTAAGTCACTCTGCATAAATACCTACATTGTAATTGTACATTTTTGTCATCATCAGATTCAGCACTCCACCACCAGCAGCCTATAAGGTCGAGGAGGAGGATGTAATTGGACAGCAGGTTGAGGAAGCAGGTAAGGTGGCTGTCACAATTATTAATTACATAATCGCAATTATTTGAGATAGTCATACTTACTTTGCATAATCATCAGAACCCTTTCCATTCTATAAGTTCTGTTATTCTGTTAAAATGTTCATACATTTTTGGAATATTTCAAAAGTAGTGGAAATGGCAGATCTACAAGCTCACATGTCGCATTGTGAGCTTGTATTTCTATCATGTGAATCTGCCATTTCCTTTATTTTTAAAACATTTTTGAAAGTATAACATTATGGGTGCGTTCGGAAATACTGCACCGGAGCGCACTCGCCTATTAGTTTGCATTGCACAGTTCACTCAGTGCGCTAGTTCCGAACGTGCCCAATGTTGCCCGTTTTGGTCACAGTACATTATTCATTTATTTGTGCATTTGAGTTATTTCATTTGTCATATCTGCCCTGTGCAAATCCTCAATTTGACAATAATCTTCAACTTCCATTTCATGTGACAGCCCTAGATGCAGGGAGCGTCTTCACCTCAGAGCAAACTTCTAAGAAGAAGAAATTCTGCTTCAAAGTGAGGAAGAGCAGGCGTGATGCTGGAAGGACAGCGAGCGTTGCAGAAGACAATTTACAGTAAGTACACTATCTGACATGCTTACTGTGTGTTCTCTTATTATTTATTTTATCCTGCACTATGAAAGCACCGTTAAGGGTTTATAGTGTTGTAATTGTATATTTTGTTAATTATCGATGGTGTTTCTTTAAGTGTGATATCGTTTACTCTGCTGTTTTTACAGTACTTTTCTTACCCTTTAACTTCATCTTAACAGCTGTGCTGCCCTGGTTACTGAATTTCCCTGGCAGGATCAATAGAGGTCTCATTTTATCTTATCTTAATGTGTTCAGGTCCAGGCTCCTCTCACAAGAAATGAAGATCAAAGACATGGATGAAGAAAGGAAGAACATGGTGATTTTGGTCGACATGATGAGGACTAAGATTGCAGCCATGGAGAAGGACAAGGAAATTAGAAAGTTCCAGCTCCTGGACATGGCAAGGAGGTTGGTTGAAATGGAATCAAAGATGACAGCCGTGCTGGAGGAAGAGGCCAACCTATTGCAGAAGGGACGGTTAGAGAAATGGGCGGAGGAGAGACTCCAAGAAAAGGACGCTTTGTCACAAATGTGATTCCATTTTGTATATATAAGATAACAATTATATATATTTGTATATTTGTTGCAAACTGTTCAATGAATTTAAGTTACTGTTTTTTTGTTTTGATTTATCTATTTGTATCTATTACTCTTATTCTAGTTAATTATTAATGATTCCATTTTGTATAAGAACAATGTATATAACTTGTAAATATGAACTGAATACCTTGATAAATCATCTAAAATTTTAAAATGTGTCTATGTATCTTATTATGATACTCATTGTTTTAAAGTATTTAAATTATATACGGGAAAAGGTGCAGTAGAATAACTAGTGATTTAGATTTGTCAAACGCTGAAATAATGCCATATATATTATAAACAGTGAAATACATGCCACTGACAATTAACATCTCACATAATCACATTCCCTTTTTATAGTGATTTATTATGTAAAACACAATCATGCACAAACAGAAAAATCACACCCGTGTGAACTGAGTGGTGTAAGGTTTTATATAGCATGATCAGCTGTGGTCTGACGTAATGTCTGACGTTAAAGATCTTTGGCTAGGTAGACTCGTCTTCTGATGTGATGATTTGTGACCATGAAGTTGATTCAGCTGGAGTTTTTGTCCGATGTGAGGTATTATATAAGGTAAGGTATTATATAGCCTGATCAGCTCTGATCTGACGTAATGAAATCACACCTGGATGTGATTTCACAACTGGCTTTTTTTGTGCAGAGAAAATGACCATGGTTGCTACGGTCATCCAGTTCACCCGGGTGTGATTTAATTACGTCAGAAATTATTTTGAACATAGCAACCATGCTCATTTTTTTCTGCACACAAAAGCCAGTTGTAGGAGTGGTTTACACCACTCAAAAACAGTGGTATTCCAGTTTTCTGCATATGTTGTGTGATCTTTTAATCATACTCTAGGATAAAAAAAAACACTGCTGGATATAAGAGATTTTATCTCACATTTCTAGCTGTTTCAGTCAACACAACACAAGATCTTATAATCTTTAACGTTTTTAGAGTTCAACTCAACTATATTGGCAAAAACGTGGTACAAGCTGTTGTAAATTGGAATGAGATAAAGGAACTGAAAAACAGGTCACATAAAGGTGTGTGATTAAAATAGCAGTGGAATGGATGACAGATATGTAATAAGGTGGCTGGTTTAAGGAAAAATCAGTCAAATGTGGCAATTTTAACAATGTAGTTCAGTATCCAATCATAGCCCAGAAATAATCCTGTGGTGGCCTGTCTCACCAGAAGAGTCTGGTGACAGGCACCTCAGTGCTTGTTCTCATGGTAGCCACTGTCTGGAATTTAATTTCAAACCAACGTGCTAAATGCATGTTTACACTTCAAGAATTAAACAACTCTATAATGAGTCGACTTAAGCTAATGCTAATTGCTTTCTAGAGAGCATTCATTTTATAATGGTGGACTGTTGTCTGCTGTCCAAGGCACTGCACTGCAAATGTCCATGTGTGCATGGGCCCAGAGAAGTGATTGATTTCCTTTTTCATTTCAAGGACCATAAGTTTAATAATATTAGATCATGGACCCCCATTTTATAAGATTTATCTCTGGAACCTCAGTGTAACCCATCTCAGGGTTAATTTGACTCTGGGAATGTACAAATTGAACCAAATGGACCCAAGGGTTCCATTTTCAGCCTGTGGCAGAAGATATGGAGTTCTGACTGGGAGAAATCAGTCCTCAGCTTTGGAATGTAGGTATTTCTCCTGGATTTGGTGTCAAAGTCCCAAAATTCACCAACTCAACTCAACTCAAATTTTATTTATATACTACATTTAACATGACAAAGTCAACCAAAGTGCTGCACAGGTTAAAAGAAAACAAAGGGAAAACAATGCAATATAAACAGACATTAACAGACCACCTCTGCGAAGCGGTCATTATCAAGACGAGTCACCACTGAATTCAGCGATTGACCAATGTCCAATCAGAATCAAGCATTCAACCAAGCAATGTAATAGACATATAACAGGCATTAGAAAGCAAGAAGCAAACAGTGCAATATAAACAGACATTTGCAGGCAAAATAAAAGGCACAAACTAGCAAACATTTGCTTCCAGTGAGGGGAAAACAGGGCTACCTCAGCTTTTTCTAAAGTCCAAGGAGAAAAAATAAGTCTTTAGCAGGGATTTAAAAACGTTTTGGATCAGCTGCAAACGCCTAAGCAGCGATTGGTCGATGCCAACATACAGTGAAATGCAATAGTCCAGTCACCAGAACACAGGAACTTACATCTACTACAGTATATTAAAAATCACACCCGTGTGAAGTGAGGGGCGCTCTTATCATTATACATCATCTCATGAACAACTGAATTTATGTGATTGGATAGCCAATTTGCTCATCTACATACATGACCTAATTTCTGCAAGCAATCATACAGAGATGTTCCCTTAAATAATGAATGGTTATTATTAAAGGATGGGGTTTAAACATTGCTTCAGTCATCAAATCAATTTCTGTAGGCCTACGTTTAGCTTTTTAATCATTTCCATTTCAATTTTCCAATGCTAGTAAGGCAAGGCTGATAAAAGTATTAAACTCCCAAAATTCACCATTCACCTCTG
Source organism: Electrona antarctica (assembly GCF_951216825.1). Classification (NCBI taxonomy): domain Eukaryota; kingdom Metazoa; phylum Chordata; class Actinopteri; order Myctophiformes; family Myctophidae; genus Electrona; species Electrona antarctica. The sequence continues at coordinate 24,831,887 of NC_136798.1, forward strand.
TTAAAAGGTTTCTGCTTTGTTAAAAAATGAAAGTCTTAAAGGGACACTTTTTGCAAAATAATATATGTTAATGACGTTTAGATCTAGAACACTTTCCCTTTTCACTGCAAAAATATCTAAAATCACATAATACACACATAAAGACCCCCAGGAAAGTGTTCAAAATCTTCTAAACGCCATTAACATATATTTTGTTGCAAAAAGGTTACCCTTTAAGTCCTCTTAAATGAGTCAACCGACTGGTGCTCTCAGGTGGGCGGGGAGGGCGTTCCACAGTTCGGGGGCGACCGAGCAGAAGAAACGGTCACCCATGATGCGCAGGTTGGTCTTGGTGGGTAACAGGGTTTGAGGCGGTTAGTGTTTTAAGAGCGGAGGTTGCGAGTTGAGGGTTGAAGGGAGACTCATTCCTTGAGGTAAGAAGGAGCGTTGCTACGCACTCTCATCAGGAACCTAGCAGCACTGTTTTGGATGTACTGGAGAATTTGAAGGCCCTTGCTAGGGATCCCGATGAGAAGTGCGTTGTTGTTACACTTACAGTAATCTAGTCCTGGAATAGTTTTTCAGCATCAGGCAGAGTGAGGTTGGGACAGAGATTGGCTATGTTCTTTAGGTGGAAAAATTAGGTTTTGCAGAGGCGTTTGATGTGGGCCTCATAGTTGAGGCGGGGGTTCATTTTAACAACACCCAGGTTTGTGACGACAGATGCAAGTGGGATGTCTTGGCCAGAGAAGGTGATGCTTGTTATGGGGGATGATTGAACCTGATGTGGGTTCCGATGAAAATGGCTTCTGTTTTGGAGCTGTTTAATTACTGCTCTTCTCTAGCAGTTTGAGAGAGCAATGCTGGCAGATCAGCATGGAGGCATTTACAGTAGTTGAAATTGGAGATGATGGAAGCTTGGATAAGGATGGGTTCACTCCTCCTTGGTGAGGAAGGTCTGCTCCTCCAGATGTTGTAAAGCACAAAGCTATACAGGAATGAGTGATTGCTGCACATGTGTGCCTTGAAGGACAGCTGACAGCCCAGGATCTCTCTCAGATTGTTGAAAGTTTGAGCAAGCATCATCTATGGGTGTTGTCGATGGAAATGGACCCAGGTCTATAAGATCTATGATGCAAACCTGAGGACAGACAACACAAGAATCAAAGATTCAATAGATACAATAACACCATATTTAGAAAGAAAGAAAGAAAGAAAGAAAGACAGAGGGATGGAAAGAGGGAAGGACTAGAACTCCATACCTCTCCTACTTAACTTTTGGCTAATCCCATGCAAAGCAGTGCATCTTATAAAAACCACACTTTGACCAGTGGTGGTGTGACAAGAGCAGCTGATATTTTGATCTGCTGCTATTTCAAATTGGACACAGTAGGTGGGGGAACTTACTCTGCAGTTTTTCTGCACTATCTATCTGTATTCCTTTTAGTAATATTTCTGTCCTTCTGTCTGTTTTCCTTTGTTCGTTCCTAAACCAATCTGTCCGCTTGATCTGAAGGGCTAGCAGGATATGCGATCACCATTAGGCTAAGCAATCAGCCCCTCTTTGGACTTCGCATATCCTTGTCTTAATAGCTCTCTAGGCGTATAAATAGCACTGCTATATATATGCCTCAGATCAAACAACACTCTGACCAGCGGTGTGACACCTTTCGGTCACACTCTCTGTCTGTCTCTCTTGTAATAACATCTACATCTGTTTATTGTTCATTTTCTTCGGCCACTCTCTTTTAATAACATCTACATCTGTTTATCGTTCACTCCTTCGGTCACTAACTCTTTCTGTCTGTCTGTCTCTTTAAAACTTCTCTGAGCTCTCTTAGTTCCTCTCCTCTCCTCCCGTCTGTCTTCACTGTGCCCCCACGCTATACTCTGGCTCACGACTGGTTAAATCTCCATCCTCATCGAACAAACTCTCACAGGCTATCTAGTATAGCCTAGTGCCAAAGCTAAAGACCCGGACATCCAGAAACACATCCAGCGAAGAAAACTACCTCCCAGGGTTTTGTATCATCCTTTTTCACTACATATTATTGTCATTACTATTATTGTTATTATTATTATTATTATTTGTATTATTATTATTATTATTATTATTATCATTATTACTACGGTTTTGTTCTATTATTACTACCACTATATATATATATATATATTACCTATTTTTCTCTGTACAATGTGTTTTCCCACCATCCCCATACTTTCCCCCTCATGCCGTCCTAGTCACTACTTCCCCCGTCTCAGAAATCCCTCAAATCTCATCTATCCAGCTCGTTCACCCAGTCACCACATGGTGGTGGAGGGAGGCCTCTGGAACTGCCATGCAGCTACCAAGAAGAAAATGCCTGAATTCATCTCAGGCCACGCCTCCCTCAAGTCTCTGCATTTCCTTGCTCTGACTGAAACCTGGATTACCCCAGACAACACGTCAACCCCGGCCGCCCTCTCTGTTTCCCACAAGTTTACCCACACCCCTCGCCCAACAGGTGCAGGGGGTGGCACAGGACTACTAATGTCCCCCAAATGGAATTTCCGTGTCTTAAATCTCTCTCACCTTTCTCTGTCCACATTTGAATTCCATGCTATCTCAATATCACAACCAGTCCCCCTCACCCTCATTGTCCTCTATCGCCCCCCAGGAACTCTTGGGAACTTCCTGGAAGAACTAGATTCCCTGATTAGTTCATTTCCAGAAGATGGCACCCCCCTGATCCTACTGGGCGATTTCAACCTACCTACAGCAGAGAAGTATCTTCCCGTTACATCCCTTCTGGCCTCATTTGACCTCTCTCTATCTCCCTCCCCTCCCACTCACAAGGCTGGTAATGTTTTGGACCTTGTGTTCTCCAGAGCCTGCTCTCCCTCTACACTCTCTGTTACTCCGTTAATTAGGTCTGACCACCACTTCATAGCCTTCTCCCTCTCTCTCTCCACCCTCCCGCCTAAACCCACTAACCCTCCTAACGTCACCACCCGACGCAATCTCAAATCCCTAAACCCCTCCTCCCTCTCATCCTCTATTCTCTCCTCTCTACCCTCCCTGGAGTCCTTCCTCTCTCTCTCACCTGACTCTGCAACCTCATCCTTCCTCTCCTCTATCTCATCTGCATTCGACCAACACTGCCCGCTCTCATCCAGGCCAGCTCGCTCATGTCCACCGGCTCCCTGGTTATCTGAAACTCTCAGATCTGAACGAACACCTCTAAGAGCAGCCGAAAGGAAGTGGCGCAAGACAAAGCTACCTGATGACCTATCCCACTTTCACTCACTCCTCTCTGCCTTCTCCCTCTCACTAACCACTGCTAAAACCTCTTTCTACCACACCAAAATCCAATCCTGTACTTCTAACCCAAGGAAGCTCTTCTCCACTTTCTCCTCCCTCCTTAAGCCCCCTCCCCCCACCCAACCTTCATCCCTCACTGCTGATGTTTTTGTCAACTACTTCGAGAAGAAGGTTGACGATATCAGCAGCTCCTTCCCCCCTCTCCCCCATAAAGTGGCATCTGACTCAACCAACACTAACCCCAACACACCATGTATGTCCTCCTTCTCTCCTCTTTCCCCAGACGAGGTCCTACAACTAGTGACTTCCACTAGACCTACCACCTGTCCTCTCGACCCTGTCCCGTCTCCAATCTTCCAGACCATCGCACCTGATCTGCTCCCCTTCATCACCTCCATCATCAACACCTCAGTAACCTCAGGCTGCGTCCCATCTGCCCTCAAGTCAGCCAGAGTAACACCACTCCTCAAGAAACCAACCCTTGACCCCTCAGATGTCAAGAACTACAGACCGGTATCACTCCTTTCATTTCTATCAAAAAGCATTGAACGTGTTGTCTCCAACCAGCTCTCTCTCCATCTCTCACATAACAACCTGCTGGATCCCAACCAGTCCGGATTCAAAAAGGCCCACTCCACAGAAACTGCCCTGCTGGCAGTCACAGAAGCACTACATGCTGCCCAGGCTGCTTCCCACTCCGCAGTCCTGATTCTCCTAGACCTATCAGCAGCATTTGACACAGTGAACCACCAGCTGCTCCTAGACACCCTAGCGGATCTAGGCATCGGCGGGACGGCACTAAAGTGGTTCTCCTCTTACCTCACCGACCGGACCTACCAGGTCTCCTGGAAAGGTCTGTTATCATCCCCCCGAACCCTCCAAACTGGGGTCCCACAGGGATCTGTACTTGGTCCCCTCCTTTTCTCACTGTACACAAAATCCCTTGGCACTATCATCTCTGCTCACAATATATCCTATCACTGTTATGCCGATGACACACAACTGTTTCTATCCTTCCCCCCCTCTGCCACCCAGGTGGAAGAGCGCATCACTGCTTGCCTGGCTGACATCTCACAGTGGATGTCCTCCAACCACCTCAAGCTGAACCCAGACAAGACTGAGCTTCTCTTCTTCCCAGCTAAGTCCTGCCCGATGCGGGAGCTAACTATTTCCGTAGACAACGCCCTGGTAACGTCTGTCCCAACTGCCAGGAACCTTGGTGTTGTCCTGGACAGTCAGCTCTCGTTCAAAACTCACATCACAGCTGTCACTCGATCCTGTAGGTTCACACTCTATAACATACGACGAATTAGACCGTTCCTCACCCAGGAATCATCCCAGCTCCTAATCCAGACAACAGTCCTGTCAAAACTTGACTATTGTAACTCTCTCCTTACTGGCCTACCGGCATGTGCACTGAAGCCTCTCCAACTGATCCAAAATGCCGCAGCTCGCTTGGTCTTCAACCAGCCAAAATTCTCACATGTCTCCCCCCTGCTCCGCTCCCTGCACTGGCTCCCGGTCGCTGCCCGCACAGAATACAAAACTCTGATGTTGGCATTTAAAGCAACCAAAGGTATGGCTCCCCCATATCTTGCCAGCATGATTGAACCCTACAAACCCTCCCGCGCACTCAGATCAGCCAACGCAGGGAAGCTGGAAGTACCCTCACTAAAAACGCCGGGACAACGCTCCACACGTCCCAAACTCTTCTCCCTTCTGGCCCCAAAACTGTGGAATGCACTTCCCGTTGCAATCAGAACTGCAGCATCACTCCCGATCTTCCGCCGTAGTCTGAAAACCCACCTTTTCAGACTCCATCATGGCCCATAGCACTTACCCTACCCCCCTTAGACAGCACTTCTTAGACTTATATAGCATTTGAAACAGACTTATAGCATGTCATGTAGACAGCACAATAAGTGCATTGTATGTAGTCATAGCACTTCATAGTATATAGTGTATAGTAGTCATAGCACTTCATAGTATATATGTACAGCATAGTATAGCATATATGTGTAGTTTATATGTATAGTGTCATTATATAGATATGTTCTAGTTATAGTTTATATGTATAGTGTCATTATATAGATATGTTCTAGTTATAGTTTATATGTATAGTGTCATTATATAGATATGTTCTAGTCACGTTCTTAGCTTACGCATGTTTCGCGATAAATGCTTTTTACATATGTGATGTATTCCCATGCTTTTGTTCTTGCTTATTGTAAGTCGCTCTGGATTAAGAGCGTCTGCTAAATGCCTAAATTGTAAATTGTAAATTGTTATATATATATATATAAGAACCACTGCTCAAAATAGTGATTGATTATTAATAGATTATTTCATTGATCTATTTGGCACTGTTGGAGGTGCGACAGTCCTAGCAGAAAGGGGACAGGGAAATGTAACAATAGCAGAGATGACAAAAGGAAAACTACAATTAACATGCACGTTATCTGTCCGTTTTACGAAGGATAGAATCAGTTAGAATCTTTTCAATCTCCCCCAAATGAGTTCCACAATCCATATTCAAACTACTAGAAAAATAAATGTATCTGGCAAACTAGGAGACCAAGAATTAGGCTGTTAAATAGAACAAAACTATACTATATCACTATCCACTCTTCCATTTCTCAGCCAAGAGTCTCGGAAGAAGATTAAAATAAACAATATATGGGTTGAACATACGTTGAAAATCTGGTTCTCTGTGCAAAAACAAGATTGCTACGACTCTATCAAGAGTCATTCATATAGAGCGTCGCAGTCCCGCCTCCTACCCTGGCCCAGGAAATGAAACCCAATGCATTATTCTCATAGACATTTCGTAAAGTATTTATTTAAAGACGGTTACGCCGCGGACAAAGCCAACTCGAGTCGTGACAACTCATGACAACACAAACAATATTTTGGACCAAACAAATAATTACAAAGAAGAAAAACAACAAAAAAAGTGTTGTAACCTGCCGTTTTTTTCTTCTTTCTAATTATTTGTTTGGTCCAAAATATTGTTTGTGTTGTCATGAGTTGTCACGACTCGAGTTGGCTTTGTCCGCGGCGTAACCGTCTTTAAATAAATACTTTACGAAATGTCTATGAGAATAATGCATTGGGTTTCATTTCCTGGGCCAGGGTAGGAGGCGGGACCGCGACGCTCTATTGTGGGAAGCAGAAAGCGTGTTAACCCCTTGTAGGTCTGCTATTTTTGAAAAATCGTGAAAATGTGGCGTAAATCTTTGAATATATATTCTTTCAGAGCGAACGTTTTTTGCTTCTGGGGGAGGTCCCTGGAATAACATATTTTCAGATGGGGGCCGACGGCCAAATACAGATAATTCTGGGGCTCCTTGACATGAAATAGTTTGAGAACCACTGTCATAGAAACATAGGGTTTTTCAGAAAACTGTCATGATTTAGAAGGCATTTATAGAATCGTCCTCAGGTCGAAATGGTGTTAATGACAATTAACCAACTGTTTGACGGAATTGTATACAAATCTTTCTCCCAGCTTCAAGGTAAGTTTGTCCTGACTTGTCGGACAACACTCTTCATATTAAGGGACAATGGGAAATGGAGTTGAACATTGTGCTAGAGGGTGATGTTTGGGAAAATATATGTCATAGAGGGCTAGATAGTCAATTATGGAAAGAATTTGACTGGAAATTTAAAATGAGGTTCTTTAGGACCGCTCTGACAGCCTGTCCATTTAAGCCCAACTCCACTAACAAATGTTGGAGAAATTGTGACATGGTTGGCGATCACAGAATAGGGATGCTAGATTTCAAGTGGAAAAATGGAGTCTTGTGACATACTTACTGCTGCAGTGAAGTGAATTTCCCTACTATGCCACCTGTGGCTGCTGCTAAAGGAGGAAAGGCTCCCCCTGCTGTCCTAGAGTGGCAGCACACCAACTCAGCATTCACTGGAGCCTGGTCAGGCAGGAGAATTGCAAAGGAGACGAGGTCAAAGGGTGAAAGTAAAGGGAACGAGAATGCTAACAGAACAAGTGTGTGTTGATAGATAGTTAATATCTCTGCTGTCTGGAAGAAACCACCTAACTCCAAAATGTTCATTTTTCAGGAAATGATAAAACATCCAGCTCAAGTGGAGTTAAGAGGTTTTTGTCGAAGCGCTATTTAATACTTTTCAGGTTCAATATTTTTAACCATGGGTAAAGGGTGTTCAATATGTACAGTGGTCCCAACCCCACTTGAAAATCTTGAAAGTGTCCGTGGCCCACCCATCTGACCACTTAACACGGTTGATCCATCCTGATGAACATGTTCAAGGTTCAAGGTTTCTTTATTTTTGTCTCCCGAGGGAGAAATTTGTCTTGGACCCCAAGGACCCGCCCTGCAGCACACAGTGACTCGTACAACATTTAAATAACACACTCTGAGGAAGAGAACGTGCAGGTTGTAAACAAACAAGCACTATATTGACAATTGGCTGACATCATTGACATGCAACTAAATTGTGATATTTAGTTTGTTCAGTAACAGTGGTCTCCCTGTCTCTCCAGCTCTTTAATAAACAGAAAATACATGTTCAGGTAGGTGACAACATTTCAGCCAATCAGGAGCTTAATTTTTATAGTGTTCTAGTTCCAATTTTGTCTGCTCATTAATTTGTGTCATCACTTACAAATACACTAATTTAATCTGTATCCTGACTGCGTTCTCTATCCTGATTGTGATTGGACAAAATTGGTATCATGACCTGAAAATGCATTTTCTGAGACATGGAGAATCATGTTACTGAACAAACCCACAGTTTAGGCCCCAGTGAGATTTGAACTCACGACCCCTGGTTTACAAGACCAGTGCTCTAACGGTCTAACCCACTGATTTGTGGGTCGTTGACACATTTTTTGGTTCCCTTAATTTTTTTGTTTCCTAATTATTATTTCAAAACATTTTCAAACAACATTCCCAAAAAAACAACGTTTTTCATTAATTAAAAACAAATTCAATTATTTTCAGTAATTTCATTGAAAAAGCAAAGACATCCCATAAATAAGAAAACAAATGTTTAAGATGTAGTGAAAATAGGCTAACTTGACTGAGACAGAGACCAAAAAGCAAGTGACATTCGAAATGCTCTCAAATGCTTTGCCATGTTATGGTATGGTTTGTTATTATTGTATTCTTTTATCATCTCATCCCCCTCTTGCAGTGTTCAGATGGAGGAGGTGGAGCTGTGATATGTGAACAGAGACACTGCTTCCAGCTTCTCACAGTGCTGTGGTGGCAAGGGGGATACCAAGCCTGTCTTTGTTTTGCAATATCATGGTAGTATTGTATATTTGTCTGTCATTGTTTCGATGAATTGAATACAAAGGACCCCAACGGAAACAAGCCATAGGCTTTCTTGGGTTGAATTCCTCTTAGCAGACCTTGTATTGAACTGTACTTTCCTGTGCTGTTTTCTGCATACTGTTAATAACGTATTCAATCAATCAATGGTCCTGCACTGGCCAGTTTTGTGTTTCATTACAAAGTCTGGCAGGCATGAAAGACAATAACACACTAATGTAACTGGCAACTACACAAGAGACAATCTTTTAATAAATGCTGATCAATGCTGTTCCATACTTGGGTGAATTATTTGACACCATTGATCATAATATTATTTCTAATTCCTATTAACAGATGACAACAGTGGGTTGGCATATCAAGGGATGCTTTGCAGATGTACTCACTTTGTGGATGTACTCAAGAACTCAGGAGCGCAAAGCACCAATGAGGTGGTCAGATGTATGGAGAACCGGGATGACTGGAATCGACAATGGAGGCCTCGTCTGAGGACGACCTAGAGAGAGCAGTGGTGTCCATAATATTTTACAAATCAGCATTTTGTATAATTTTTTAAGTTTCCCCTTCCTACTATAAAATGTTCAATGACTGCGTACCTAGAAGCATCTTATGACAAATACAAAAATAATAATGTATCAATATTATGCTGTACATCAAAGAAATGTATTAATCAAACAAAAGCTCAAATCTACACTGTCATGCAGTGAGCCAGTGACTAGAACTATACATGTTTTACACTTGGCTCTATCTTTTGCATCTCCAAACTTTTGTGTTGACCTTTACTTACTGTGTGCCTGTATGTGATGACTGCTGAACTTTCATCAACTGAGGCTTGGAGTTCCTTAACTTTCTTCCACTTTCCCATATAGCACTTCTGTTGGACACCATGTAGGATGGACAGTTTGGACACCATGCAGGACAGCCATCTACATGCAGCTCTAAGACAAATTCATATTCAATTTAGAGATTGTGGTGACAATTGCTTAGGTGCAGTAAGCTGGTTATAATTGGAAATTAAACCGTTAAGCTACTTAGTAACAAAAACAATACTTTATAATTTGACAGCAAATATTTATTTAACAAAGTAATGTCTAATAACGGCATGGCTTCACTGTGGATCTGTGTGTAATTCACACAAAAATATATATGTATGTATATTTGCTATATTTAAAAAAAGATCTGAGATTTACTACTTCCTTGGACTACTTACTGTCAACGTGCACAAATAATTTGACACTGATCAGTCCAATGGTTTGCAAGTGCACTCACAATAAACTATGGCCAAATTCATGGGAACATATACACACAGTTCCAACATATTGTCGCTGTCGGGTTGAAACCTTGCATGTGTGAAACCATTACTTTTCAGGGAATGGAAAAGAATTGTGTTACAATGGATCCAATGTAGTTATTATTTAGTCAGAACAAGCTCTTAATACTTATTCATTGGTTAAATATTTATTAAACACACAGACAGAGCCACTCTCAACCTGGTGTCCATATTTTGTGCATGTCATTAAAGGCGATATGCATGAAAATAGCAGATCTACGACCTCAACAGAGCTTATAGATCTGTTATTTGACACTTTGTGCGACACTGTCACACAGAAAAGTATAAAAAAGGGCATGAATTTATGAAAAAACACCAACAAGATGAAACATGATATAAATACAAGGTTAAAACCTGACAGTGATGATATGCTGAGGTTTTGAGCCATGATTTTGCAGCAGTGAAACATAAAAGCAGATCTAAATCTAACTGGCATCATTGTTATGTTGTGCTCGTGCTGGCTTTACTTTAATAGCAGTGGTGGAAACTGGAAAGTAACTAAGTACATTTACTTAAGTACTGTACTTAAGTACAATTTGAGGTAATTTTACTTTACTGGAGTATTTCACATTTTCAGTACTTCTACTCCACTACATTTCAGAGGAAAATATTGTACTTTTACTCCACTACAATTATTTGAAAACTTTAGTTACTTTGTAGATTTTGATTATTATTACAAAACATACATTAACCACTTCAGCCCTATATATATACACATTTCGATCATTTGAAAATAGTCAATCTGCAAGCTCACAATGGTCACAATGCGACGCATTGTGAGCTTGTGTGAGCTTTGTACTTTTACTCAAGTGCATTTTGAATTCCAGACTTTTACTTGTTACAGCATATTTCTATATTGCAGTATTGATACTTAAGTAAAACATGATATAACATCACATGTCATTTCACATTATGTCCAATAGGCGGCGGTGCTGCATCAGTCAACACAAAATCTCATAACACAACAACCATTAATAAACCTATTATACCAGTGGTTCCCAAACATCAGGACAGTCAGGGCCCACTTGAAAAAAAAATCTCACAAGCATGTGCGGCCCACCCATCTGAATCTGATCAGTGGTCACTGGTCTGGTCAGATGGGTGGACCACATGCATTTTCAGAGGATATTTATTTTAAGGATCAATCAATGCATTGTGTTTTGGCTTGCATCAATGGAACTAACTTAGTATAGGCCAACTCGATTTCATTACAATTTCAAAAGATTAGAATTAGAAAATGTACTGTAAAGAATGAATATTCAGATGAGGTTACCGTTACTCTTTACCCTTCCAGTGTAGACTGTATCCTGGCATCCATGCAGTTGTATAATTCTGTACTAATTAGTACGGGCTGTAGGCCTACCTCTTTGGCGTTTTGGAGCGATTGCGTTTTGGTATTCTTTTCATATTAGTTTCATTGGCCCAGCGCCCAGCAGCACCCATGCTCGACGTCAACAACAGTTCTCTGTTAGTGAGGTCACTGAATGCGGCGTTGTCAAGTGTGCTTCGTGTCTCTTTGCCACCCTCATTCGAGTCTGTTGGATAAACACAACAAACATTTAGAAATGTGAACCTTTTCATTTTTTGGTTCATTTTAGCACTGAAGATAAACCAATTTGAAAACTAATGTCTAAAAATGTCAATGCTTTGAAAGAGGTTCTCCACGTCCTCCACCAACTCTGGGACGACAGCTTCCACATCCGATCCGTGCTCCTTATGGTACTCCTCAATTTCCAGCTTTAGGGCTTGGACAGCATCTCCACACGTCTTAGCCAACTCCTTCTGCTTCCCTACAGCACAACTGTGACTGGTTGTGATGGCCATTTTGCTCAGCCTTTCAACAAAGACTGCAGCCTTCTTACTGTAGTAGCATACTGTAGTATGCTGTTTAAATAATAAGCAAAAGCTGACATGCGGTTCTCTCTTCCTCTCACAGCTATAGCGGCTGCAGCACAAGTAACAGGCCGAGAATCTTTGGTGACAGTGGAAAAAATGGATAGCAAGAATGGTGATAGACGTCTGAGATCTGACTCCAAGTGTTCAAAAGAATAGGACTTAAGATCCTCAGCTGCTGTCTTCAACAACCATTGTCATGCTTACAGAGGGCTTGGCATTCAATGTCAATTAAATGTAAAATCTGTTCCTCGACCTCTTCTGCTAGCTCCTTGTGCTTTCAGACATGACATCATGTGGCAGCCAAGTACTTCGATGTCTTTCTTTTGACTGATACCTGTCCATTCAAACTCTAGACAGGCCCAAAGTTATTAGTGCAGCAGTGCAGCTGGTGAAAACTAGAGTTCTCAACAGGCCCGAAAATTAAGGCCCGGCCCTACCAGGGCCCTCATCAAACCCTGCATACTCAAGACACTGCCCCCGCTGCCACCCTTAGGTCTCCATATATGGAGCTGACCTGTTCTGACATTCCATATGTTGATCTGACCTCACCAAACCCTGTACACTCAAGATACGCAGCATATATGGCCAGACCTCATCAAACCCTGTACAATCAAGATACTGCCCCCGCTGCCACCCTTAGATCTCCATATATGGAGCTGACCTGTTCTGACATTCCATATGTTGATCTGACCTCATCAAACCCTGTACAATCAAGACACTGCCCCCGCTGCCACCTTAGAGTCTGCCGTCACCCAGGCGGATGCATGAGGGTGAGGTGAGGTCGGTTATCGCCCTCAGGGCGTCTTACTGGTTTATTATTCTGTTGGCTGCTGTTGTTCTCCGGGGAATCCATTTTTGAGGGGCGCTAGGCCGCTAGCCCCTCCTGGTTTAATGTTTGTCTTTAGTTCAATGTTTGTTTTGTAAACACCATTGACAATGAAGGGAAAATGTACGTCATAATGTGCCTCATTACGTCATATTGTCTTTATAGTGTTAATGGCGTTCAATGTTAGTGTTGGCACCGTTTGTTTTACATCACCATTACATCACCTAATCAACATGAGTTAGACTTTAATGTATTAGCGCCCCTCACTTCACAAGGGTGTGATTTTTCTAGTTCTTTTCCATCTTTAACATCCACTGGAACTCGTGTTTTTTTCCTTCTGTTGCTGATGGTAACGATTGCTGCCAGTTACAGTTACCACCACCCTTACCTGTATTTATTTTCTTTTGTTTGAGGGGCGCTATACAGCTTTTGTCCACACGTCTCAATATTTGCCATTGACAATGAAATGAGAAATTAGGTCAAATGTCCACCAAATATGACACAACACAAACACTAAATGCCATTGACAATGAAGGGAAAATTTAGGTCATATGTAGACGAGCAAATCGGCTAACCAATCTAATAAATTCAGTTCAATGAAAGGAGAAATTAGGTCATATGTGCCTTTATCCACACACGTCTCATATTTGCCATTGACAATGAAAGGAGAAATTAGGTCAAATGTCCGCTAAATGACATAAATTTGTGGCAACACAAACATTAAATGCCATTGACAATTAAGGGAAAATGTACGTCATATGTAGACAAGCAAATCGGCTAACCAATCACATAGATTCAGTTGTTCATGAGATGATGTATAATGATAAGAGCGCCCCCACTTCACACGGGTGTGATTTTTCTTTTTCTTAGTGCTCTTGTCTCTTCTCTATCACCAGACCCTTTCGCCAGCTCCCACATGATGTTGTGGGGGAGTCCTGACTGCTCCAGACCGTACTGAATAACTGCTAGTTTGCATAAGGATTTAAGACTAGGGCTTAGATCTAGGATGAACAAGTCCCCGAGCCCATTAAATCCTCCAAATATAATGATGCGATCTCCCACCATGCAACAGCACATACAATTCATTTGATATGGACTTTTCCCCTTGGGCTCAACCTTCTTCCAGGAGAAGGTCTCTGGATTGAACTTCCACAGATCATTCATGTCCTGCTTCCAGTTGACGCCACCACATATGTACAGCTCTCCATTGTAGGCAAAGGCTGAATGACCCCAGCGATGTTCCGGATAAAGCTGTTCAGAAGGCGTTCTCAGCCAGCAGTTGGATTCTGTGTCAAACACTCTCATTCTGGTGTATCTCATTTTTCCCCCCCAGCCCCAGAGTACAAACATCTTTGTCTTGATTATGGTAGCAGAGTGCCAAGCACGTGCTGAAGAGTCTACAGTGTTAATTAAAGTCCAGACAATTGTGGTGGTGTCCAACTTGTGGATGTCATTGTATGTACGCTTTATATCTATACTACATCCTCCGTAGATATACATGACATTCCCCAAGGCACACGCTGAGTGGAAACACCTTGCCTCTGGAACAGTCCCATACATCTTAGGTCTGAACCAACTGTGGGTGTCGACATCAAATCCATAAAGAAAGTTGCAGGAACCACTCCCACCCCAGATGTAGACAAAATCTCCTATTAGCACAGCTGTGTGGCCCCAGTGACTGGAGGGAACATCAAGGGGACGTTCTCCTTTTCTATTTGTCACTGGTGGCAGCTTCCTCCAACGTAAAGACACAGTGTTGAAGATCTGCACACCAATCTGATCCTTGCTGGTTGTGTCACTGTACCATCCAAAGGAGTATACATAGTGCCTCACTGCTACAGCAGCAAGTTTGTATTTTGAATATGTTCCTTTCAGATGCACTGTGCAGTGAAACATGTCAGACAGCAGTGAAACCTTTTGATCACACTTAATTTACCCTGCAGTATTTTTCTCTTGCTCTGTAAATGTATTTTAATAACTGCTGTGCTGACTATGTCGACTGAATGTTCCTCACGGTATCAATAAGGGTATTTTGATAATCAGTTGACTCTTCCTCTGTAAAGAAATGGTCTACTGTGAGCTACCACTTATATTGGTACAGCAGCACAAACATCACGCAAAGCTTGGATAATCTGCAAAGCCGATGGTTGAATTGACCAAGCCGATTCCTGTTGTTCTTTATCCTACCATAAAAGCATAACATCTCTGTGTATGCTTGTAACTGTAGCTACACAACTCTAGAGACGGCCAACAATTGGCTTCAAATTCAGCGCACACATCAAAGGGGACCCGAGGGAGTGTGTAGCACTTTGCGTTGAGTCAGTCGGATAAGCCAGTGGTTCTCAAACAGGGGTCTGAGATGCCCAGCGGTCCTTGTTGCGGGTACATTTGGTCCCATTAGTACACTCTGAGTCAATCCGGAATCTAGTGTTTAGGTCCCAGAGATTGTGTTGTACACACCTGTTTGTGTGTGTGTGGGGTTACCGTTACTCTTTACCCTTCCAGTGTAGACTGTATCCTGGTATCCATGCAGTTGTATAATTCTGTACTAATTAGTGCGGGCTGTTATTAGCCACTGTCTAAGCCAGACAGTGTGATTTGAGTCTGGCTTATTAGCCTCTTTGGCTGTTTTGGAGCGATTGCGTTTTGGTATTCTTTTCATATTAGTTTCATTGGCCCAGCGCCCAGCAGCACCCATGCATGTCGATCATGATTCATGTGGGTGCGTTGAAACCTGTTTGAAACGAAGACTTATCTCCCGGCCTACTAACAAGCAAATACAATAAAGAATCATCACAAAGATAAATAAAGCAGTTTAGCATTTTATAATGCACACGAAACTGGAGTTACGGTAGTTAGCAAACGTCTACAATCTTTCGTTAAACATAAACGGATAACAGTGTTATCAGCAATGATATTCGTTAGAAAATGTTTTTTGTAGTTTACCTTTCAGTTCTGGTTGTTTAACGTGCGCTCGGCGAGTCCGCAGAGCCATTGAAGGGATCGCGTCACCAGGCTTTCCACCCTTCCACCTCGGGCTCGGAGGAAAGGAATGAATGGTCCCACGGAAGCAGTACTGCGCTTGCGGACGGGGGTTGACTGGACCCATGACTGGACCAGAGTGTTTTCCCCTCACTGTATGTTTCTTTTCCCTTTTTACCTCCTTTATGATGACGTCTCTAAATGTTTTGATGATTTGAACATGGTGGACCCTATTGGAAACAAGTGTAATGCTTAATTGGGTCGTCCACTCACAGTTAACAGCCTTTGTATTGAGTTTGTGCTTGAAATGTACTGTAATTCTGCAAACTGTTAATAAATTCTTCAATCAATCAAAGAGTAGTGACACGCTTTGATCTCGCCGCAAAGCGGGTGCCTATGGGCTATAGTTCCAAACATTGGAACTATCCCATTGAGATAGAATGAGCACTTCCGCATTCCATTGTTACAATGGGAGGCAACGCTAGTATTGCCACTCTTACTAGGTTACTCTGGACTGGACTACATTTTTATTAAAGCCCGATTTAAGTTGTTTCGCCGTTCGCCCCCGGCTTAATGTTACGTGCCGGCGTTAAGTTTATCAACTATATCTATGTTCTGATGCCTATACTTTTTTGGAAACGATACTGCGAAAGGGGTTTTTGCCACTTTTTGTGGACGGCCTCGACCCAGCTTAGCTTCGATACCCAGGCTTTCATTTCGTCTGCGCGAAAAATTACCCAGCTAGACCCCATTTCGACATGTATTGTGAACCTCATCTCGGAGTCGGAGCGAGGTTCCAAACGGAGTTAAGAAACAGAGGGTATCCCATTCTGATTCCTCTCACCGAAATATCATTTCTATAATTCCATCAAATTGCCCCCACTGAGGCTCTCATGTGGGTAAAGGACAATAGGACATTACTTTTCACAAGAGTGGGCGAGGTCTGGTCATCCTGAAGAGCAAGCAGAAGCTGGTGACCATGTTGTACACCTTCAGTATTTACTCATAATGAGGCCGACCGACATCACCATGCTTTTATGTCCCTGATGCAGCCATCATGCTGTTTCAGTGATTAAACGGATTGCCCTGTTGGTGTATTGGGGTCTCATCTATCAGGTGGACCTACAGTGCAAAGTACAGATGGGGCATTGGGATGGGACAGTCCTGTGCAACATTGTATGGCAAAGGCAAGATCAGAGAACACAACACCTTGCTGACAGGGAACCTCCCATGCTACCCTGATGTGCACTGCTGGGTTCCACAAGTTAATGGCCCTTCCTCCAATGACAACATGTTGCACCATGTGTTGAGGGGAAGTGAATGTTCATCAAGTTGTTTCCATTTGTTGTTCTCCCAGGTCAAACCTTGACCCGACATTTAACATTTGAGATTGAATGGATTCTACACGTTATGAAAACCTTAAAAAGTAGGTATACATAGAGGAATTTTAGCACAAGCAGACCAAGTGTTCAGTGGCCATTTGGAAATTTTCTTAAACACTTTTCTGTTTCTATAAAACATGTCCTTAGGATCCATGCGAAAAAGAAGGCACTGGAGCAGCTCAAATAAAAAGTGACAACGTTTTGATGTTTAAGTTACATCTTCGTCAGGTCATGATGCAACTTAAACATCGAAACGTTGTCACTTTTTATTTGCACCCTGTTATATTAAAAAGGGCCTGAATTGTCTGAGCTGCTCCAGTGCCTTCTTTTTCGCATGTAACCTGTCCTGCTTCTGAGATGCACCAGACTGGCCTGCTATAGGCTAGAGGCGCGGTTGGAACTCCCTTCTACAGACCTTAGGATCATTATATCTAAACATGCTTTTAAATATTTATGTTATTTTTAAGGGCACCTTTGTGTTACATCTTTCATGAAAACAGTACATATGTTATGTAGTCACTAGAGTATGTTGTCACTGCCTAATAGATAACATTTCTAGAGATGCTAATTGTAACAACTTTTCTGGAAAAACAGCTTTATCGTTACCATCTTTCAAAGACAGAGGGTCAATACTAAGAAAACCATCAGTTTGAAGTCGAATGCTTCATTTGGATTTTGAAAAGCATTTTAGCTTGTGGTTTTAAATAGTGATAACACACAGAAAGCTACCACAGATGCAAGGCTATCACATGTTTCCTAGCACTAGGGGTCTATACCATCCTAATCAGAGTTCCCAGAAGTTTTAGGGGGGCGAGAAAGACAATACCTTCCCAAAACTCACTACATACAATTGCTCTACTCAACTCCAGCCTAGGAGTTCAGACAGCTGCAATTACAGCAATTACTCGTTCGTTTCCATGTTGAAAATTTTTTCACACACTTTCAAACATTATAAAAAATTGTGGAAATATTAAAGAACCACTTTTCAACCTATCTTCATATCATTTCTTCTCACTAATGTCTTATGGAAGGGCCGTGGGCAGTTCAGAAACCCGTCCACCAGTGATATCATCGATGGGGAATCCAAGCTAATAGAAACGTCAGGCTTTCTATTCCTGAAAAGTTGCAATGCAAAAATGGAAGGATCTGCCTATGAAAGGATCTGCCTAACGATGTCACTGGTGGACAGGTTTCTGAACTGCCCACAGCCCTCCTATGAGACACAGACCAAATAGAAAAGATTGTGGTATTTTATCATGAACATTAGTGAGGACCAATTATATGATAAGATGGGTTGAAAAGTGAAGTGGTCCTTTATTAGCCAATCTGCAAGCTCAACATGTCACGATGCATTATGAGCTTTTTTTGTTTGAGTATAAAGTTATTAAACACGATCACACAATCAAATTGTTAATCACAAATATTTAAGTAATGGTCATGATCGTGACACCAGCCAGGAAATCAGCGACGTGTGGATCAGATATTGCAGAGAAGCTACCCACCGCTGACTAGGATACACAATCTAGACCTGAGGCATAATCGTAGTCCCTTACCTCTCCACTCAAAACCAAATCAATAATGTATGGGGCAGCGGTGGCCTAAGGGTTAGAGGAGCGCCCTTGTTGCCGAAAGGTTGCCGGTTTGAATCCCCGGACGGGCTGGAAAAATCTGGGTCGGGCAGTGATTGTCATCAATCACCCCACACCGCTGAAGTGCCCTTGAACAAGGCACTGAACCCCCAACTGCTCCAGTGGAGCTGCTTAGTGGCCAACAGTATAAGACTGTGGTTGTACTGGTCAGCTCCCAGGTTTTAATGTGTGTGTCTGTCTGTGTGTTTCTGTGCAGGGCATTGCTGAAAATGAGCACTTGTGCTCAGCTACTACCCTGGGTAAATAAAGGATTAAAAAAAAAGTATTATTCCTTTGTTTCGGCATGCTGTTGCATTTAAGGGCAAACAAAACGCATTATGAAACAATTATGAAACCATAATTATAAACTTATAACCTTTATTTCAGCAAAGCTTCAAAACATTGTGCGTGGTCTGCACACAGACCACTGAAGTGCCCTTGAGCAAGGCACTGAAAACACATCCTCCACCACTCTGCTACTGGCCCCCGCCCTTCTTGTCCTAAATCAGAAGGACAGAACTTGGATCAGTCGTTTCTGGCAAAAAGTGTTGGTGTGGGTTCATTAATGATGACCATCCAGAGAAAACGCATCCAACAGGCCTAAATTGACAAATGTTAGATTTAACTGGTGTTCTTAGCCAATTAGAAAATAGCCAATCTACAAGCACACAGATCTGACCAAAATGCCCATATTTGGGCATGGCTAATGTCATCAGTAAATGGCCATATACTGTAGTGTGTAGGGCATGCACCTCTGAGGCCACATATGGAGCTGACTGATGTGTTTGCGTCTGATGCCATGAGACATGTTGAGGTCAGACAACACACTACATATTTGGGGTATAGGCTAGATGCATTGGGAACTCTTATATGGTTATGGCTGAGTATAGCTCCATTTGTAACCTCTATATCTATGCTGCTGCGCATAGCTCCGAGATGAGGTTCCGTTCAAAGCTATCCCTGCGCTGGTAGAATTGGAGGGTAGCTGGGTAGAGCCCGTCAACAAGTAGTGGATAATAACCCTTTCGCAGTATTTATTTCAAAAAGTAAAAGGTATCGATAGGTAGATACAGTTGAAAAACATAACATAGGCCCCTAACATTTTAACTGAGGCCTCAAACAACATCTTACAAAGCGGTTGTTTGTCAGCCAGTACGATTTATTTCCGCGGGTTTTCCCAATGCAATCTTACGGAAGCAGTACTGCGCATGCCAACGGGGGGTGACTGGACTACATTTTTATTTAAGCCTGATTATAAGCAGTTGTTTGATGTGTCAGTTAAAATGTTAGGGGCCTATGTTAAGTTTTTCAACTGTATCTACGTACCTATCGATACATTCACTTTTTGAAATAAATACTGCGAAAGGGTTATAATCCACTACTTGTTGACGGGCTCTACCCAGCTACCCTCCAATTCTACCAGCGCAGGGATAGCTTTGAACGGAACCTCATCTCGGAGCTAAGTGCAGCAGCGTAGATATAGAGGTTACAAACGGAGCTAGGCTGAGTCATAGTGACATGAGAGTGACAACGTCGTTCGCCCGGCCCACCTGCTGCTCCTCCCTTAAGCCAATTTACAATAATATTGTAATGTTAATAATATAGGTATACTTACGGAAACATCTGGACCTGCAGCTGGAGTATCCTGTTGGGCAGCCAAAATGAGATGAGATGAGATGACAACTACAATATCACATCACAGGTTTACAGGTGTAAAAAAACAGTAGGTGAAGTTTGTTTCTGAAAAAGCTCCACCGTATTTGTTATTTTCATAAAGGGGGAGGGGGGGTTGGGGGTGATAAAAGGACAGAGATCAATAAAAGTTCCCCTGATAAAAACAGTATTATCAGGGGCTCGAGCGCTCGGTTTACACCCCCTCAATATCGTAACTCTTCTATTAGATGGCTCTGGCCTTCCCCACCGCACCGGCACCTCCCCTTTTGGTTAGAGCGTTCTCACTGACTATTCCTCCTGCCAGGCAGGCAGCAGAGCCAGAGCCACACGGGGAAACCTCCCGACACGGTGCATACTACATACAAGTGCGACACCCCAGACCGACACACAGGACGCATCTCTCTCCTCTCTCTTGCTTTTCATTACATAATTCTGTCTCTCTCATCATCAACAGAGCTGGGATTGGCCAGCTTCATCACCACGCTGTGAGATGCATACCGGTATGCCCATTCAGAATTTCGTTTCAACACAGTCGCCACTACAGCTATTTGACACCTTCAAAACAAACACGGGTGAAACAGCGCAGGCATTGTGGCAGACAGGCAGCTGCTACACACGCCGCATACTATATATTATTTTAGTTTAGTTATTATTTAACTTTGCTATGCGATGTTGGAAGTATAATAACTTCAAACTAAACACGGGTGAAACGCCTGGCCACTGACGACGCAAGGTTACAGATCTGTCCTGCACCTAAAAATGTGATACAATGAACAGCACGGCCACGATCACAACGGAATGATTATCGGGGTGGCCATAATTTGCAACACGGTCACCACTACAATTATTTGACACCTTCAAACCAAACGCGGCTAAAAACAGCAAAGGCATTGTGGCAGACAGGCAGCTGCTACACACGGCGCATAGCCTACTACAGTTATTTAATCACTTTGCTATGCGATGTTGGAACGTCACTTCATATAACAACTTCAAACCAAACGCAGGTGAAACGCCTGGCCACTGACTAGGCGAGGACCGAGGTTACAGATCTCATCTGTCACACACACACACACACACACACACACACACACACACACACACACACACACACACACACACACACACACACACACACACACACACACACACACACACACACACACACACACACACACACACACACACACACACACACACACACACACACACACACACACGGCGGGGGGGGGGGGGGGGTGTTACAGCGTGACACACAGACAGACAGTTTTGGTCAGCTTCTATAGTTAGTGCTCACTTCATTCGCAATCACTTCATTCGCAATAATCCACCACAGCCGCATGGTGCTGTGTTAAAGTTAAAAACCCCAGAGGAAGACACTTATAGGCATGTAGCCTTTAGTAGTACATTATGCACCTTGTATAGGGTTGCAAGTGAGAACAAAAGTCAATTACAATCCATCAACTAAAATTGGATATAGGATAGGTGGGCAGTGAGCACTAGAGGCATCTGGGCACCTTGATGTTTGACTATTTTGTCAAATGTTACAAAATAAAATATTTGAAAAATTGCCTTAACACAATTTCCGCCGGGATTAATTAATAACATGCCAGGATATCGCCCTGTTCAACCCTTATTTTGAAGATCCAAAACACAGCGACCGGATGTTGTGTCAGCTTAATGGTGTGTGTATGGGGTATATGGTTATGGCTGAGTCTAGCTCCATTTTTAACCTCTATATCTACACTGCTGCACTTAGCACCGAGATGAGGTTCCATTCAAAGCTATCCCTGCACTGGTAGAATTGGAGGGTAGCTGGGTAGAGCCCGTCAACAAGTAGTGGATAATAACCCTTTCGCAGTATTTATTTCAAAAAGTAAAAGGTATCGATAGGTAGATACAGTTGAAAAACATAACATAGGCCCCTAACATTTTAACTGAGGCCTCAAACAACATCTTACAAAGCGGTTGTTTGTCAGCCAGTACGATTTATTTCCGCGGGTTTTCCCAATGCAATCTTACGGAAGCAGTACTGCGCATGCCAACGGGGGGTGACTGGACTACATTTTTATTTAAGCCTGATTATAAGCAGTTGTTTGATGTGTCAGTTAAAATGTTAGGGGCCTATGTTAAGTTTTTCAACTGTATCTACGTACCTATCGATACATTCACTTTTTGAAATAAATACTGCGAAAGGGTTATAATCCACTACTTGTTGACGGGCTCTACCCAGCTACCCTCCAATTCTACCAGCGCAGGGATAGCTTTGAACGGAACCTCATCTCGGAGCTAAGTGCAGCAGCGTAGATATAGAGGTTACAAACGGAGCTAGGCTGAGTCATAGTGACATGAGAGTGACAACGTCGTTCGCCCGGCCCACCTGCTGCTCCTCCCTTAAGCCAATTTACAATAATATTGTAATGTTAATAATATAGGTATACTTACGGAAACATCTGGACCTGCAGCTGGAGTATCCTGTTGGGCAGCCAAAATGAGATGAGATGAGATGACAACTACAATATCACATCACAGGTTTACAGGTGTAAAAAAACAGTAGGTGAAGTTTGTTTCTGAAAAAGCTCCACCGTATTTGTTATTTTCATAAAGGGGGAGGGGGGGTTGGGGGTGATAAAAGGACAGAGATCAATAAAAGTTCCCCTGATAAAAACAGTATTATCAGGGGCTCGAGCGCTCGGTTTACACCCCCTCAATATCGTAACTCTTCTATTAGATGGCTCTGGCCTTCCCCACCGCACCGGCACCTCCCCTTTTGGTTAGAGCGTTCTCACTGACTATTCCTCCTGCCAGGCAGGCAGCAGAGCCAGAGCCACACGGGGAAACCTCCCGACACGGTGCATACTACATACAAGTGCGACACCCCAGACCGACACACAGGACGCATCTCTCTCCTCTCTCTTGCTTTTCATTACATAATTCTGTCTCTCTCATCATCAACAGAGCTGGGATTGGCCAGCTTCATCACCACGCTGTGAGATGCATACCGGTATGCCCATTCAGAATTTCGTTTCAACACAGTCGCCACTACAGCTATTTGACACCTTCAAAACAAACACGGGTGAAACAGCGCAGGCATTGTGGCAGACAGGCAGCTGCTACACACGCCGCATACTATATATTATTTTAGTTTAGTTATTATTTAACTTTGCTATGCGATGTTGGAAGTATAATAACTTCAAACTAAACACGGGTGAAACGCCTGGCCACTGACGACGCAAGGTTACAGATCTGTCCTGCACCTAAAAATGTGATACAATGAACAGCACGGCCACGATCACAACGGAATGATTATCGGGGTGGCCATAATTTGCAACACGGTCACCACTACAATTATTTGACACCTTCAAACCAAACGCGGCTAAAAACAGCAAAGGCATTGTGGCAGACAGGCAGCTGCTACACACGGCGCATAGCCTACTACAGTTATTTAATCACTTTGCTATGCGATGTTGGAACGTCACTTCATATAACAACTTCAAACCAAACGCAGGTGAAACGCCTGGCCACTGACTAGGCGAGGACCGAGGTTACAGATCTCATCTGTCACACACACACACACACACACACACACACACACACACACACACACACACACACACACACACACACACACACACACACACACACACACACACACACACACACACACACACACACACACACACACACACACACACACACACACACACACACACACACACACACACACACACACACACGGCGGGGGGGGGGGGGGTGTTACAGCGTGACACACAGACAGACAGTTTTGGTCAGCTTCTATAGTTAGTGCTCACTTCATTCGCAATCACTTCATTCGCAATAATCCACCACAGCCGCATGGTGCTGTGTTAAAGTTAAAAACCCCAGAGGAAGACACTTATAGGCATGTAGCCTTTAGTAGTACATTATGCACCTTGTATAGGGTTGCAAGTGAGAACAAAAGTCAATTACAATCCATCAACTAAAATTGGATATAGGATAGGTGGGCAGTGAGCACTAGAGGCATCTGGGCACCTTGATGTTTGACTATTTTGTCAAATGTTACAAAATAAAATATTTGAAAAATTGCCTTAACACAATTTCCGCCGGGATTAATTAATAACATGCCAGGATATCGCCCTGTTCAACCCTTATTTTGAAGATCCAAAACACAGCGACCGGATGTTGTGTCAGCTTAATGGTGTGTGTATGGGGTATATGGTTATGGCTGAGTCTAGCTCCATTTTTAACCTCTATATCTACACTGCTGCACTTAGCACCGAGATGAGGTTCCATTCAAAGCTATCCCTGCACTGGTAGAATTGGAGGGTAGCTGGGTAGAGCCCGTCAACAAGTAGTGGATAATAACCCTTTCGCAGTATTTATTTCAAAAAGTAAAAGGTATCGATAGGTAGATACAGTTGAAAAACATAACATAGGCCCCTAACATTTTAACTGAGGCCTCAAACAACATCTTACAAAGCGGTTGTTTGTCAGCCAGTACGATTTATTTCCGCGGGTTTTCCCAATGCAATCTTACGGAAGCAGTACTGCGCATGCCAACGGGGGGTGACTGGACTACATTTTTATTTAAGCCTGATTATAAGCAGTTGTTTGATGTGTCAGTTAAAATGTTAGGGGCCTATGTTAAGTTTTTCAACTGTATCTACGTACCTATCGATACATTCACTTTTTGAAATAAATACTGCGAAAGGGTTATAATCCACTACTTGTTGACGGGCTCTACCCAGCTACCCTCCAATTCTACCAGCGCAGGGATAGCTTTGAACGGAACCTCATCTCGGAGCTAAGTGCAGCAGCGTAGATATAGAGGTTACAAACGGAGCTAGGCTGAGTCATAGTGACATGAGAGTGACAACGTCGTTCGCCCGGCCCACCTGCTGCTCCTCCCTTAAGCCAATTTACAATAATATTGTAATGTTAATAATATAGGTATACTTACGGAAACATCTGGACCTGCAGCTGGAGTATCCTGTTGGGCAGCCAAAATGAGATGAGATGAGATGACAACTACAATATCACATCACAGGTTTACAGGTGTACAAAAACAGTAGGTGAAGTTTGTTTCTGAAAAAGCTCCACCGTATTTGTTATTTTCATAAAGGGGGAGGGGGGGTTGGGGGTGATAAAAGGACAGAGATCAATAAAAGTTCCTCTGATAAAAACAGTATTATCAGGGGCTCGAGCGCTCGGTTTACACCCCCTCAATATCGTAACTCTTCTATTAGATGGCTCTGGCCTTCCCCACCGCACCGGCACCTCCCCTTTTGGTGAGAGCGTTCTCACTGACTATTCCTCCTGCCAGGCAGGCAGCAGAGCCAGAGCCACACGGGGAAACCTCCCGACACGGTGCATACTACATACAAGTGCGACACCCCAGACCGACACACAGGACGCATCTCTCTCCTCTCTCTTGCTTTTCATTACATAATTCTGTCTCTCTCATCATCAACAGAGCTGGGATTGGCCAGCTTCATCACCACGCTGTGAGATGCATACCGGTATGCCCATTCAGAATTTCGTTTCAACACAGTCGCCACTACAGCTATTTGACACCTTCAAAACAAACACGGGTGAAACAGCGCAGGCATTGTGGCAGACAGGCAGCTGCTACACACGCCGCATACTATATATTATTTTAGTTTAGTTATTATTTAACTTTGCTATGCGATGTTGGAAGTATAATAACTTCAAACTAAACACGGGTGAAACGCCTGGCCACTGACGACGCAAGGTTACAGATCTGTCCTGCACCTAAAAATGTGATACAATGAACAGCACGGCCACGATCACAACGGAATGATTATCGGGGTGGCCATAATTTGCAACACGGTCACCACTACAATTATTTGACACCTTCAAACCAAACGCGGCTAAAAACAGCAAAGGCATTGTGGCAGACAGGCAGCTGCTACACACGGCGCATAGCCTACTACAGTTATTTAATCACTTTGCTATGCGATGTTGGAACGTCACTTCATATAACAACTTCAAACCAAACGCAGGTGAAACGCCTGGCCACTGACTAGGCGAGGACCGAGGTTACAGATCTCATCTGTCTCACACACACACACACACACACACACACACACACACACACACACACACACACACACACACACACACACACACACACACACACACACACACACACACACACACACACACACACACACACACACACACACACACACACACACACACACACACACACACACACACACACACACACACACACACACACACACACACACACACACACACACACACACACACACACACGCACACACGCGCGGGGGGGGGGGGTGTTACAGCGTGACACACAGACAGACAGTTTTGGTCAGCTTCTATAGTTAGTGCTCACTTCATTCGCAATCACTTCATTCACAATAATCCACCACAGCCGCATGGTGCTGTGTTAAAGTTAAAAACCCCAGAGGAAGACACTTATAGGCATGTAGCCTTTAGTAGTACATTATGCACCTTGTATAGGGTTGCAAGTGAGAACAAAAGTCAATTACAATCCATCAACTAAAATTGGATATAGGATAGGTGGGCAGTGAGCACTAGAGGCATCTGGGCACCTTGATGTTTGACTATTTTGTCAAATGTTACAAAATAAAATATTTGAAAAATTGCCTTAACACAATTTCCGCCGGGATTAATTAATAACATGCCAGGATATCGCCCTGTTCAACCCTTATTTTGAAGATCCAAAACACAGCGACCGGATGTTGTGTCAGCTTAATGGTGTGTGTATGGGGTATATGGTTATGGCTGAGTCTAGCTCCATTTTTAACCTCTATATCTACACTGCTGCACTTAGCACCGAGATGAGGTTCCATTCAAAGCTATCCCTGCACTGGTAGAATTGGAGGGTAGCTGGGTAGAGCCCGTCAACAAGTAGTGGATAATAACCCTTTCGCAGTATTTATTTCAAAAAGTAAAAGGTATCGATAGGTAGATACAGTTGAAAAACATAACATAGGCCCCTAACATTTTAACTGAGGCCTCAAACAACATCTTACAAAGCGGTTGTTTGTCAGCCAGTACGATTTATTTCCGCGGGTTTTCCCAATGCAATCTTACGGAAGCAGTACTGCGCATGCCAACGGGGGGTGACTGGACTACATTTTTATTTAAGCCTGATTATAAGCAGTTGTTTGATGTGTCAGTTAAAATGTTTGGGGCCTATGTTAAGTTTTTCAACTGTATCTACGTACCTATCGATACATTCACTTTTTGAAATAAATACTGCGAAAGGGTTATAATCCACTACTTGTTGACGGGCTCTACCCAGCTACCCTCCAATTCTACCAGCGCAGGGATAGCTTTGAACGGAACCTCATCTCGGAGCTAAGTGCAGCAGCGTAGATATAGAGGTTACAAACGGAGCTAGGCTGAGTCATAGTGACATGAGAGTGACAACGTCGTTCGCCCGGCCCACCTGCTGCTCCTCCCTTAAGCCAATTTACAATAATATTGTAATGTTAATAATATAGGTATACTTACGGAAACATCTGGACCTGCAGCTGGAGGATCCTGTAGGGCAGCCAAAATGAGATGAGATGAGATGACAACTACAATATCACATCACAGGTTTACAGGTGTACAAAAACAGTAGGTGAAGTTTGTTTCTGAAAAAGCTCCACCGTATTTGTTATTTTCATAAAGGGGGAGGGGGGGTTGGGGGTGATAAAAGGACAGAGATCAATAAAAGTTCCCCTGATAAAAACAGTATTATCAGGGGCTCGAGCGCTCGGTTTACACCCCCTCAATATCGTAACTCTTCTATTAGATGGCTCTGGCCTTCCCCACCGCACCGGCACCTCCCCTTTTGGTTAGAGCGTTCTCACTGACTATTCCTCCTGCCAGGCAGGCAGCAGAGCCAGAGCCACACGGGGAAACCTCCCGACACGGTGCATACTACATACAAGTGCGACACCCCAGACCGACACACAGGACGCATCTCTCTCCTCTCTCTTGCTTTTCATTACATAATTCTGTCTCTCTCATCATCAACAGAGCTGGGATTGGCCAGCTTCATCACCACGCTGTGAGATGCATACCGGTATGCCCATTCAGAATTTCGTTTCAACACAGTCGCCACTACAGCTATTTGACACCTTCAAAACAAACACGGGTGAAACAGCGCAGGCATTGTGGCAGACAGGCAGCTGCTACACACGCCGCATACTATATATTATTTTAGTTTAGTTATTATTTAACTTTGCTATGCGATGTTGGAAGTATAATAACTTCAAACTAAACACGGGTGAAACGCCTGGCCACTGACGACGCAAGGTTACAGATCTGTCCTGCACCTAAAAATGTGATACAATGAACAGCACGGCCACGATCACAACGGAATGATTATCGGGGTGGCCATAATTTGCAACACGGTCACCACTACAATTATTTGACACCTTCAAACCAAACGCGGCTAAAAACAGCAAAGGCATTGTGGCAGACAGGCAGCTGCTACACACGGCGCATAGCCTACTACAGTTATTTAATCACTTTGCTATGCGATGTTGGAACGTCACTTCATATAACAACTTCAAACCAAACGCAGGTGAAACGCCTGGCCACTGACTAGGCGAGGACCGAGGTTACAGATCTCATCTGTCACACACACACACACACACACACACGCGGCGGGGGGGGGGGGGGGGGTGTTACAGCGTGACACACAGACAGACAGTTTTGGTCAGCTTCTATAGTTAGTGCTCACTTCATTCGCAATCACTTCATTCGCAATAATTAATTGGTGCATTTATATAGTGCCTTTATCCAAGGCGCTTTACAGAGATTGTGCGATTCACCCATTCATACACCGATGGCAGCGGAAACCATGCAAGGCACCAACTAGCACATCGGGAGCAATTAGGGGTTCAGTGTCTTGCTCAAGGACACTTCGACAGTAACTCTGGGGGAGCCTGGGTTCGAACTGGCAACCTTACGGTTACCATCCAGACACTCTACCCCTGAGCCACCGCCGCCCCAATAATCCACCACTCGACGGAAGGGGAAGACATATCCTGTGCCGTCGGTAAAATACAATGATAAAATACATAGACAGATGGCAAGAGATGCACACAGTCACAACAGATTCGCTCTTCCGGGCTCAATAGCTCAGGAACGAAACATTCCTAAAAAAAATTAAAATAAAAATCACAAAAAACATCTCATTCTTATCCTTATTAGATAAGAACAAACTACAACTCGATTTGAAGCCCAAAAAGCCACCCTCCGCGTTTCATAGATTATATGCATCTCTATGGGCAGCAGCCGGTTAGCTGAGCGGTTAGGGACCGTCTACAAAGTGCAACACCGAAAGTGAAAATATTCAATTTTACGCATGTTTCATGATAACTACCTTTTATCATGTATGTGATGTATTGCCATTCTTTTGTTCTTGCTTAATGTAAATCGCTCTGGATTAAGAGTGTGCTAAATGCCTACATTTTAATTGTAATATATTTCTATTTTGAATGGTATATTTCCAGCCCAAATACTACTGTACAGTAAATTGCCATTGATAAATTGTTCACACTGTCGGCTGTTTGTAAACTGTAGAGTTCTTCTCTCAGCTCAGAGCTCAGCATGCATTTTCTGTAGCCACGCCTCCGCCGAGCAACAAGACCACAACACGTCGCGGATGCAATGTGTTGTGGGCTTGTAGATCAGTTGTTTCCTGCTACTGCGGAGTGAAGCGAAAAACCACAGCTGAAGTTGAACGCAGATGAGACCAGACATACAGCCGTGTTTTCAAGCACTACAATGGTCCGACGACAACTACCCACATACAAAGCATTTTAACATTGAAACAACGTCAAATGTAACCTGCATGTGCAAAACATCCAGCCGCGATCTTTTATTATTTCACCGTGATGACATGTCGTCATGTTGAAAGTAACCTTCACGTGAAACCACAAGTGCTATATGCTACCGTTCACAAAACATGTAGCTGTAACATTACCACTCAACATAACGCAACGGAGGCTGTACCAGATCTCCACAAAGGTTTCCTCGTTTCCTCATGCAGATCGGCTACTTTTGCCGTTTGATAACTTTGATTTGTCCTAATGTTGGTCCTAATAACACTTCCGGATCTACAGTGATCTCATAAATGTTCCCTATAAATCCTCAGGATGGAAATCCGTCCCCAGGACGGAGAACTTTAAGCCCTGTATTGATACTGCAATATAGAATCATAGTATTGATAAATCAATAATATAATGTTGTAATTTCAATATTATGTCTACTTACGACGATATCTGTGGCAGGTGTAACATCGCCGGTAGATGAAACTTGATCTGCTTCACTCTGTGCTCTCAGTGCATCTGCTTCTCCCTGTGCTCTCAGTGCATCTGCTTCTCTCTGTGCTCTCAGTGCTGTCGCTGCTCGTTCTCCAGTAACACCACCAAGCACCAATTTGATAGGTGTGTAGCCCGCTGTGTGAAGTGAAGGGCACAAGATATATAGCTAGATAGCTATAAACACAACGTGAGAACACTGGTATCGGTATTCGGTATCGGCTAACACAGAAATTGAGGTATCGGGATCGGATCGGAAGCGAAAAAAGTGTATCGGGACATCCCTAATTAAACCTGTATATAGGAGGGGCTAGCGGCTCAAAAACCAGGTAGAACAAACAAGGTTGCTTCAGAGACACCAAGGCCTACTCCACACATAAGCATTGGATTCAAAACATAACAGTTGAAACGGGTGGCTGTGGGTCTAGGTTAGGATTAGGGCTGATTAGTTAAATTACATTTTGCTCAGCGAGCAAGGATGCTATTAGCCTAAATAAAATAAATAAAAGGAATTAACGCCAGGCATGCTACCTTTACTCGTATTCTGACTGCATAAATCCTAACAGTTTTCTGAAAAACCTGTTTCTATGTCAGTGGTGCTCAACCTTTTTCATGTCAAGGACCCCCAGCATTGACCACGCCTCCAGGTTAAGTTAAGTAATAAGACCTGGTACTTAAGACACGTATAATACTGCCCAAATAGGTAATTTAAAAATAAATATTCAAGCCATATTCTTTTTGTTCTTGATCCTATAATCCTGTAGATGCGTAGTTGAATTGGCTGTAGTGTTAATGAAGTTAAGAGAGATGGCTCACTCCTCTTTAGCTTAGTTACATTTAACACTGGAAAAACGGTTAAGTGGAAAAACACCCACAATTAATTGCACAAAAAAAAACTCGATTACGATTACTAAATCAGTTGGCAACTAATTGAATAATTAGCATAATCGGAGCAAATATCGTGCAGTTTGTACGAGCCATTAGGCATAGTTTTTGTGAGGTTAAGGTTAGGTTTACTTTACATCCACTTCAGGGTCCGGGATGTAGGGATCATGGTCAGGTGTTAACACAATTCATTAAAAAGTGATCGAGATTCAGACAACTGAATGTCCATTCATTTTAGTTACTCTGTTTTTTTCGGTGCTGTGTGTTTGGGTGGGTGGGTGGTTTCGGATGTGGGGCGGCTCGCCGGAACCGGCCCGGCCCCCTGGGCACGTTCCCGGGGGTCTGGATATTCCGGGGACCCCCCCGGGGACTCCCCGGGGACCCCCACACGGTAACTCGGTCATTTCTCTACCGTTTCGGACGCGGGTGGCTCGCCAGAACCGGCACCCTGGGTGCGTTCCTGTGCGTCCCTCTCCCGGGCGACCCCCACGCGGAGTTGCACCACTCACTTCAAACGGGTGTGATTTTTTTTTTTTTATAAATATTTTCACTGAAAAAAGTATAATCGTGACCTGTACTTGCCTGTCAGGAAAGTACAGGTCACGTTCTACCCTGCCCACTTGCCCAAAAAAAATATCGTCCATTATAACATTGAATTGCCATTCAATTTAACACTTATTTTTGAGTGTTGCAAACCACTCCAACAACCAGCTTTGTCTGTATGTTTGTGTACCTGTGTACGTGTCCGTGTACCTGTGTACGTGCAAAGGTGAGCATGGTTACTATGGTTAGTGTGTGACGTCACTGACATAGCTGATCAGACTATATAAGACCTTGCACCACTCAGTTCACACGGGTGTGATTTTTTTACTTTTTAGGGCTGTGCGCATACCTCGATTTTTATGCAAATTTCCTTTGGGTTCACACTTTATATTTTTAAGAGTGAAAACAGCACATTATAGGTAAAGGTGTTTAGACAGATCTTGTGTTGTGTTTATAGACTGTTTTGCGTCCCCTCTCAAACAAGCACTTGCCCAGTCGGGCAGCCTGAAAGCAAATTCCACCTGGCCGAAAGTTTTACTTACTTGGAGGTACAGGAGGGTGACGGTCAGACATTGCTCTGTAGGCCTACAAGTCTGTTGATCTGCCAGGAAAAAAAGATCAACAGTGGTGAAAAAGGTACTCAGTACTCACATTTTTTACTTAAGTAAAAGTATCAATACTGCACTATAGAAATACTCCGTTATAAGTAAAAGTCTGGTATTCAAAATGTACTTGAGTAAAAGTACAAAAGTATGGTATCAATATGTACTAAAAGTACCAAAAGTATAAAGTACTCATTATTCACAAGTTTTCAAATGTAAATATTTTGAAAATGGCTGATTTACAGGGAGACATAGCATTGGTTAGACATAGCATTGGTCCGACTGGATTAAGGTTGGTGAAGGGTGCGTTAAGGGTTGGGAGAGGGTGTGCTGCCCCGTGGGAGGTTAGGGTTAGGGTGAGGGTTTGAGATATCGGACCAATCATGGTATGTCTAACGAAAGCATGCACCCGATCTACAAGCTCACAATGTGTCACATTTTGATGCATTGTGTTTGGTAATGTATGTTTTGTAATAATGGAAATCTACGGAACTTGATCCCCCAGGATGAAGTCACTAATGTTGCTCTGGAGAGGGAAGTCTGGAGCTCTCTGGTGGAGCTGTACGTTGCCCCCTCGACCAGTTTACTGAAGGTTAGAAATAAGTTTAGGGTTTGGCATAGTTTTACTGGGGTTAAGTTTACGAATAGGGTTAGGTTTAGGTAAAGGGGCGAGTTGTTTTGTATTCTCCCAAACGATGTCATGAGCAGTGTCATGTCGTGAGTGGTAGTACAACGCGGGTGAAACGCTTTAAATGATAAGACTGACTCATGTGTATATCAGGGCATCAAATAATTATAAATATACCAATAAAATGCGATATATTAATGTAGTTTAACGTAAATTACCGCAAGGCGAAGCTAAACTAAGACAAGACGACGCGACAACCACCCCCCCCTCCGCGCGCGCGCACACACACAAGCAGGTGGTGTAATTTCACTTTTAGCGAAAATGACGAATGATAAACGTTGCGTTGTGTCGCGTGAGCCATTCGATACACATTTTCTACTTTCATTTTACCTTTGTCTTTAGTTTAGTTGGTGTGGTGAGTCTGGTGACACGATGTGCACGACACGGTTTTACTTTCTTCCCTCTGAAAAGCCCCTGCAAGCCACACAAAGTAGCGCGAGATCACGACAACGTGTCCAGGGCAAGCTTAAAGGGATATTTCACTTTCAGACATGTCCAATTCTGATAACTAAGGTACGCTATCCACCCTTCTGAGCAGCGTACACTCACTGCGCAAACAACGTAGTTGCGCCCGCCCTGCGCTTTGCGGAGTTGATTTCCTTTTTCATTTCAAGGACCGTAAGTTTAATATTATTAGATCATGGACCCCCATTTTATAAGATTTATCTCTGGAACCTCAGTGTAACCAATATCAGGGTTAATTTGACGCTGGGAATGTACAAATTGAACCAAATTGACCCAGGGGTTCCATTTTCAGCCTGTGGCAGAAGATTTGGAGTTCTGACTGCAGTCCTCAGTCCTCAGCTTAGGAATGTAGGTATTTCTCCTGGATTTGGTGTCAAAAGTCCCAAAATTCACCAACTCAAAATGTATTTAATATAGCACATTTGATTGATTGAAAATTGTATTAACAGTTTGCAGAATTACAGTACATTTCAAGCACAAACTCAATACAAAGGCTGTTAACTGTGAGTGGATGACCCAATTAAGCATTACACTTGTTTACAACAGGGTCCACCATGTTCAATTCATCAAAACAATTAGAGACGTACAAATAGACACTTCTATATAGACAAAGAACAGAACAGGAATTCATCATAATGGAGGTAAAAAGGGAAAAGAAACATATACAGTGAGGGGTGGTGGGGGGGGATTCAGATTTTACGGGGACCAGTTTCGAATTGCAGCCATCCGTAGGTGCCCTTTGAGAGCGGTTTTGAAGGAGTCAAGGGATTCGCATGTCTTAATGACTGTTGGTAGGGCGTTCCACATTTTGGTGGCATAGGAGCGAAAATAATTTAGTCCCTTGTTTGTGCCGAATCTGGGTTGTACATGGTTCGTTGCACTCCCTCTGGTGTTGTGGGTGTGGACTTCGTTAACATTAAGGAAGTATCTAGACAGGTACATGGGTATCTTGGTGGAGTATCGAATCTTGTGGACCAGACCCATTGCAAGATGCTGTACTGTCGCCAACCCTAAGCCATGCCAGTCTGTCAAAGTGGGCAGGGGTGAGGTGGGTTCGGGGGGTGAGGCCAAGTAGGAGCCTGACCAGTTTGTTTTGGGAAGTCTGGAGCCTTTAACAGGACAAAATCAACCAAAGTGCTGCACAGGTTAAAATAAAACAAAGGGCAAACAATATAAACAGACATTAAAGACATAACAGGCATTAGAAAGAAAGAAACAATATAAACAGACATTTGCAGGCAATATAAAAGGCACAAACTAGCAAAAGTTTGCTTCCAGTGAGGGGAAAACAGGGCTACCTCAGCTTTCCCTAAAGTCTAAGGAGAAAAAAATAAGTCTTTAGCAGGGATTTAAAAATATCTATCGACTGGGTGGCTCTGACTGACATGTAGAACATTTTATTTAAACACTCCTTGGGCTAAAAGCAGCCATAGCCACTTGCCCAAATGTGCCGACCTCATCACATTTGATTGAAATATGTATTAACAGTTTGCAGAATTACAGTACATTTCAAGCACGTCTATGGCCGTTTTTAGCCCAAGGAGTGCATTTTGTGCAAAACTAATGCTTTGAATGGATTCAGAATCATGAAAACACCCTATAGTTTGACATGTGTAACAGAGTTAGAAATATGCTTGTATTAATTTCTACAAAATCACTACTTGCTTTTCAATGTATTGCTTAGAGTACTAAAGCCACCTGGTGGATGAACAGCGCAGCTGCACGCAGTTTCCTCGGCAGAGGAAATTAATTCCAATGCTGCAGGTGGGTTCAAGAGAGCTCCGTTGCAAACAATAAAATAAAAATGTGGGGTTTTATATTAATAATTTTCACTCTTTGTTACACAGATGTGTGTACTGTATGCTGCTGCTGCGCTGTAGATGACATCTGTGTTCATTTATTGTTCATACCAGGTGGGCTTTGTTGAATGAGAGATTTACACAGTGTTTATTATCATTGTCTTTCTTGGGCTATTAGTAGTCTGTTCTTTATTTTGTGTAGCCGTTGTGTCATTTCATAATGTTCTGTAAGTTTGTTATAAAAATAGCTCTCATTGGGTTAGGTGCTCTATGGAAAAAGAAAGAAACAAATGACTCACTATACGATCACATTTGCCTCAGAGGAAATGAATTCCAATGCTGCAGATGTGTACTGTATGCTGCTGCTGCGCTGTAGATGACATCGGTGTTCATTTATTGTTCATACCAGGAACTCCAAAGTAAAGACCTGAGTGAGAGCAAGTCCTCTGTGTGGCCGTGTCATCACTTCTACACCATATACATCTCCACCAAATACACAGACAGACACAACCCGTTACACATGTCGCATGCTACTTAAAGCAAATGGAATTTTGACATTTTTGCCGGCCATAAGATGTTAAGGAGAATTCCATGCTAGAAGGCTTTTTTACCTTTCTTTGTAGTCGTCATGTCCCCACCAAAGAGGTCCAGGTGTTTTTTTGTGCAAAAACTCCTTATTGGCTATTTCCCCTACCATAAGCCCTCAATGAATTGCATTGGAATGGGGCTATGGGGTGTTGTGCTAATTCGCTTATTTCCATCGAAAGTAGTAAAGTGTGCCGCTTGGGATATTTACATTATGGAGAGGATATATACAAAAAATAAATAATTTTGAGCGATGGAAATAAGCGAATTAGCACAACACCCCATAGCTCCATTCAATGCAATTCATTTAGCTCTGTACCACTTCTACTGCAGCCGAGGAGTCTTCCTTGGCAGCCACCTTGTAAGCCACCAGAGCCACTGCATGAGGCTCGGCCCCCCTGACCTGTCGAGCACCAGCTCCCACTGAACCCCCTGGTGCCTCGGCCAGGGCAGCTGCTGTCTTTGGGCCTCACCGCTGCTGCTCCCTCCATCTCCAGCAGTTTCTTGACAGACACCCATTTCTTTCTCACCATTCGGAGCACCTGGGCCTGGCTGTTGTGTCGGGTGGATCTCCTCATGTTGCTCCTCTGTGACTGCAAGGAGTCTCCTCTGCTGCTCTCGCTCCTCCGTAGCAGCCAGGAGCCGCTGCTGCTCTCGCTTCTCTGCGGCAGCCCTCTGTTGCTCCTGCTCCTCCGTAGCAGCCAGGAGCCGCTGCTGCTCTCGCTTCTCTGCGGCAGCCCTCTGTTGCTCCTGCTCCTCCTTAGCAGCCAGGAGCCTCCTCTGCTGCTCTCGCTCCTCCGTAGCAGCCAGGAGCCGCTGCTGCTCTCGCTTCTCTGCGGCAGCCCTCTGTTGCTCCTGCTCCTCCTTAGCAGCCAGGAGCCTCCTCTGCTTCTCCTCTTGCCTCTCCATCTCATGTTTTTGAGCTTCCAGAGCTTTTCCTTTCCTGCTCACGTCTAATTTCATGCTCTGTTGTCCATGATGAGGATTTGGAGTGAAAAGAATCATAACTAGACCTTAGTTCTAATAATAAATAATGATGCACCTCATCATGTGGTGTGATGCATTTCTGGATTTCACCATACAGTTTAAAAATGTCTTTACTCAGATTTAAATATTATTATTGGTGTGGAGTGGATTTACAAGCTGTGCGTCCGCTGCTTCTTTTTCAGGCGAGGAAGACCATGGCAGAGGAATTCCCTGATATTCCACATGAGTTTGACACGTGGCACACTTCAAAGGGTATGTTTTAGTATTTGTTTTGTGTCTCCGCCAGGCCGAAAGGCGTGTCCTAAACCAGGGGTTTGCAACTTTGACGATGTAGAGGGACACTATATTTCCACACTGACTCCAGAGGGCCACATTGCATATAATGTCAGGCAGAAACCTCTTATCTCCGTATTTAGCAGACCTACAAGCTCAAAGCGTATTGCAGTGCGACACAATTTGAGGTTGTAGATATGCTATTTTTGCTCTATTTGATTTGGAATCCTGAATTATGTTTTGCACCCTGTCTGTGTACAGCTAATCTCTGGCACTGTTGGCCCTGTCGGTGCACACACACTCCCTGGATGCCAATTCACAACCTCTGCCCTGAATCTTTTTACATGGGCCTGTTATAGCACCACCAGGAGGCCAATATTTACTAAACACATTTTTGGACAGTACTGTGCGTCCAAAGACATCACACATATCTGTATACACTATCTCTATAGGCATTAAACAAAACGTGCCAACCTGTGCTCCGAGGAGCACAGTTTCGAGTTATGTTAATTATGTATTAGTATTACTGTAAGTAAGAGTAGCAGTGTGGACTGTGTGAATGTAGTTTTATTTTTACAGGACTAAAGAAGAAATTGGTGGCTCAGGGTAACAAGAAGGCCAACAGAGAACTGCTCCCTTGGATCAAGTCCATTACCAACCACTTGTGGTTTTGCTGTGCGTCTTGTGGGGGAGATGCTGAGGTATACAGTAATTATTCACATTGACTATAATATTGATGCTCTGAGGTACAGATACATAACAATAATATTATAATAATAATTTAATATAATAATGTAATTTCTATAGCATCTCAAAACATAATTTGGCTATGGTCAGTTGCCTGTGAAAATGAGAATTGATCTTTTTAGTGTTACTTGTGTAATATGCTGTCTGCAACTGAAATGGCATGACATCAAATACAAAAACTCAAACTATCATAACCAACTGCTATGTAATTCAATGGTATTCAAATATAATCATTTTGAGCCACCTGACAGAAGCTATTTTCTAACCAGGTCTTGTGTGCGTGCATGCGGGACATTGTTTTCTTTTTTAGGAGATGAAAAGGAGATGGAAGTCCATACTGTACCACATCCGTGGAGTCCACACATGGAAAGAAGGGCAGGTGGAAACTAGGGTGCTATCATGGACCGCTAACTGACGAGGAAGCCAGGAAGAAAAAGTGGCTCGCCAAAGACTCAGAAGTCTACAAAGTCTTTACTAATATTGTGCTCGACAAGAACCTGGCGAAGGACCTGACTCAAATGGCAAAGTTCAAACACAGGTATT
This sequence comes from Electrona antarctica, assembly GCF_951216825.1. Lineage (NCBI taxonomy): Eukaryota > Metazoa > Chordata > Actinopteri > Myctophiformes > Myctophidae > Electrona > Electrona antarctica. The sequence continues at coordinate 24,870,651 of NC_136798.1, forward strand.
ATTATTTTTATTGCTAATAAAAAGGCGATTAGTTGCTGTCCAAAATCAACACTGCTTGATTGTACGTGTTGTCTCTAACCAGCTTTCTCTCCATCTCTCACAGAACAACCTGCTGGATCCCAACCAGTCAGGATTCAAGAAGGCACACTCCACGGAAACTGCACTCCTCGCAGTCACAGAAGCACTACATGCTGCCCAGGCTGCTTCCCACTCTGCAGTCCTGATTCTCCTAGACCTATCGGCGGCATTTGACACAGTGAACCACCAGCTGCTCCTAGACACCCTAGCTGATCTAGGCATCGGCGGGACGGCGCTGAAGTGGTTCTCCTCCTACCTCTCTGACCTGACTTACCAGGTTTCTTGGAAAGGTTTGCTATCATCCCCCCGCACCCTCCAAACTGGGGTCCCACAGGGATCTGTACTTGGTCCCCTCCTCTTCTCACTGTACACTAAATCCCTTGGCACCATCATCTCGGCTCACAATATATCCTATCACTGCTATGCCGATGACACACAACTGTTTCTATCCTTCCCCCCCTCTGCCACCCAGGTAGAAGAGCGCATCACTGCATGCCTGGCTGACATCTCACAGTGGATGTCTTCCAACCACCTCAAGCTGAACCCAGACAAGACTGAGCTTCTGTTCTTCCCAGCTAAGTCCTGCCCTATGCGGGAGCTAACTATCTCCGTAGACAACGCCCTGGTAAAGTCTGTCCCGACAGCCAGGAACCTTGGTGTTGTCCTGGACAGTCAGCTCTCGTTCAAAACACACATCACAGCTGTCACTCAATCCTGTAGGTTTACACTCTACAACATACTACGAATTAGACCGTTCCTCACCCAGGAGTCAGCCCAGCTCCTAATCCAGACAACAGTCTTGTCAAAACTTGACTATTGTAACTCCCTCCTTACTGGCCTACCGGCATGTGCACTTAAGCCCCTCCAACTGATCCAAAATGCCGCAGCCCGCTTGGTTTTCAACCAGCCAAAATTCTCACACGTCTCCCCCCTTCTCCGCTCCCTCCATTGGCTCCCGGTCGCTGCCCGCACAGAATACAAAACTCTGATGCTGGCATTCAAAGCAACCAAAGGCATGGCTCCCCCATATCTGTATGATCGTACCCTACAAACCCTCCCGCGCACTCAGATCAGCCAACGCAGGGAAGCTGGAGGTACCTTCACTAAAAACGCCGGGACAACGCTCCACACGTCCCAAACTCTTCTCCCTTCTGGCTCCAAAACTATGGAATGCACTTCCCATCACAGTCAGAACTGCAGCCTCACTCCCAATCTTCCGCCTCAGTCTGAAAACCCACCTCTTCAGACTCCACCATGGCCCGTAGCACTTGCCCTAGCCTAGCCCCTTAGATAGCACATTATGTAGACTTAGATAGTATTTTAAACAGACTTATAGCTTGTTACATAGACAGCTCTAGAATTGCACTTTATGTAGTCATAGCACTTTATAGTACACATGTATAATATATTATATAGTATAGTATGTATAGTTTACATAGATACTCCACTGTTACGCTCTTAGTTTACGCATGATTCATGATAACTACTTTTTATATATGTGATGTATGCCATGCTTTTGTTATTGCTTAATGTAAGTCGCTCTGGATTAAGAGCGTCTGCTAAATGCCTAAATTGTAAATTGTACATTTTGTGCTTCATAGGAGAGCTGGAAGTTTTACATAGCTCCATGCTCAAGTATGTACCCAAAAGACTCCATTTCTGCAATACGGTACTTCTTACTGCATTTTTCAATAATTTTGACTGCTAATGATTTTTTTTGAAAGATTGTTTTTCTACATTCACCAAAAGTAGCTGATCTACAAGCTCACAAACTGTCATGATGATGTTGTGCAGCCTATATATTTTGGTTCTTTGATTTTATATAGTGCTTAAATTAGTCCTTTAATGCAGACCGATAAAAATATTCAGTTCCAGCTCCTGGACATGGCAAGGAGGTTGGTTGAAATGGAATCAAAGATGACAGCCGTGCTGGAGGAAGAGGCCAACCTATTGCAGAAGGGACGGTTAGAGAAATGGGCGGAGGAGAGACTCCAAGAAAAGGACGCTTTGTCACAAATGTGATTCCATTTTGTATATATAAGATAACAATGATATATATTTGTATATTTGTTGCAAACTGTTCAATGAATTTAAATTACTGTTTTTTTGTTTTGATGTATCTATTTTTATCTATTACTCTTATTCTAGTTAATTATTAATGATTCCAAGAACAATGTATATAATGTAAATATGAACTGAATACCTTGATAAATCATCTAAAATTTAAAATGTGTCTGTATGTATCTTATTATGATACTCATTGTTTTAAAGTATTTCAATTATATACGGGAAAAGGTGCAGTAGAATAACTAGTGATTTAGATTCTTCAAACGCTGAAATAATGCCATTTATATTATAAACAGTGAAATACATGCCACTGACAATTAACATCTCACATAATCACATTCCCTTTTTATAGTGATTTATTATGTAAAACACAATCATGCACAAACAGAAAAAACAGTGGTATTCCAGTTTTCTGCATATGTTGTGTGATCTTTTAATCATACTCTAGGATTTAAAAAAAACACTGCTGGATATTATAAGAGATTTTATCTCACATTTCTAGCTGTTTCAGTCAACACAACACAAGATCTTATAATCTTTAACGTTTTTAGAGTTCAACTCAACTATATTGGCAAAAACGTGGTACAAGCTCTGTTGTAAGTTGGAATGAGATAAAGGAACTGAAAAACAGGTCACATAAAGGTGTGTGATTAAAATAGCAGTGGAATGGATGACAGATATGTAATAAGGTGGCTGGTTTAAGGAAAAAACAGTCAAATGTGGCAATTTTAACAATGTAGTTGCTGCTGTCCAAGGCACTGCACTGCAAATGTCCATGTGTGCATGGGCCCAGAGAAGTGATTGATTTCCTTTTTCATTTCAAGGACCATAAGTTTAATAATATTAGATCATGGACCCCCATTTTATAAGATTAATCTCTGGAACCTCAGTGTAACCCATCTCAGGGTTAATTTGACTCTGGGAATGTACAAATTGAACCAAATGGACCCAAGGGTTCCATTTTCAGCCTGTGGCAGAAGATATGGAGTTCTGACTGGGAGAAATCAGACCTCAGCTTTGGAATGTAGGTATTTCTCCTGGATTTGGTGTCAAAGTCCCAAAATTCACCAACTCAACTCAACTCAAATTTTATTTATATACTACATTTAACATGACAAAGTCAACCAAAGTGCTGCACAGGTTAAAAGAAAACAAAGGGAAAACAATGCAATATAAACAGACATTAACAGACCACCTCTGCGAAGCGGTCATTATCAAGACGAGTCACCACTGAATTCAGCGATTGACCAATGTCCAATCAGAATCAAGCATTCAACCAAGCAATGTAATAGACATATAACAGGCATTAGAAAGCAAGAAGCAAACAGTGCAATATAAACAGACATTTGCAGGCAAAATAAAAGGCACAAACTAGCAAACATTTGCTTCCAGTGAGGGGAAAACAGGGCTACCTCAGCTTTCTCTAAAGTCCAAGGAGAAAAAATAAGTCTTTAGCAGGGATTTAAAAATGTTTTGGATCAGCTGCAAACGCCTAAGCAGCGATTGGTCGATGCCAACATACAGTGAAATGCAATAGTCCAGTCAACAGAACACAGGAATCTACTACAGTATATTAAAAATCACACCGTGTGAAGTGAGGGGCGCTCTTATCATTATACATCATCATACATCATCTCATGAACAACTGAATTTATGTGATTGGATAGCCAATTTGCTCATCTACATATATGACCTAATTTCTGCAAGCAATCATACAGAGATGTTCCCTTAAATAATGAATGGTTATTATTAAAGGATGGGGTTTAAACATTGCTTCAGTCATCAAATCAATTTCTGTAGGCCTACGTTTTGCTTTTTAATCATTTCCATTTCCATTCCAATTTTCCAATGCTAGTAAGGCAAGGCTGATAAAAGTATTAAACTCCCAAAATTCACCATTCACCTCTGTTAAAAGGTTTCTGCTTTGTTAAAAAATGAAAGTCTTAAAGGGACACTTTTTGCAAAATAATATATGTTAATGACGTTTAGATCTAGAACACTTTCCCTTTTCACTGTTAAAATCAAAAATATCTAAAATCACATAATACACACATAAAGACCCCCAGGAAAGTGTTCAAAATCTTCTAAACGCCATTAACATATATTTTGTTGCAAAAAGGTTACCCTTTAAGTCCTCTTAAATGAGTCAACCGACTGGTGCTCTCAGGTGGGCGGGGAGGGCGTTCCACAGTTCGGGGGCGACCGAGCAGAAGACACGGTCACCCATGATGCGCAGGTTGGTCTTGGTGGGTAACAGGGTTTGAGGCGGTTAGTGTTTTAAGAGCGGAGGTTGCGAGTTGAGGGTTGAAGGGAGACTCATTCCTTGAGGTAAGAAGGAGCGTTGCTACGCACTCTCATCAGGAACCTAGCAGCACTGTTTTGGATGTACTGGAGAATTTGAAGGCCCTTGCTAGGGATCCCGATGAGAAGTGCGTTGTTGTTACACTTACAGTAATCTAGTCCTGGAATAGTTTTTCAGCATCAGGCAGAGTGAGGTTGGGACAGAGATTGGCTATGTTCTTTAGGTGGAAAAATTAGGTTTTGCAGAGGCGTTTGATGTGGGCCTCATAGTTGAGGCGGGGGTTCATTTTAACAACACCCAGGTTTGTGACGACAGATGCAAGTGGGATGTCTTGGCCAGAGAAGGTGATGCTTGTTATGGGGGATGATTGAACCTGATGTGGGTTCCGATGAAAATGGCTTCTGTTTTGGAGCTGTTTAATTACTGCTCTTCTCTAGCAGTTTGAGAGAGCAATGCTGGCAGATCAGCATGGAGGCATTTACAGTAGTTGAAATTGGAGATGATGGAAGCTTGGATAAGGATGGGTTCACTCCTCCTTGGTGAGGAAGGTCTGCTCCTCCAGATGTTGTAAAGCACAAAGCTATACAGGAATGAGTGATTGCTGCACATGTGTGCCTTGAAGGACAACTGACAGCCCAGGATCTCTCTCAGATTGTTGAAAGTTTGAGCAAGCATCATCTATGGGTGTTGTCGATGGAAATGGACCCAGGTCTATAAGATCTATGATGCAAACCTGAGGACAGACAACACAAGAATCAAAGATTCAATAGATACAATAACACCATATTTAGAAAGAAAGAAAGAAAGAAAGAAAGAAAGAAAGACAGAGGGATGGAAAGAGGGAAGGACTAGAACTCCATACCTCTCCTACTTAACTTTTGGCTAATCCCATGCAAAGCAGTGCATCTTATATATATATATATATATATATATATATATATATATAAGAACCACTGCTCAAAATAGTGATTGATTATTAATAGATTATTTCATTGATCTATTTGGCACTGTTGGAGGTGCGACAGTCCTAGCAGAAAGGGGACAGGGAAATGTAACAATAGCAGAGATGACAAAAGGAAAACTACAATTAACATGCACGTTATCTGTCCGTTTTACGAAGGATAGAATCAGTTAGAATCTTTTCAATCTCCCCCAAATGAGTTCCACAATCCATATTCAAACTACTAGAAAAATAAATGTATCTGGCAAACTAGGAGACCAAGAATTAGGCTGTTAAATAGAACAAAACTATACTATATCACTATCCATTTCTCAGCCAAGAGTCTCGGAAGAAGATTAAAATAAACAATATATGGGTTAAACATACGTTGAAAATCTGGTTCTCTGTGCAAAAACAAGATTGCTACGACTCTATCAAGAGTCATTCATATTGTGGGAAGCAGAAAGCGTGTTAACCCCTTGTAGGTCTGCTATTTTTGAAAAATCGTGAAAATGTGGCGTAAATCTTTGAATATATATTCTTTCAGAGCGAACGTTTTTGCTTCTGGGGGAGGTCCCTGGAATAACATATTTTCAGATGGGGGCCGACGGCCAAATACAGATAATTCTGGGGCTCCTTGACATGAAATAGTTTGAGAACCACTGTCATAGAAACATAGGGTTTTTCAGAAAACTGTCATGATTTAGAAGGCATTTATAGAATCGTCCTCAGGTCGAAATGGTGTTAATGACAATTAACCAACTGTTTGACGGAATTGTATACAAATCTTTCTCCCAGCTTCAAGGTAAGTTTGTCCTGACTTGTCGGACAACACTCTTCATATTAAGGGACAATGGGAAATGGAGTTGAACATTGTGCTAGAGGGTGATGTTTGGGAAAATATATGTCATAGAGGGCTAGATAGTCAATTATGGAAAGAATTTGACTGGAAATTTAAAATGAGGTTCTTTAGGACCGCTCTGACAGCCTGTCCATTTAAGCCCAACTCCACTAACAAATGTTGGAGAAATTGTGACATGGTTGGCGATCACAGAATAGGGATGCTAGATTTCAAGTGGAAAAATGGAGTCTTGTGACATACTTACTGCTGCAGTGAAGTGAATTTCCCTACTATGCCACCTGTGGCTGCTGCTAAAGGAGGAAAGGCTCCCCCTGCTGTCCTAGAGTGGCAGCACACCAACTCAGCATTCACTGGAGCCTGGCCAGGCAGGAGAATTGCAAAGGAGACGAGGTCAAAGGGTGAAAGTAAAGGGAACGAGAATGCTAACAGAACAAGTGTGTGTTGATAGATAGTTAATATCTCTGCTGTCTGGAAGAAACCACCTAACTCCAAAATGTTCATTTTTCAGGAAATGATAAAACATCCAGCTCAAGTGGAGTTAAGAGGTTTTTGTCGAAGCGCTATTTAATACTTTTCAGGTTCAATATTTTTAACCATGGGTAAAGGGTGTTCAATATGTACAGTGGTCCCAACTCCACTCTAAAATCTTGAAAGTGTCCGTGGCCCACCCATCTGACCACTTAACACGGTTGATCCATCCTGATGAACATGTTCAAGGTTCAAGGTTTCTTTATTTTTGTCTCCGGAGGGAGAAATTTGTCTTGGACCCCAAGGACCCGCCCTGCAGCACACAGTGACTCGTACAACATTTAAATAACACACTCTGGGGAAGAGAACGTGCAGGTTGTAAACAAACAAGCACTATATTGACAATTGGCTGACATCATTGACATGCAACTAAATTGTGATATTTAGTTTGTTCAGTAACAGTGGTCTCCCTGTCTCTCCAGCTCTTTAATAAACAGAAAATACATGTTCAGGTAGGTGACAACATTTCAGCCAATCAGGAGCTTAATTTTTATAGTGTTCTAGTTCCAATTTTGTCTGCTCATTAATTTGTGTCATCACTTACAAATACACTAATTTAATCTGTATCCTGACTGCGTTCTCTATCCTGATTGTGATTGGACAAAATTGGTATCATGACCTGAAAATGCATTTTCTGAGGCATGGAGAATCATGTTACTGAACAAACCCACAGTTTAGGCCCCAGTGAGATTTGAACTCACGACCCCTGGTTTACAAGACCAGTGCTCTAACGGTCTAACCCACTGATTTGTGGGTCGTTGACACATTTTTTGGTTCCCTTAATTTTTTTGTTTCCTAATTATTATTTCAAAACATTTTCAAACAACATTCCCAAAAAAACAACGTTTTTCATTAATTAAAAACAAATTCAATTATTTTCAGTAATTTCATTGAAAAAGCAAAGACATCCCATAAATAAGAAAACAAATGTTTAAGATGTAGTGAAAATAGCCTAACTTGACTGAGACAGAGACCAAAAAGCAAGTGACATTCGAAATGCTCTCAAATGCTTTGCCATGTTATGGTATGGTTTGTTATTATTGTATTCTTTTATCATCTCATCCCCCTCTTGCAGTGTTCAGATGGAGGAGGTGGAGCTGTGATATGTGAACAGAGACACTGCTTCCAGCTTCTCACAGTGCTGTGGTGGCAAGGGGGATACCAAGCCTGTCTTTGTTTTGCAATATCATGGTAGTATTGTATATTTGTCTGTCATTGTTTCGATGAATTGAATACAAAGGACCCCAACGGAAACAAGCCATAGGCTTTCTTGGGTTGAATTCCTCTTAGCAGACCTTGTATTGAACTGTACTCTCCTGTGCTGTTTTCTGCATACTGTTAATAACGTATTCAATCAATCAATGGTCCTGCACTGGCCAGTTTTGTGTTTCATTACAAAGTCTGGCAGGCATGAAAGACAATGAAACACTAATGTAACTGGCAACTACACAAGAGACAATCTTTTAATAAATGCTGATCAATGCTGTTCCATACTTGGGTGAATTATTTGACACCATTGATCATAATATTATTTCTAATTCCTATTAACAGATGACAACAGTGGGTTGGCATATCAAGGGATGCTTTGCAGATGTACTCACTTTGTGGATGTACTCAAGAACTCAGGAGCGCAAAGCACCAATGAGGTGGTCAGATGTATGGAGAACCGGGATGACTGGAATCGACAATGGAGGCCTCGTCTGAGGACGACCTAGAGAGAGCAGTGGTGTCCATAATATTTTACAAATCAGCATTTTGTATAATTTTTTAAGTTTCCCCTTCCTACTATAAAATGTTCAATGACTGCGTACCTAGAAGCATCTTATGACAAATACAAAAATAATAATGTATCAATATTATGCTGTACATCAAAGAAATGTATTAATCAAACAAAAGCTCAAATCTACACTGTCATGCAGTGAGCCAGTGACTAGAACTATACATGTTTTACACTTGGCTCTATCTTTTGCATCTCCAAACTTTTGTGTTGACCTTTACTTACTGTGTGCCTGTATGTGATGACTGCTGAACTTTCATCAACTGAGGCTTGGAGTTCCTTAACTTTCTTCCACTTTCCCATATAGCACTTCTGTTGGACACCATGCAGGACAGCCATCTACATGCAGCTCTAAGACAAATTCATATTCAACTTAGAGATTGTGGTGACAATTGCTTAGGTGCAGTAAGCTGGTTATAATTGGAAATTAAACCGTTAAGCTACTTAGTAACAAAAACAATACTTTATAATTTGACAGCAAATATTTATTTAACAAAGTATGGTCTAATAACGGCATGGCTTCACTGTGGATCTGTGTGTAATTCACACAAAAATATATATGTATGTATATTTGCTATATTTAAAAAAAGATCTGAGATTTACTACTTCCTTGGACTACTTACTGTCAACGTGCACAAATAATTTGACACTGATCAGTCCAATGGTTTGCAAGTGCACTCACAATAAACTATGGCCAAATTCATGGGAACATATACACACAGTTCCAACATATTGTCGCTGTCGGGTTGAAACCTTGCATGTGTGAAACCATTACTTTTCAGGGAATGGAAAAGAATTGTGTTACAATGGATCCAATGTAGTTATTATTTAGTCAGAACAAGCTCTTAATACTTATTCATTGGTTAAATATTTATTAAACACACAGACAGAGCCACTCTCAACCTGGTGTCCATATTTTGTGCATGTCATTAAAGGCGATATGCATGAAAATAGCAGATCTACGACCTCAAAAGAGCTTATAGATCTGTTATTTGACACTTTGTGCGACACTGTCACACAGAAAAGTATAAAAAAGGGCATGAATTTATGAAAAAACACCAACAAGATGAAACATGATATAAATACAAGGTTAAAACCTGACAGTGATGATATGCTGAGGTTTTGAGCCATGATTTTGCAGCAGTGAAACATAAAAGCAGATCTAAATCTAACTGGCATCATTGTTATGTTGTGCTCGTGCTGGCTTTACTTTAATAGCAGTGGTGGAAACTGGAAAGTAACTAAGTACATTTACTTAAGTACTGTACTTAAGTACAATTTGAGGTAATTTTACTTTACTGGAGTATTTCACATTTTCAGTACTTCTACTCCACTACATTTCAGAGGAAAATATTGTACTTTTACTCCACTACAATTATTTGAAAACTTTAGTTACTTTGTAGATTTTGATTATTATTACAAAACATACATTAACCACTTCAGCCCTATATATATACACATTTCGATCATTTGAAAATAGTCAATCTGCAAGCTCACAATGGTCACAATGCGACGCATTGTGAGCTTGTGTGAGCTTTGTACTTTTACTCAAGTGCATTTTGAATTCCAGACTTTTACTTGTTACAGCATATTTCTATATTGCAGTATTGATACTTAAGTAAAACATGATATAACATCACATGTCATTTCACATTATGTCCAATAGGCGGCGGTGCTGCATCAGTCAACACAAAATCTCATAACACAACAACCATTAATAAACCTATTATACCAGTGGTTCCCAAACATCAGGACAGTCAGGGCCCACTTGAAAAAAAAATCTCACAAGCATGTGCGGCCCACCCATCTGAATCTGATCAGTGGTCACTGGTCTGGTCAGATGGGTGGACCACATGCATTTTCAGAGGATATTTATTTTAAGGATCAATCAATGCATTGTGTTTTGGCTTGCATCAATGGAACTAACTTAGTATAGGCCAACTCGATTTCATTACAATTTCAAAAGATTAGAATTAGAAAATGTACTGTAAAGAATGAATATTCAGATGAGGTTACCGTTACTCTTTACCCTTCCAGTGTAGACTGTATCCTGGCATCCATGCAGTTGTATAATTCTGTACTAATTAGTACGGGCTGTAGGCCTACCTCTTTGGCGTTTTGGAGCGATTGCGTTTTGGTATTCTTTTCATATTAGTTTCATTGGCCCAGCGCCCAGCAGCACCCATGCTCGACGTCAACAACAGTTCTCTGTTAGTGAGGTCACTGAATGCGGCGTTGTCAAGTGTGCTCCGTGTCTCTTTGCCACCCTCATTCGAGTCTGTTGGATAAACACAACAAACATTTAGAAATGTGAACCTTTTCATTTTTTGGTTCATTTTAGCACTGAAGATAAACCAATTTGAAAACTAATGTCTAAAAATGTCAATGCTTTGAAAGAGGTTCTCCACGTCCTCCACCAACTCTGGGACGACAGCTTCCACATCCGATCCGTGCTCCTTATGGTACTCCTCAATTTCCAGCTTTAGGGCTTGGACAGCATCTCCACACGTCTTAGCCAACTCCTTCTGCTTCCCTACAGCACAACTGTGACTGGTTGTGATGGCCATTTTGCTCAGCCTTTCAACAAAGACTGCAGCCTTCTTACTGTAGTAGCATACTGTAGTATGCTGTTTAAATAATAAGCAAAAGCTGACATGCGGTTCTCTCTTCCTCTCACAGCTATAGCGGCTGCAGCACAAGTAACAGGCCGAGAATCTTTGGTGACAGTGGAAAAAATGGATAGCAAGAATGGTGATAGACGTCTGAGATCTGACTCCAAGTGTTCAAAAGAATAGGACTTAAGATCCTCAGCTGCTGTCTTCAACAACCATTGTCATGCTTACAGAGGGCTTGGCATTCAATGTCAATTAAATGTAAAATCTGTTCCTCGACCTCTTCTGCTAGCTCCTTGTGCTTTCAGACATGACATCATGTGGCAGCCAAGTACTTCGATGTCTTTCTTTTGACTGATACCTGTCCATTCAAACTCTAGACAGGCCCAAAGTTATTAGTGCAGCAGTGCAGCTGGTGAAAACTAGAGTTCTCAACAGGCCCGAAAATTAAGGCCCGGCCCTACCAGGGCCCTCATCAAACCCTGCATACTCAAGACACTGCCCCCGCTGCCACCCTTAGGTCTCCATATATGGAGCTGACCTGTTCTGACATTCCATATGTTGATCTGACCTCACCAAACCCTGTACACTCAAGATACGCAGCATATATGGCCAGACCTCATCAAACCCTGTACAATCAAGATACTGCCCCCGCTGCCACCCTTAGATCTCCATATATGGAGCTGACCTGTTCTGACATTCCATATGTTGATCTGACCTCATCAAACCCTGTACAATCAAGACACTGCCCCCGCTGCCACCTTAGAGTCTGCCGTCACCCAGGCGGATGCATGAGGGTGAGGTGAGGTCGGTTATCGCCCTCAGGGCGTCTTACTGGTTTATTATTCTGTTGGCTGCTGTTGTTCTCCGGGGAATCCATTTTTGAGGGGCGCTAGGCCGCTAGCCCCTCCTGGTTTAATGTTTGTCTTTAGTTCAATGTTTGTTTTGTAAACACCATTGACAATGAAGGGAAAATGTACGTCATAATGTGCCTCATTACGTCATATTGTCTTTATAGTGTTAATGGCGTTCAATGTTAGTGTTGGCACCGTTTGTTTTACATCACCATTACATCACCTAATCAACATGAGTTAGACTTTAATGTATTAGCGCCCCTCACTTCACAAGGGTGTGATTTTTCTAGTTCTTTTCCATCTTTAACATCCACTGGAACTCGTGTTTTTTTCCTTCTGTTGCTGATGGTAACGATTGCTGCCAGTTACAGTTACCACCACCCTTACCTGTATTTATTTTCTTTTGTTTGAGGGGCGCTATACAGCTTTTGTCCACACGTCTCAATATTTGCCATTGACAATGAAATGAGAAATTAGGTCAAATGTCCACCAAATATGACACAACACAAACACTAAATGCCATTGACAATGAAGGGAAAATTTAGGTCATATGTAGACGAGCAAATCGGCTAACCAATCTAATAAATTCAGTTCAATGAAAGGAGAAATTAGGTCATATGTGCCTTTATCCACACACGTCTCATATTTGCCATTGACAATGAAAGGAGAAATTAGGTCAAATGTCCGCTAAATGACATAAATTTGTGGCAACACAAACATTAAATGCCATTGACAATTAAGGGAAAATGTACGTCATATGTAGACAAGCAAATCGGCTAACCAATCACATAGATTCAGTTGTTCATGAGATGATGTATAATGATAAGAGCGCCCCCACTTCACACGGGTGTGATTTTTCTTTTTCTTAGTGCTCTTGTCTCTTCTCTATCACCAGACCCTTTCGCCAGCTCCCACATGATGTTGTGGGGGAGTCCTGACTGCTCCAGACCGTACTGAATAACTGCTAGTTTGCATAAGGATTTAAGACTAGGGCTTAGATCTAGGATGAACAAGTCCCCGAGCCCATTAAATCCTCCAAATATAATGATGCGATCTCCCACCATGCAACAGCACATACAATTCATTTGATATGGACTTTTCCCCTTGGGCTCAACCTTCTTCCAGGAGAAGGTCTCTGGATTGAACTTCCACAGATCATTCATGTCCTGCTTCCAGTTGACGCCACCACATATGTACAGCTCTCCATTGTAGGCAAAGGCTGAATGACCCCAGCGATGTTCCGGATAAAGCTGTTCAGAAGGCGTTCTCAGCCAGCAGTTGGATTCTGTGTCAAACACTCTCATTCTGGTGTATCTCATTTTTCCCCCCCAGCCCCAGAGTACAAACATCTTTGTCTTGATTATGGTAGCAGAGTGCCAAGCACGTGCTGAAGAGTCTACAGTGTTAATTAAAGTCCAGACAATTGTGGTGGTGTCCAACTTGTGGATGTCATTGTATGTACGCTTTATATCTATACTACATCCTCCGTAGATATACATGACATTCCCCAAGGCACACGCTGAGTGGAAACACCTTGCCTCTGGAACAGTCCCATACATCTTAGGTCTGAACCAACTGTGGGTGTCGACATCAAATCCATAAAGAAAGTTGCAGGAACCACTCCCACCCCAGATGTAGACAAAATCTCCTATTAGCACAGCTGTGTGGCCCCAGTGACTGGAGGGAACATCAAGGGGACGTTCTCCTTTTCTATTTGTCACTGGTGGCAGCTTCCTCCAACGTAAAGACACAGTGTTGAAGATCTGCACACCAATCTGATCCTTGCTGGTTGTGTCACTGTACCATCCAAAGGAGTATACATAGTGCCTCACTGCTACAGCAGCAAGTTTGTATTTTGAATATGTTCCTTTCAGATGCACTGTGCAGTGAAACATGTCAGACAGCAGTGAAACCTTTTGATCACACTTAATTTACCCTGCAGTATTTTTCTCTTGCTCTGTAAATGTATTTTAATAACTGCTGTGCTGACTATGTCGACTGAATGTTCCTCACGGTATCAATAAGGGTATTTTGATAATCAGTTGACTCTTCCTCTGTAAAGAAATGGTCTACTGTGAGCTACCACTTATATTGGTACAGCAGCACAAACATCACGCAAAGCTTGGATAATCTGCAAAGCCGATGGTTGAATTGACCAAGCCGATTCCTGTTGTTCTTTATCCTACCATAAAAGCATAACATCTCTGTGTATGCTTGTAACTGTAGCTACACAACTCTAGAGACGGCCAACAATTGGCTTCAAATTCAGCGCACACATCAAAGGGGACCCGAGGGAGTGTGTAGCACTTTGCGTTGAGTCAGTCGGATAAGCCAGTGGTTCTCAAACAGGGGTCTGAGATGCCCAGCGGTCCTTGTTGCGGGTACATTTGGTCCCATTAGTACACTCTGAGTCAATCCGGAATCTAGTGTTTAGGTCCCAGAGATTGTGTTGTACACACCTGTTTGTGTGTGTGTGGGGTTACTGTTTGGTTTATTATGGGTGTGCGAGATTTGTACTCATAATGAGAAATTATATATTGGGTCAGATTGATTGGAGATTAAGAAGCTGCTCTAGGGTGAGAGAGCCAGTCCCCACATTCCATTCCACATTCCATTGGGGGTTTTACGGCCCTTCTCCTGTTGGAAGACAGGCCATTATTGACTCCTCTCCACAGGGAAAGTCAACCCATTTAGAACATACAGTAATGAAGTAACCTAATTCCTCTTCAATTGTTTAAATGTGTTCTAATAACCTATGTTATATTGGGTTGGTAAAAAGCCTAAATGATAAATACCTGTAATAGTCTGACAGTTTAATCTAACCTAAAGTCAGATCTCCACACTGTCCTCTCACAGAGAGGGCAGAAGGGATGCATGGGTCAGTGGCATATGATTGGCTGAAAGTGTAGCATGAAGGTGGGACTTCAGTCAGGGCCCACTGTGACTATTCTGTATGGCACAAAGTGAGTTAGATTCACCAATTACCATCGAACGTGAACATGTCTAGGCAGAGACCAGCGGTAATGTATTTGCTATATATTATGTGCTATAAATAGATGTTTGTGCATTATTCATAATCGATGTAATATGATGTTTAGATTGTAACCAGTGTTCTCTCTGTGTTCTTGTCATCCCCATCGTTGATCAATTACCATCTGATTAACGATAAGGTAGAATTAAAACCACATAATAATCACTTAATGTACCATTAATGTGATACTTAACTAAGTCTGAGAAACAACAATGACAAGCTAAGCTTACCATGATCTGGGAGTCTTAGAGTGTTCAAATGATAGCTAGAATTCCTACCGACAGAGTCAGGATAGAACTACAGACCAATAGGACCTGTAATCCAGATTCCGGGGTTACTGTATTCCTCTTGAGTTGGGGGGAAGTGTGAACAGAACGTGTGAATGTATGAATGTAAGTGTTTAATTAATATGAATTAATAAAAACCCTATAAAATACACGTTTGAGTTCATCAAATATAAGCTATCATTGGGAGCATTTGGTTCAACTGTGCGTGTTAGTCCTTTAACTCTGCCTAGTACCAGGGCTGGTCGGAGCCTCGGCCCAACAACGCCAAATAACCGAACAGTTTTAATTCGCTGTGCACTAAAGTGCACACGCGTTGAGGAGTAATATAGTCTATAATCTAGACATATTACAGTTTTAATTCGCTGCGAGCAGCGACTGGCTTAATTAGGCCACTAAAGGGCCTAATTAATACAGATTTAAAAGTTTTGTACCGTGCGCTGGGATCAGCGCACAGTTTTACATCGCGGCCGGGCGGTTTCACTCGTAATATAGCCTATAATCTAGGCATATTACCAGTTTCAAATCGCTGCGTGCAGCGACTAGCTTTGAACAGTTCAACATAATCATGTTCAAAGCGCTGTGCTACTCAGTGCACAGTTCACAGTAATTCGCCGCCGAGCGAAAGTTAATTCGCCGCCGAGCGAACTGTTAAAACCATAGAGCCACTAAAGTGCCTAGTTTGGACAGAAAGAAAGAGCCGTACGCTGGGATCAGCGTGCAGCTGTACACGCGCCCGGGCATATTTAAGATATAATATAGTCTGAACCGAAACCGTTTGACATATTACAGTTTAAATTGCTACCGCGTTGTAAAGGGCTTTAAATAGCAGTCCCTAAAGGGATCTGCAATTTAAAGTTGTTGTAATTCAGAATATAGTTCAACTGAGACGGTTTGACTTTATTCAGTTGCCGTGCTGTTAAATTAAACAGCGTAGATCGGTGTATAGTCACTAAAGTGACCACAATATAACAAAGATAAATTACTGTGTGTTGGGACCAGCACACAGAGTTGAATCGTGCCACACTGATAACCACAGGATTAAATCAGACAGAATTGGGGCCGAAAGACGGCACCCCGTTTGATTGTGGTTGTCTGGTGTGACGTGTATTCAACTGAAATTCAAGCCGTGCGTTGATAGCAGCGCATGCCGCAGTCGTTAGCATCCACAGGATTAAATCAACTATAAATGCTGCCGTGACGGCATGCCGTTTGATTTGTGCTACTAACTACGCGGCACCGTTAAACTGTTTTCATGTGGTTATGGGGCCATGGGAAAAACAGCTGTTAAAACCGTAAGCCACAAGTGACTGCGGGTTTAACAATAGTTTGGGAGTCATTGTTCGATAAGGCAGAGTTCTAATCGACGGTCAGTTTAGGAAACTGATTATTAAAGACTATTTGTAACCAAACATAAAGTTTAATTGAGACCGGATAAGACACCGGTCCTTTAAACCAAGAGAGGTGCTTTTTATAGTAACCACAATAAAAGTGTTTTCCTGCTGGGTGTTGGGCACCAAGGAGAACAGCAGTTTAATGCATGTGAGGGGGGGGGAAATTCCTCTTTCTGTCATGCAATGTCCCAATGTGCTGAGACAGTGCAGGGGGACTGGTAATTACTGTCATGCGGTATAACCTACCAAAGTAGTAATTAATAGCGGTGATAAATGTTTAGAACAAAATAGGGTTCTAAGCTCAGCATTAAAGGCGATGTAATAATCTTACCAGTCAATAATGTTTAACGCTGAAAGCGCGCTTTGAAGTGCGCATAAAGGAAGGGCGTGTCTATAATAACTGTTGCGTGACGCATCTAGCAAAACCTGTAATCCAGGTTTAACGGAAGGCTATAGAGTTTGACCGCCCACGGCCAATATAAATCTATATACTTATATTATATATAATCTATATAATATAAAAAGGTTATAGTATAAAAAGGTTTATTTGGTGAAGGTAGTAACAAGGAAGTATGGGCTTCTCTGAGTACAAATAATATCAGAGTCCGCTAATGAAAGCTGGGCAAAAAACTAACCATTTACTTGAGTGAATGAATGATTTGTGAAGTCAACTAAACCACTAACCCGGTCCAATTAGTTCCCATACTGTTTGTTAAGGGGAGGGACAGAGGGGGTGGAAAATGGCTTCCTTGAAGGAGCTGCAGGATGGCAGCTCTGTAACCAAAGCTATTTTCTATAATCTAGCATTTAGTTTGGAATTGTCAATTAAAGTGGGCGCAGTCTGCGACATACCTGAAGAGCTTATTAAGCTAAAATTTGCTATGAGAGATGTAGTGGACATGTCCACATGTTATAGCAGAGCTTTGGGAAAAATGGGCTGGTTAGTGCTTGCTGACAATGAGATACATGAGTTAGGAACTTGTGTGGAGAGATACTCCCAGTTTAGTTTCGAAGCAATCATGCAGGCTATCCGTCAGATGAAAGGCAGGATAGCCAGAGGTATCATAGACACCACGGGGTGCCACCAGATAGGCCTCTGTGAGTTTCCTGCAGAAAGCAGGAACCAAGAAGACCCGGAGGAGGGGGGCATAATCCAGCCCGCAGACGCAGCACCAGACATCACGGACCCTTTCGCCAGCGCAGAGACGGGCGGAGCGGAGACGGTGCCAGCGGGGACCGGGACAGCCCCAGAGGGGCGAAGAGACAGGGCTACCAGTCATCCGGGCTGGGAGCAGATAGAGCCTGTCACAACGGAGGCACAGCCTGGTGCTTCCTGCAGTATCCATGCAGGGAAGCCAGAGCCCTCTACCGTGGGCAACGAACCCACGACAGGACAAGCCCTCAGTCAGCACCGTAGCAGGCCAAGAGCAGCTACGGGCAGAGCTGAGGGAAACCAACGGGCGGCAGACGTCGCACCTGTGAACCACGCAGTTCCGCAGCCTTCGACAGAGGAGGAATGGCCGAACATCGAAGTGGGACCGACAGCAGCAGCGGAGCTGTCAACGGGAGCGGAACAGGTGAGCGGCCTTCCGGAGGAGGTGGAGGCTGCCTACGCCTCACCGTTCATCATCAGAGCCATGCCCGCAGACGTTGTGGGCAAGGCCGACGGGTCGTCGATCCTTCTCACCACAGAAACGCCGAGCGTGATTGGTGGCATTGCCATCATATGTCCACGCGTTCAAGAGGCGGTGGGGGAGGTGCATGACGCACACGCCAAGCACCCTGGGGTGACTTTCGTGAGGGGTCACCCGAAGATTGCCCCCGTGAAGGGTGGCAAACCGGGAATGGCAAAGTCCAGTCTGGTACAGAAAACCGCAGTGTCGACACATTTGTTGTGTCGAGTTTGTAAAGCGGCTGAAAACAAGGCCACAATAACGCCTTTTCTGATTGATCCTGAAAAAGGAACGAGACCATGGAAGAACGCTTTCATGCCAGCGAGATCAGAACTGGGACAGGAGAGTAGCATGTGAAATGCTTCTCCACCCATTTGTTTTTCCTACAGCAGGGAACAATTGGGGCTTCAGTGACAACAAGAAGTCACACGGCACACACACACACACACACACGCACGCGCACGCACACACACACTCACACACGAGATGTGTGTCTATCTGTGCATATTAAATGTGATGATGTACGTGGGTTCATTATATCTGTACTAGACAACGAGTAGCAGATAAGTGGATTTAATTTGTGCCAATTAAGTCCTTATGGACAAAGGTAAAAAAGAATGCTGGTAAAATGATTATGTTTCCTTCGATTGGGAGGGGGGAACACTGTCTATCAAAGTGCAAGTGGGTTTTGTGCGTGAACGCGTGGGCGCGCGCGCACAAACTATCACACACACAGGCACAAAGACTGCATGTGTGAAAGACACATAATGTGGTTAAAATGTTGCAAGGGTTTGCAATTTTCAATTGGGTTGCTTTTGGTAAAAGTCAAAGTAAAAAATCCAAAAAGTCAAATGATACCAAGTTGTTGAGATGCAAAATCGGTTATTTTGTTAAAATCACAATTTGAGGCCAACTGGGCCCATTCTGCAACCAAAAGAGTCGTTTGCAGAGGTGGGGGAGCACGGGAAGAATGTTTTCTTAAAGATAAGGAACCAGTCTTGTGTGGAAAATAACTGTCTTCTTCCTCCTCAAAACAAGGGGGTTGTTTAGATAAGTCTGAAGCTTTGTCCGGGCAAACAGCCATAAAGATTAAACGGACAGAGGTGACCAAAAGTTCATGTCAGTTAGGTAACCCCTAACTGACATGACAGAAACAGCAACTCTCCTACAAAGAGGAGATGCACTGTATCACATTATTACTACAAGTATACATAAGTTTGATTAGCTGTAACTGAATTTAATACTTAAGGGTGCGTTGGGATAATTACAAAAAATGTCCACGATATCGACGCATGTAAACCTTTTATTATTTTCATTGTTTATTGATTTATGCAGTTAATGGGTTGTGTTTATTTTAATGTGTTTTTCAAAGTTGTATAATGTTATAACTTCAGTATGTGGATCCAGTATTATTTAACAGGTTCCGAAATTACTAAAAATGGCATACGCCCAAATATCAAAAGATAATATTTCCGGAAAAAATTAATATCAAAAATAATCTTTCAGTTTATGGAAAATGAATAACCATATCAATTTTCATAACTGAAACGTGAGGGGTGTTTGGTTTATTATGGGTGTGCGAGATTTGTACTCATAATGAGAAATTATATATTGGGTCAGATTGATTGGAGATTAAGAAGCTGCTCTAGGGTGAGAGAGCCAGTCCCCACATTCCATTCCACATTCCATTGGGGGTTTTACGGCCCTTCTCCTGTTGGAAGACAGGCCATTATTGACTCCTCTCCACAGGGAAAGTCAACCCATTTAGAACATACAGTAATGAAGTAACCTAATTCCTCTTCAATTGTTTAAATGTGTTCTAATAACCTATGTTATATTGGGTTGGTAAAAAGCCTAAATGATAAATACCTGTAATAGTCTGACAGTTTAATCTAACCTAAAGTCAGATCTCCACACTGTCCTCTCACAGAGAGGGCAGAAGGGATGCATGGGTCAGTGGCATATGATTGGCTGAAAGTGTAGCATGAAGGTGGGACTTCAGTCAGGGCCCACTGTGACTATTCTGTATGGCACAAAGTGAGTTAGATTCACCAATTACCATCGAACGTGAACATGTCTAGGCAGAGACCAGCGGTAATGTATTTGCTATATATTATGTGCTATAAATAGATGTTTGTGCATTATTCATAATCGATGTAATATGATGTTTAGATTGTAACCAGTGTTCTCTCTGTGTTCTTGTCATCCCCATCGTTGATCAATTACCATCTGATTAACGATAAGGTAGAATTAAAACCACATAATAATCACTTAATGTACCATTAATGTGATACTTAACTAAGTCTGAGAAACAACAATGACAAGCTAAGCTTACCATGATCTGGGAGTCTTAGAGTGTTCAAATGATAGCTAGAATTCCTACCGACAGAGTCAGGATAGAACTACAGACCAATAGGACCTGTAATCCAGATTCCGGGGTTACTGTATTCCTCTTGAGTTGGGGGGAAGTGTGAACAGAACGTGTGAATGTATGAATGTAAGTGTTTAATTAATATGAATTAATAAAAACCCTATAAAATACACGTTTGAGTTCATCAAATATAAGCTATCATTGGGAGCATTTGGTTCAACTGTGCGTGTTAGTCCTTTAACTCTGCCTAGTACCAGGGCTGGTCGGAGCCTCGGCCCAACAACGCCAAATAACCGAACAGTTACCGTTACTCTTTACCCTTCCAGTGTAGACTGTATCCTGGTATCCATGCAGTTGTATAATTCTGTACTAATTAGTGCGGGCTGTTATTAGCCACTGTCTAAGCCAGACAGTGTGATTTGAGTCTGGCTTATTAGCCTCTTTGGCTGTTTTGGAGCGATTGCGTTTTGGTATTCTTTTCATATTAGTTTCATTGGCCCAGCGCCCAGCAGCACCCATGCATGTCGATCATGATTCATGTGGGTGCGTTGAAACCTGTTTGAAACGAAGACTTATCTCCCGGCCTACTAACAAGCAAATACAATAAAGAATCATCACAAAGATAAATAAAGCAGTTTAGCATTTTATAATGCACACGAAACTGGAGTTACGGTAGTTAGCAAACGTCTACAATCTTTCGTTAAACATAAACGGATAACAGTGTTATCAGCAATGATATTCGTTAGAAAATGTTTTTTGTAGTTTACCTTTCAGTTCTGGTTGTTTAACGTGCGCTCGGCGAGTCCGCAGAGCCATTGAAGGGATCGCGTCACCAGGCTTTCCACCCTTCCACCTCGGGCTCGGAGGAAAGGAATGAATGGTCCCACGGAAGCAGTACTGCGCTTGCGGACGGGGGTTGACTGGACCCATGACTGGACCAGAGTGTTTTCCCCTCACTGTATGTTTCTTTTCCCTTTTTACCTCCTTTATGATGACGTCTCTAAATGTTTTGATGATTTGAACATGGTGGACCCTATTGGAAACAAGTGTAATGCTTAATTGGGTCGTCCACTCACAGTTAACAGCCTTTGTATTGAGTTTGTGCTTGAAATGTACTGTAATTCTGCAAACTGTTAATAAATTCTTCAATCAATCAAAGAGTAGTGACACGCTTTGATCTCGCCGCAAAGCGGGTGCCTATGGGCTATAGTTCCAAACATTGGAACTATCCCATTGAGATAGAATGAGCACTTCCGCATTCCATTGTTACAATGGGAGGCAACGCTAGTATTGCCACTCTTACTAGGTTACTCTGGACTGGACTACATTTTTATTAAAGCCCGATTTAAGTTGTTTCGCCGTTCGCCCCCGGCTTAATGTTACGTGCCGGCGTTAAGTTTATCAACTATATCTATGTTCTGATGCCTATACTTTTTTGGAAACGATACTGCGAAAGGGGTTTTTGCCACTTTTTGTGGACGGCCTCGACCCAGCTTAGCTTCGATACCCAGGCTTTCATTTCGTCTGCGCGAAAAATTACCCAGCTAGACCCCATTTCGACATGTATTGTGAACCTCATCTCGGAGTCGGAGCGAGGTTCCAAACGGAGTTAAGAAACAGAGGGTATCCCATTCTGATTCCTCTCACCGAAATATCATTTCTATAATTCCATCAAATTGCCCCCACTGAGGCTCTCATGTGGGTAAAGGACAATAGGACATTACTTTTCACAAGAGTGGGCGAGGTCTGGTCATCCTGAAGAGCAAGCAGAAGCTGGTGACCATGTTGTACACCTTCAGTATTTACTCATAATGAGGCCGACCGACATCACCATGCTTTTATGTCCCTGATGCAGCCATCATGCTGTTTCAGTGATTAAACGGATTGCCCTGTTGGTGTATTGGGGTCTCATCTATCAGGTGGACCTACAGTGCAAAGTACAGATGGGGCATTGGGATGGGACAGTCCTGTGCAACATTGTATGGCAAAGGCAAGATCAGAGAACACAACACCTTGCTGACAGGGAACCTCCCATGCTACCCTGATGTGCACTGCTGGGTTCCACAAGTTAATGGCCCTTCCTCCAATGACAACATGTTGCACCATGTGTTGAGGGGAAGTGAATGTTCATCAAGTTGTTTCCATTTGTTGTTCTCCCAGGTCAAACCTTGACCCGACATTTAACATTTGAGATTGAATGGATTCTACACGTTATGAAAACCTTAAAAAGTAGGTATACATAGAGGAATTTTAGCACAAGCAGACCAAGTGTTCAGTGGCCATTTGGAAATTTTCTTAAACACTTTTATGTTTCTATAAAACATGTCCTTAGGATCCATGCGAAAAAGAAGGCACTGGAGCAGCTCAAATAAAAAGTGACAACGTTTTGATGTTTAAGTTACATCTTCGTCAGGTCATGATGCAACTTAAACATCGAAACGTTGTCACTTTTTATTTGCACCCTGTTATATTAAAAAGGGCCTGAATTGTCTGAGCTGCTCCAGTGCCTTCTTTTTCGCATGTAACCTGTCCTGCTTCTGAGATGCACCAGACTGGCCTGCTATAGGCTAGAGGCGCGGTTGGAACTCCCTTCTACAGACCTTAGGATCATTATATCTAAACATGCTTTTAAATATTTATGTTATTTTTAAGGGCACCTTTGTGTTACATCTTTCATGAAAACAGTACATATGTTATGTAGTCACTAGAGTATGTTGTCAATGCCTAATAGATAACATTTCTAGAGATGCTAATTGTAACAACTTTTCTGGAAAAACAGCTTTATCGTTACCATCTTTCAAAGACAGAGGGTCAATACTAAGAAAACCATCAGTTTGAAGTCGAATGCTTCATTTGGATTTTGAAAAGCATTTTAGCTTGTGGTTTTAAATAGTGATAACACACAGAAAGCTACCACAGATGCAAGGCTATCACATGTTTCCTAGCACTAGGGGTCTATACCATCCTAATCAGAGTTCCCAGAAGTTTTAGGGGGGCGAGAAAGACAATACCTTCCCAAAACTCACTACATACAATTGCTCTACTCAACTCCAGCCTAGGAGTTCAGACAGCTGCAATTACAGCAATTACTCGTTCGTTTCCATGTTGAAATTTTTTTCACACACTTTCAAACATTATAAAAAATTGTGGAAATATTAAAGAACCACTTTTCAACCTATCTTCATATCATTTCTTCTCACTAATGTCTTATGGAAGGGCCGTGGGCAGTTCAGAAACCCGTCCACCAGTGATATCATCGATGGGGAATCCAAGCTAATAGAAACGTCAGGCTTTCTATTCCTGAAAAGTTGCAATGCAAAAATGGAAGGATCTGCCTATGAAAGGATCTGCCTAACGATGTCACTGGTGGACAGGTTTCTGAACTGCCCACAGCCCTCCTATGAGACACAGACAAATAGAAAAGATTGTGGTATTTTATCATGAACATTAGTGAGGACCAATTATATGATAAGATGGGTTGAAAAGTGAAGTGGTCCTTTATTAGCCAATCTGCAAGCTCAACATGTCACGATGCATTATGAGCTTTTTTTGTTTGAGTATAAAGTTATTAAACACGATCACACAATCAAATTGTTAATCACAAATATTTAAGTAATGGTCATGATCGTGACACCAGCCAGGAAATCAGCGACGTGTGGATCAGATATTGCAGAGAAGCTACCCACCGCTGACTAGGATACACAATCTAGACCTGAGGCATAATCGTAGTCCCTTACCTCTCCACTCAAAACCAAATCAATAATGTATGGGGCAGCGGTGGCCTAAGGGTTAGAGGAGCGCCCTTGTTGCCGAAAGGTTGCCGGTTTGAATCCCCGGACGGGCTGGAAAAATCTGGGTCGGGCAGTGATTGTCATCAATCACCCCACACCGCTGAAGTGCCCTTGAACAAGGCACTGAACCCCCAACTGCTCCAGTGGAGCTGCTTAGTGGCCAACAGTATAAGACTGTGGTTGTACTGGTCAGCTCCCAGGTTTTAATGTGTGTGTCTGTCTGTGTGTTTCTGTGCAGGGCATTGCTGAAAATGAGCACTTGTGCTCAGCTACTACCCTGGGTAAATAAAGGATTAAAAAAAAAGTATTATTCCTTTGTTTCGGCATGCTGTTGCATTTAAGGGCAAACAAAACGCATTATGAAACAATTATGAAACCATAATTATAAACTTATAACCTTTATTTCAGCAAAGCTTCAAAACATTGTGCGTGGTCTGCACACAGACCACTGAAGTGCCCTTGAGCAAGGCACTGAAAACACATCCTCCACCACTCTGCTACTGGCCCCCGCCCTTCTTGTCCTAAATCAGAAGGACAGAACTTGGATCAGTCGTTTCTGGCAAAAAGTGTTGGTGTGGGTTCATTAATGATGACCATCCAGAGAAAACGCATCCAACAGGCCTAAATTGACAAATGTTAGATTTAACTGGTGTTCTTAGCCAATTAGAAAATAGCCAATCTACAAGCACACAGATCTGACCAAAATGCCCATATTTGGGCATGGCTAATGTCATCAGTAAATGGCCATATACTGTAGTGTGTAGGGCATGCACCTCTGAGGCCACATATGGAGCTGACTGATGTGTTTGCGTCTGATGCCATGAGACATGTTGAGGTCAGACAACACACTACATATTTGGGGTATAGGCTAGATGCATTGGGAACTCTTATATGGTTATGGCTGAGTATAGCTCCATTTGTAACCTCTATATCTATGCTGCTGCGCATAGCTCCGAGATGAGGTTCCGTTCAAAGCTATCCCTGCGCTGGTAGAATTGGAGGGTAGCTGGGTAGAGCCCGTCAACAAGTAGTGGATAATAACCCTTTCGCAGTATTTATTTCAAAAAGTAAAAGGTATCGATAGGTAGATACAGTTGAAAAACATAACATAGGCCCCTAACATTTTAACTGAGGCCTCAAACAACATCTTACAAAGCGGTTGTTTGTCAGCCAGTACGATTTATTTCCGCGGGTTTTCCCAATGCAATCTTACGGAAGCAGTACTGCGCATGCCAACGGGGGGTGACTGGACTACATTTTTATTTAAGCCTGATTATAAGCAGTTGTTTGATGTGTCAGTTAAAATGTTAGGGGCCTATGTTAAGTTTTTCAACTGTATCTACGTACCTATCGATACATTCACTTTTTGAAATAAATACTGCGAAAGGGTTATAATCCACTACTTGTTGACGGGCTCTACCCAGCTACCCTCCAATTCTACCAGCGCAGGGATAGCTTTGAACGGAACCTCATCTCGGAGCTAAGTGCAGCAGCGTAGATATAGAGGTTACAAACGGAGCTAGGCTGAGTCATAGTGACATGAGAGTGACAACGTCGTTCGCCCGGCCCACCTGCTGCTCCTCCCTTAAGCCAATTTACAATAATATTGTAATGTTAATAATATAGGTATACTTACGGAAACATCTGGACCTGCAGCTGGAGTATCCTGTTGGGCAGCCAAAATGAGATGAGATGAGATGACAACTACAATATCACATCACAGGTTTACAGGTGTAAAAAAACAGTAGGTGAAGTTTGTTTCTGAAAAAGCTCCACCGTATTTGTTATTTTCATAAAGGGGGAGGGGGGGTTGGGGGTGATAAAAGGACAGAGATCAATAAAAGTTCCCCTGATAAAAACAGTATTATCAGGGGCTCGAGCGCTCGGTTTACACCCCCTCAATATCGTAACTCTTCTATTAGATGGCTCTGGCCTTCCCCACCGCACCGGCACCTCCCCTTTTGGTTAGAGCGTTCTCACTGACTATTCCTCCTGCCAGGCAGGCAGCAGAGCCAGAGCCACACGGGGAAACCTCCCGACACGGTGCATACTACATACAAGTGCGACACCCCAGACCGACACACAGGACGCATCTCTCTCCTCTCTCTTGCTTTTCATTACATAATTCTGTCTCTCTCATCATCAACAGAGCTGGGATTGGCCAGCTTCATCACCACGCTGTGAGATGTATGCCCATTCAGAATTTCGTTTCAACACAGTCGCCACTACAGCTATTTGACACCTTCAAAACAAACACGGGTGAAACAGCGCAGGCATTGTGGCAGACAGGCAGCTGCTACACACGCCGCATACTATATATTATTTTAGTTTAGTTATTATTTAACTTTGCTATGCGATGTTGGAAGTATAATAACTTCAAACTAAACACGGGTGAAACGCCTGGCCACTGACGACGCAAGGTTACAGATCTGTCCTGCACCTAAAAATGTGATACAATGAACAGCACGGCCACGATCACAACGGAATGATTATCGGGGTGGCCATAATTTGCAACACGGTCACCACTACAATTATTTGACACCTTCAAACCAAACGCGGCTAAAAACAGCAAAGGCATTGTGGCAGACAGGCAGCTGCTACACACGGCGCATAGCCTACTACAGTTATTTAATCACTTTGCTATGCGATGTTGGAACGTCACTTCATATAACAACTTCAAACCAAACGCAGGTGAAACGCCTGGCCACTGACTAGGCGAGGACCGAGGTTACAGATCTCATCTGTCACACACACACACACACACACACACACACACACACACACACACACACACACACACACACACACACACACACACACACACACACACACACACACACACACACACACACACACACACACACACACACACACACACACACACACACACACACACACACACGGCGGGGGGGGGGGGGGGGGGTGTTACAGCGTGACACACAGACAGACAGTTTTGGTCAGCTTCTATAGTTAGTGCTCACTTCATTCGCAATCACTTCATTCGCAATAATCCACCACAGCCGCATGGTGCTGTGTTAAAGTTAAAAACCCCAGAGGAAGACACTTATAGGCATGTAGCCTTTAGTAGTACATTATGCACCTTGTATAGGGTTGCAAGTGAGAACAAAAGTCAATTACAATCCATCAACTAAAATTGGATATAGGATAGGTGGGCAGTGAGCACTAGAGGCATCTGGGCACCTTGATGTTTGACTATTTTGTCAAATGTTACAAAATAAAATATTTGAAAAATTGCCTTAACACAATTTCCGCCGGGATTAATTAATAACATGCCAGGATATCGCCCTGTTCAACCCTTATTTTGAAGATCCAAAACACAGCGACCGGATGTTGTGTCAGCTTAATGGTGTGTGTATGGGGTATATGGTTATGGCTGAGTCTAGCTCCATTTTTAACCTCTATATCTACACTGCTGCACTTAGCACCGAGATGAGGTTCCATTCAAAGCTATCCCTGCACTGGTAGAATTGGAGGGTAGCTGGGTAGAGCCCGTCAACAAGTAGTGGATAATAACCCTTTCGCAGTATTTATTTCAAAAAGTAAAAGGTATCGATAGGTAGATACAGTTGAAAAACATAACATAGGCCCCTAACATTTTAACTGAGGCCTCAAACAACATCTTACAAAGCGGTTGTTTGTCAGCCAGTACGATTTATTTCCGCGGGTTTTCCCAATGCAATCTTACGGAAGCAGTACTGCGCATGCCAACGGGGGGTGACTGGACTACATTTTTATTTAAGCCTGATTATAAGCAGTTGTTTGATGTGTCAGTTAAAATGTTAGGGGCCTATGTTAAGTTTTTCAACTGTATCTACGTACCTATCGATACATTCACTTTTTGAAATAAATACTGCGAAAGGGTTATAATCCACTACTTGTTGACGGGCTCTACCCAGCTACCCTCCAATTCTACCAGCGCAGGGATAGCTTTGAACGGAACCTCATCTCGGAGCTAAGTGCAGCAGCGTAGATATAGAGGTTACAAACGGAGCTAGGCTGAGTCATAGTGACATGAGAGTGACAACGTCGTTCGCCCGGCCCACCTGCTGCTCCTCCCTTAAGCCAATTTACAATAATATTGTAATGTTAATAATATAGGTATACTTACGGAAACATCTGGACCTGCAGCTGGAGTATCCTGTTGGGCAGCCAAAATGAGATGAGATGAGATGACAACTACAATATCACATCACAGGTTTACAGGTGTAAAAAAACAGTAGGTGAAGTTTGTTTCTGAAAAAGCTCCACCGTATTTGTTATTTTCATAAAGGGGGAGGGGGGGTTGGGGGTGATAAAAGGACAGAGATCAATAAAAGTTCCCCTGATAAAAACAGTATTATCAGGGGCTCGAGCGCTCGGTTTACACCCCCTCAATATCGTAACTCTTCTATTAGATGGCTCTGGCCTTCCCCACCGCACCGGCACCTCCCCTTTTGGTTAGAGCGTTCTCACTGACTATTCCTCCTGCCAGGCAGGCAGCAGAGCCAGAGCCACACGGGGAAACCTCCCGACACGGTGCATACTACATACAAGTGCGACACCCCAGACCGACACACAGGACGCATCTCTCTCCTCTCTCTTGCTTTTCATTACATAATTCTGTCTCTCTCATCATCAACAGAGCTGGGATTGGCCAGCTTCATCACCACGCTGTGAGATGCATACCGGTATGCCCATTCAGAATTTCGTTTCAACACAGTCGCCACTACAGCTATTTGACACCTTCAAAACAAACACGGGTGAAACAGCGCAGGCATTGTGGCAGACAGGCAGCTGCTACACACGCCGCATACTATATATTATTTTAGTTTAGTTATTATTTAACTTTGCTATGCGATGTTGGAAGTATAATAACTTCAAACTAAACACGGGTGAAACGCCTGGCCACTGACGACGCAAGGTTACAGATCTGTCCTGCACCTAAAAATGTGATACAATGAACAGCACGGCCACGATCACAACGGAATGATTATCGGGGTGGCCATAATTTGCAACACGGTCACCACTACAATTATTTGACACCTTCAAACCAAACGCGGCTAAAAACAGCAAAGGCATTGTGGCAGACAGGCAGCTGCTACACACGGCGCATAGCCTACTACAGTTATTTAATCACTTTGCTATGCGATGTTGGAACGTCACTTCATATAACAACTTCAAACCAAACGCAGGTGAAACGCCTGGCCACTGACTAGGCGAGGACCGAGGTTACAGATCTCATCTGTCACACACACACACACACACACACACACACACACACACACACACACACACACACACACACACACACACACACACACACACACACACACACACACACACACACACACACACACACACACACACACACACACACACACACACACACACACACGGCGGGGGGGGGGGGGGTGTTACAGCGTGACACACAGACAGACAGTTTTGGTCAGCTTCTATAGTTAGTGCTCACTTCATTCGCAATCACTTCATTCGCAATAATCCACCACAGCCGCATGGTGCTGTGTTAAAGTTAAAAACCCCAGAGGAAGACACTTATAGGCATGTAGCCTTTAGTAGTACATTATGCACCTTGTATAGGGTTGCAAGTGAGAACAAAAGTCAATTACAATCCATCAACTAAAATTGGATATAGGATAGGTGGGCAGTGAGCACTAGAGGCATCTGGGCACCTTGATGTTTGACTATTTTGTCAAATGTTACAAAATAAAATATTTGAAAAATTGCCTTAACACAATTTCCGCCGGGATTAATTAATAACATGCCAGGATATCGCCCTGTTCAACCCTTATTTTGAAGATCCAAAACACAGCGACCGGATGTTGTGTCAGCTTAATGGTGTGTGTATGGGGTATATGGTTATGGCTGAGTCTAGCTCCATTTTTAACCTCTATATCTACACTGCTGCACTTAGCACCGAGATGAGGTTCCATTCAAAGCTATCCCTGCACTGGTAGAATTGGAGGGTAGCTGGGTAGAGCCCGTCAACAAGTAGTGGATAATAACCCTTTCGCAGTATTTATTTCAAAAAGTAAAAGGTATCGATAGGTAGATACAGTTGAAAAACATAACATAGGCCCCTAACATTTTAACTGAGGCCTCAAACAACATCTTACAAAGCGGTTGTTTGTCAGCCAGTACGATTTATTTCCGCGGGTTTTCCCAATGCAATCTTACGGAAGCAGTACTGCGCATGCCAACGGGGGGTGACTGGACTACATTTTTATTTAAGCCTGATTATAAGCAGTTGTTTGATGTGTCAGTTAAAATGTTAGGGGCCTATGTTAAGTTTTTCAACTGTATCTACGTACCTATCGATACATTCACTTTTTGAAATAAATACTGCGAAAGGGTTATAATCCACTACTTGTTGACGGGCTCTACCCAGCTACCCTCCAATTCTACCAGCGCAGGGATAGCTTTGAACGGAACCTCATCTCGGAGCTAAGTGCAGCAGCGTAGATATAGAGGTTACAAACGGGGCTAGGCTGAGTCATAGTGACATGAGAGTGACAACGTCGTTCGCCCGGCCCACCTGCTGCTCCTCCCTTAAGCCAATTTACAATAATATTGTAATGTTAATAATATAGGTATACTTACGGAAACATCTGGACCTGCAGCTGGAGTATCCTGTTGGGCAGCCAAAATGAGATGAGATGAGATGACAACTACAATATCACATCACAGGTTTACAGGTGTAAAAAAACAGTAGGTGAAGTTTGTTTCTGAAAAAGCTCCACCGTATTTGTTATTTTCATAAAGGGGGAGGGGGGGTTGGGGGTGATAAAAGGACAGAGATCAATAAAAGTTCCCCTGATAAAAACAGTATTATCAGGGGCTCGAGCGCTCGGTTTACACCCCCTCAATATCGTAACTCTTCTATTAGATGGCTCTGGCCTTCCCCACCGCACCGGCACCTCCCCTTTTGGTTAGAGCGTTCTCACTGACTATTCCTCCTGCCAGGCAGGCAGCAGAGCCAGAGCCACACGGGGAAACCTCCCGACACGGTGCATACTACATACAAGTGCGACACCCCAGACCGACACACAGGACGCATCTCTCTCCTCTCTCTTGCTTTTCATTACATAATTCTGTCTCTCTCATCATCAACAGAGCTGGGATTGGCCAGCTTCATCACCACGCTGTGAGATGCATACCGGTATGCCCATTCAGAATTTCGTTTCAACACAGTCGCCACTACAGCTATTTGACACCTTCAAAACAAACACGGGTGAAACAGCGCAGGCATTGTGGCAGACAGGCAGCTGCTACACACGCCGCATACTATATATTATTTTAGTTTAGTTATTATTTAACTTTGCTATGCGATGTTGGAAGTATAATAACTTCAAACTAAACACGGGTGAAACGCCTGGCCACTGACGACGCAAGGTTACAGATCTGTCCTGCACCTAAAAATGTGATACAATGAACAGCACGGCCACGATCACAACGGAATGATTATCGGGGTGGCCATAATTTGCAACACGGTCACCACTACAATTATTTGACACCTTCAAACCAAACGCGGCTAAAAACAGCAAAGGCATTGTGGCAGACAGGCAGCTGCTACACACGGCGCATAGCCTACTACAGTTATTTAATCACTTTGCTATGCGATGTTGGAACGTCACTTCATATAACAACTTCAAACCAAACGCAGGTGAAACGCCTGGCCACTGACTAGGCGAGGACCGAGGTTACAGATCTCATCTGTCACACACACACACACACACACACACACACACACACACACACACACACACACACACACACACACACACACACACACACACACACACACACACACACACACACACACACACACACACACACACACACACACACACACACACACACACACACACACACACACACGGCGGGGGGGGGGGGGGGGGTGTTACAGCGTGACACACAGACAGACAGTTTTGGTCAGCTTCTATAGTTAGTGCTCACTTCATTCGCAATCACTTCATTCGCAATAATCCACCACAGCCGCATGGTGCTGTGTTAAAGTTAAAAACCCCAGAGGAAGACACTTATAGGCATGTAGCCTTTAGTAGTACATTATGCACCTTGTATAGGGTTGCAAGTGAGAACAAAAGTCAATTACAATCCATCAACTAAAATTGGATATAGGATAGGTGGGCAGTGAGCACTAGAGGCATCTGGGCACCTTGATGTTTGACTATTTTGTCAAATGTTACAAAATAAAATATTTGAAAAATTGCCTTAACACAATTTCCGCCGGGATTAATTAATAACATGCCAGGATATCGCCCTGTTCAACCCTTATTTTGAAGATCCAAAACACAGCGACCGGATGTTGTGTCAGCTTAATGGTGTGTGTATGGGGTATATGGTTATGGCTGAGTCTAGCTCCATTTTTAACCTCTATATCTACACTGCTGCACTTAGCACCGAGATGAGGTTCCATTCAAAGCTATCCCTGCACTGGTAGAATTGGAGGGTAGCTGGGTAGAGCCCGTCAACAAGTAGTGGATAATAACCCTTTCGCAGTATTTATTTCAAAAAGTAAAAGGTATCGATAGGTAGATACAGTTGAAAAACATAACATAGGCCCCTAACATTTTAACTGAGGCCTCAAACAACATCTTACAAAGCGGTTGTTTGTCAGCCAGTACGATTTATTTCCGCGGGTTTTCCCAATGCAATCTTACGGAAGCAGTACTGCGCATGCCAACGGGGGGTGACTGGACTACATTTTTATTTAAGCCTGATTATAAGCAGTTGTTTGATGTGTCAGTTAAAATGTTAGGGGCCTATGTTAAGTTTTTCAACTGTATCTACGTACCTATCGATACATTCACTTTTTGAAATAAATACTGCGAAAGGGTTATAATCCACTACTTGTTGACGGGCTCTACCCAGCTACCCTCCAATTCTACCAGCGCAGGGATAGCTTTGAACGGAACCTCATCTCGGAGCTAAGTGCAGCAGCGTAGATATAGAGGTTACAAACGGAGCTAGGCTGAGTCATAGTGACATGAGAGTGACAACGTCGTTCGCCCGGCCCACCTGCTGCTCCTCCCTTAAGCCAATTTACAATAATATTGTAATGTTAATAATATAGGTATACTTACGGAAACATCTGGACCTGCAGCTGGAGTATCCTGTTGGGCAGCCAAAATGAGATGAGATGAGATGACAACTACAATATCACATCACAGGTTTACAGGTGTAAAAAAACAGTAGGTGAAGTTTGTTTCTGAAAAAGCTCCACCGTATTTGTTATTTTCATAAAGGGGGAGGGGGGGTTGGGGGTGATAAAAGGACAGAGATCAATAAAAGTTCCCCTGATAAAAACAGTATTATCAGGGGCTCGAGCGCTCGGTTTACACCCCCTCAATATCGTAACTCTTCTATTAGATGGCTCTGGCCTTCCCCACCGCACCGGCACCTCCCCTTTTGGTTAGAGCGTTCTCACTGACTATTCCTCCTGCCAGGCAGGCAGCAGAGCCAGAGCCACACGGGGAAACCTCCCGACACGGTGCATACTACATACAAGTGCGACACCCCAGACCGACACACAGGACGCATCTCTCTCCTCTCTCTTGCTTTTCATTACATAATTCTGTCTCTCTCATCATCAACAGAGCTGGGATTGGCCAGCTTCATCACCACGCTGTGAGATGCATACCGGTATGCCCATTCAGAATTTCGTTTCAACACAGTCGCCACTACAGCTATTTGACACCTTCAAAACAAACACGGGTGAAACAGCGCAGGCATTGTGGCAGACAGGCAGCTGCTACACACGCCGCATACTATATATTATTTTAGTTTAGTTATTATTTAACTTTGCTATGCGATGTTGGAAGTATAATAACTTCAAACTAAACACGGGTGAAACGCCTGGCCACTGACGACGCAAGGTTACAGATCTGTCCTGCACCTAAAAATGTGATACAATGAACAGCACGGCCACGATCACAACGGAATGATTATCGGGGTGGCCATAATTTGCAACACGGTCACCACTACAATTATTTGACACCTTCAAACCAAACGCGGCTAAAAACAGCAAAGGCATTGTGGCAGACAGGCAGCTGCTACACACGGCGCATAGCCTACTACAGTTATTTAATCACTTTGCTATGCGATGTTGGAACGTCACTTCATATAACAACTTCAAACCAAACGCAGGTGAAACGCCTGGCCACTGACTAGGCGAGGACCGAGGTTACAGATCTCATCTGTCACACACACACACACACACACACACACACACACACACACACACACACACACACACACACACACACACACACACACACACACACACACACACACACACACACACACACACACACACACACACACACACACACACACACACACACACACACACACACACGGCGGGGGGGGGGGGGGGTGTTACAGCGTGACACACAGACAGACAGTTTTGGTCAGCTTCTATAGTTAGTGCTCACTTCATTCGCAATCACTTCATTCGCAATAATCCACCACAGCCGCATGGTGCTGTGTTAAAGTTAAAAACCCCAGAGGAAGACACTTATAGGCATGTAGCCTTTAGTAGTACATTATGCACCTTGTATAGGGTTGCAAGTGAGAACAAAAGTCAATTACAATCCATCAACTAAAATTGGATATAGGATAGGTGGGCAGTGAGCACTAGAGGCATCTGGGCACCTTGATGTTTGACTATTTTGTCAAATGTTACAAAATAAAATATTTGAAAAATTGCCTTAACACAATTTCCGCCGGGATTAATTAATAACATGCCAGGATATCGCCCTGTTCAACCCTTATTTTGAAGATCCAAAACACAGCGACCGGATGTTGTGTCAGCTTAATGGTGTGTGTATGGGGTATATGGTTATGGCTGAGTCTAGCTCCATTTTTAACCTCTATATCTACACTGCTGCACTTAGCACCGAGATGAGGTTCCATTCAAAGCTATCCCTGCACTGGTAGAATTGGAGGGTAGCTGGGTAGAGCCCGTCAACAAGTAGTGGATAATAACCCTTTCGCAGTATTTATTTCAAAAAGTAAAAGGTATCGATAGGTAGATACAGTTGAAAAACATAACATAGGCCCCTAACATTTTAACTGAGGCCTCAAACAACATCTTACAAAGCGGTTGTTTGTCAGCCAGTACGATTTATTTCTGCGGGTTTTCCCAATGCAATCTTACGGAAGCAGTACTGCGCATGCCAACGGGGGGTGACTGGACTACATTTTTATTTAAGCCTGATTATAAGCAGTTGTTTGATGTGTCAGTTAAAATGTTAGGGGCCTATGTTAAGTTTTTCAACTGTATCTACGTACCTATCGATACATTCACTTTTTGAAATAAATACTGCGAAAGGGTTATAATCCACTACTTGTTGACGGGCTCTACCCAGCTACCCTCCAATTCTACCAGCGCAGGGATAGCTTTGAACGGAACCTCATCTCGGAGCTAAGTGCAGCAGCGTAGATATAGAGGTTACAAACGGAGCTAGGCTGAGTCATAGTGACATGAGAGTGACAACGTCGTTCGCCCGGCCCACCTGCTGCTCCTCCCTTAAGCCAATTTACAATAATATTGTAATGTTAATAATATAGGTATACTTACGGAAACATCTGGACCTGCAGCTGGAGTATCCTGTTGGGCAGCCAAAATGAGATGAGATGAGATGACAACTACAATATCACATCACAGGTTTACAGGTGTAAAAAAACAGTAGGTGAAGTTTGTTTCTGAAAAAGCTCCACCGTATTTGTTATTTTCATAAAGGGGGAGGGGGGGTTGGGGGTGATAAAAGGACAGAGATCAATAAAAGTTCCCCTGATAAAAACAGTATTATCAGGGGCTCGAGCGCTCGGTTTACACCCCCTCAATATCGTAACTCTTCTATTAGATGGCTCTGGCCTTCCCCACCGCACCGGCACCTCCCCTTTTGGTTAGAGCGTTCTCACTGACTATTCCTCCTGCCAGGCAGGCAGCAGAGCCAGAGCCACACGGGGAAACCTCCCGACACGGTGCATACTACATACAAGTGCGACACCCCAGACCGACACACAGGACGCATCTCTCTCCTCTCTCTTGCTTTTCATTACATAATTCTGTCTCTCTCATCATCAACAGAGCTGGGATTGGCCAGCTTCATCACCACGCTGTGAGATGCATACCGGTATGCCCATTCAGAATTTCGTTTCAACACAGTCGCCACTACAGGTATTTGACACCTTCAAAACAAACACGGGTGAAACAGCGCAGGCATTGTGGCAGACAGGCAGCTGCTACACACGCCGCATACTATATATTATTTTAGTTTAGTTATTATTTAACTTTGCTATGCGATGTTGGAAGTATAATAACTTCAAACTAAACACGGGTGAAACGCCTGGCCACTGACGACGCAAGGTTACAGATCTGTCCTGCACCTAAAAATGTGATACAATGAACAGCACGGCCACGATCACAACGGAATGATTATCGGGGTGGCCATAATTTGCAACACGGTCACCACTACAATTATTTGACACCTTCAAACCAAACGCGGCTAAAAACAGCAAAGGCATTGTGGCAGACAGGCAGCTGCTACACACGGCGCATAGCCTACTACAGTTATTTAATCACTTTGCTATGCGATGTTGGAACGTCACTTCATATAACAACTTCAAACCAAACGCAGGTGAAACGCCTGGCCACTGACTAGGCGAGGACCGAGGTTACAGATCTCATCTGTCACACACACACACACACACACACACACACACACACACACACACACACACACACACACACACACACACACACACACACACACACACACACACACACACACACACACACACACACACACACACACACACACGGCGGGGGGGGGGGGGGGGTGTTACAGCGTGACACACAGACAGACAGTTTTGGTCAGCTTCTATAGTTAGTGCTCACTTCATTCGCAATCACTTCATTCGCAATAATCCACCACAGCCGCATGGTGCTGTGTTAAAGTTAAAAACCCCAGAGGAAGACACTTATAGGCATGTAGCCTTTAGTAGTACATTATGCACCTTGTATAGGGTTGCAAGTGAGAACAAAAGTCAATTACAATCCATCAACTAAAATTGGATATAGGATAGGTGGGCAGTGAGCACTAGAGGCATCTGGGCACCTTGATGTTTGACTATTTTGTCAAATGTTACAAAATAAAATATTTGAAAAATTGCCTTAACACAATTTCCGCCGGGATTAATTAATAACATGCCAGGATATCGCCCTGTTCAACCCTTATTTTGAAGATCCAAAACACAGCGACCGGATGTTGTGTCAGCTTAATGGTGTGTGTATGGGGTATATGGTTATGGCTGAGTCTAGCTCCATTTTTAACCTCTATATCTACACTGCTGCACTTAGCACCGAGATGAGGTTCCATTCAAAGCTATCCCTGCACTGGTAGAATTGGAGGGTAGCTGGGTAGA
Organism: Electrona antarctica; assembly: GCF_951216825.1. NCBI lineage: Eukaryota > Metazoa > Chordata > Actinopteri > Myctophiformes > Myctophidae > Electrona > Electrona antarctica. Next base: position 24,908,685 of record NC_136798.1, read on the forward strand.
GCCCGTCAACAAGTAGTGGATAATAACCCTTTCGCAGTATTTATTTCAAAAAGTAAAAGGTATCGATAGGTAGATACAGTTGAAAAACATAACATAGGCCCCTAACATTTTAACTGAGGCCTCAAACAACATCTTACAAAGCGGTTGTTTGTCAGCCAGTACGATTTATTTCCGCGGGTTTTCCCAATGCAATCTTACGGAAGCAGTACTGCGCATGCCAACGGGGGGTGACTGGACTACATTTTTATTTAAGCCTGATTATAAGCAGTTGTTTGATGTGTCAGTTAAAATGTTAGGGGCCTATGTTAAGTTTTTCAACTGTATCTACGTACCTATCGATACATTCACTTTTTGAAATAAATACTGCGAAAGGGTTATAATCCACTACTTGTTGACGGGCTCTACCCAGCTACCCTCCAATTCTACCAGCGCAGGGATAGCTTTGAACGGAACCTCATCTCGGAGCTAAGTGCAGCAGCGTAGATATAGAGGTTACAAACGGAGCTAGGCTGAGTCATAGTGACATGAGAGTGACAACGTCGTTCGCCCGGCCCACCTGCTGCTCCTCCCTTAAGCCAATTTACAATAATATTGTAATGTTAATAATATAGGTATACTTACGGAAACATCTGGACCTGCAGCTGGAGTATCCTGTTGGGCAGCCAAAATGAGATGAGATGAGATGACAACTACAATATCACATCACAGGTTTACAGGTGTACAAAAACAGTAGGTGAAGTTTGTTTCTGAAAAAGCTCCACCGTATTTGTTATTTTCATAAAGGGGGAGGGGGGGTTGGGGGTGATAAAAGGACAGAGATCAATAAAAGTTCCCCTGATAAAAACAGTATTATCAGGGGCTCGAGCGCTCGGTTTACACCCCCTCAATATCGTAACTCTTCTATTAGATGGCTCTGGCCTTCCCCACCGCACCGGCACCTCCCCTTTTGGTGAGAGCGTTCTCACTGACTATTCCTCCTGCCAGGCAGGCAGCAGAGCCAGAGCCACACGGGGAAACCTCCCGACACGGTGCATACTACATACAAGTGCGACACCCCAGACCGACACACAGGACGCATCTCTCTCCTCTCTCTTGCTTTTCATTACATAATTCTGTCTCTCTCATCATCAACAGAGCTGGGATTGGCCAGCTTCATCACCACGCTGTGAGATGCATACCGGTATGCCCATTCAGAATTTCGTTTCAACACAGTCGCCACTACAGCTATTTGACACCTTCAAAACAAACACGGGTGAAACAGCGCAGGCATTGTGGCAGACAGGCAGCTGCTACACACGCCGCATACTATATATTATTTTAGTTTAGTTATTATTTAACTTTGCTATGCGATGTTGGAAGTATAATAACTTCAAACTAAACACGGGTGAAACGCCTGGCCACTGACGACGCAAGGTTACAGATCTGTCCTGCACCTAAAAATGTGATACAATGAACAGCACGGCCACGATCACAACGGAATGATTATCGGGGTGGCCATAATTTGCAACACGGTCACCACTACAATTATTTGACACCTTCAAACCAAACGCGGCTAAAAACAGCAAAGGCATTGTGGCAGACAGGCAGCTGCTACACACGGCGCATAGCCTACTACAGTTATTTAATCACTTTGCTATGCGATGTTGGAACGTCACTTCATATAACAACTTCAAACCAAACGCAGGTGAAACGCCTGGCCACTGACTAGGCGAGGACCGAGGTTACAGATCTCATCTGTCTCACACACACACACACACACACACACACACACACACACACACACACACACACACACACACACACACACACACACACACACACACACACACACACACACACACACACACACACACACACACGGCGGGGGGGGGGGGTGTTACAGCGTGACACACAGACAGACAGTTTTGGTCAGCTTCTATAGTTAGTGCTCACTTCATTCGCAATCACTTCATTCGCAATAATCCACCACAGCCGCATGGTGCTGTGTTAAAGTTAAAAACCCCAGAGGAAGACACTTATAGGCATGTAGCCTTTAGTAGTACATTATGCACCTTGTATAGGGTTGCAAGTGAGAACAAAAGTCAATTACAATCCATCAACTAAAATTGGATATAGGATAGGTGGGCAGTGAGCACTAGAGGCATCTGGGCACCTTGATGTTTGACTATTTTGTCAAATGTTACAAAATAAAATATTTGAAAAATTGCCTTAACACAATTTCCGCCGGGATTAATTAATAACATGCCAGGATATCGCCCTGTTCAACCCTTATTTTGAAGATCCAAAACACAGCGACCGGATGTTGTGTCAGCTTAATGGTGTGTGTATGGGGTATATGGTTATGGCTGAGTCTAGCTCCATTTTTAACCTCTATATCTACACTGCTGCACTTAGCACCGAGATGAGGTTCCATTCAAAGCTATCCCTGCACTGGTAGAATTGGAGGGTAGCTGGGTAGAGCCCGTCAACAAGTAGTGGATAATAACCCTTTCGCAGTATTTATTTCAAAAAGTAAAAGGTATCGATAGGTAGATACAGTTGAAAAACATAACATAGGCCCCTAACATTTTAACTGAGGCCTCAAACAACATCTTACAAAGCGGTTGTTTGTCAGCCAGTACGATTTATTTCCGCGGGTTTTCCCAATGCAATCTTACGGAAGCAGTACTGCGCATGCCAACGGGGGGTGACTGGACTACATTTTTATTTAAGCCTGATTATAAGCAGTTGTTTGATGTGTCAGTTAAAATGTTTGGGGCCTATGTTAAGTTTTTCAACTGTATCTACGTACCTATCGATACATTCACTTTTTGAAATAAATACTGCGAAAGGGTTATAATCCACTACTTGTTGACGGGCTCTACCCAGCTACCCTCCAATTCTACCAGCGCAGGGATAGCTTTGAACGGAACCTCATCTCGGAGCTAAGTGCAGCAGCGTAGATATAGAGGTTACAAACGGAGCTAGGCTGAGTCATAGTGACATGAGAGTGACAACGTCGTTCGCCCGGCCCACCTGCTGCTCCTCCCTTAAGCCAATTTACAATAATATTGTAATGTTAATAATATAGGTATACTTACGGAAACATCTGGACCTGCAGCTGGAGGATCCTGTAGGGCAGCCAAAATGAGATGAGATGAGATGACAACTACAATATCACATCACAGGTTTACAGGTGTACAAAAACAGTAGGTGAAGTTTGTTTCTGAAAAAGCTCCACCGTATTTGTTATTTTCATAAAGGGGGAGGGGGGGTTGGGGGTGATAAAAGGACAGAGATCAATAAAAGTTCCCCTGATAAAAACAGTATTATCAGGGGCTCGAGCGCTCGGTTTACACCCCCTCAATATCGTAACTCTTCTATTAGATGGCTCTGGCCTTCCCCACCGCACCGGCACCTCCCCTTTTGGTTAGAGCGTTCTCACTGACTATTCCTCCTGCCAGGCAGGCAGCAGAGCCAGAGCCACACGGGGAAACCTCCCGACACGGTGCATACTACATACAAGTGCGACACCCCAGACCGACACACAGGACGCATCTCTCTCCTCTCTCTTGCTTTTCATTACATAATTCTGTCTCTCTCATCATCAACAGAGCTGGGATTGGCCAGCTTCATCACCACGCTGTGAGATGCATACCGGTATGCCCATTCAGAATTTCGTTTCAACACAGTCGCCACTACAGCTATTTGACACCTTCAAAACAAACACGGGTGAAACAGCGCAGGCATTGTGGCAGACAGGCAGCTGCTACACACGCCGCATACTATATATTATTTTAGTTTAGTTATTATTTAACTTTGCTATGCGATGTTGGAAGTATAATAACTTCAAACTAAACACGGGTGAAACGCCTGGCCACTGACGACGCAAGGTTACAGATCTGTCCTGCACCTAAAAATGTGATACAATGAACAGCACGGCCACGATCACAACGGAATGATTATCGGGGTGGCCATAATTTGCAACACGGTCACCACTACAATTATTTGACACCTTCAAACCAAACGCGGCTAAAAACAGCAAAGGCATTGTGGCAGACAGGCAGCTGCTACACACGGCGCATAGCCTACTACAGTTATTTAATCACTTTGCTATGCGATGTTGGAACGTCACTTCATATAACAACTTCAAACCAAACGCAGGTGAAACGCCTGGCCACTGACTAGGCGAGGACCGAGGTTACAGATCTCATCTGTCACACACACACACACACACACACACGCGGCGGGGGGGGGGGGGGGGTGTTACAGCGTGACACACAGACAGACAGTTTTGGTCAGCTTCTATAGTTAGTGCTCACTTCATTCGCAATCACTTCATTCGCAATAATTAATTGGTGCATTTATATAGTGCCTTTATCCAAGGCGCTTTACAGAGATTGTGCGATTCACCCATTCATACACCGATGGCAGCGGAAACCATGCAAGGCACCAACTAGCACATCGGGAGCAATTAGGGGTTCAGTGTCTTGCTCAAGGACACTTCGACAGTAACTCTGGGGGAGCCTGGGTTCGAACTGGCAACCTTACGGTTACCATCCAGACACTCTACCCCTGAGCCACCGCCGCCCCAATAATCCACCACTCGACGGAAGGGGAAGACATATCCTGTGCCGTCGGTAAAATACAATGATAAAATACATAGACAGATGGCAAGAGATGCACACAGTCACAACAGATTCGCTCTTCCGGGCTCAATAGCTCAGGAACGAAACATTCCTAAAAAAAATTAAAATAAAAATCACAAAAAACATCTCATTCTTATCCTTATTAGATAAGAACAAACTACAACTCGATTTGAAGCCCAAAAAGCCACCCTCCGCGTTTCATAGATTATATGCATCTCTATGGGCAGCAGCCGGTTAGCTGAGCGGTTAGGGACCGTCTACAAAGTGCAACACCGAAAGTGAAAATATTCAATTTTACGCATGTTTCATGATAACTACCTTTTATCATGTATGTGATGTATTGCCATTCTTTTGTTCTTGCTTAATGTAAATCGCTCTGGATTAAGAGTGTGCTAAATGCCTACATTTTAATTGTAATATATTTCTATTTTGAATGGTATATTTCCAGCCCAAATACTACTGTACAGTAAATTGCCATTGATAAATTGTTCACACTGTCGGCTGTTTGTAAACTGTAGAGTTCTTCTCTCAGCTCAGAGCTCAGCATGCATTTTCTGTAGCCACGCCTCCGCCGAGCAACAAGACCACAACACGTCGCGGATGCAATGTGTTGTGGGCTTGTAGATCAGTTGTTTCCTGCTACTGCGGAGTGAAGCGAAAAACCACAGCTGAAGTTGAACGCAGATGAGACCAGACATACAGCCGTGTTTTCAAGCACTACAATGGTCCGACGACAACTACCCACATACAAAGCATTTTAACATTGAAACAACGTCAAATGTAACCTGCATGTGCAAAACATCCAGCCGCGATCTTTTATTATTTCACCGTGATGACATGTCGTCATGTTGAAAGTAACCTTCACGTGAAACCACAAGTGCTATATGCTACCGTTCACAAAACATGTAGCTGTAACATTACCACTCAACATAACGCAACGGAGGCTGTACCAGATCTCCACAAAGGTTTCCTCGTTTCCTCATGCAGATCGGCTACTTTTGCCGTTTGATAACTTTGATTTGTCCTAATGTTGGTCCTAATAACACTTCCGGATCTACAGTGATCTCATAAATGTTCCCTATAAATCCTCAGGATGGAAATCCGTCCCCAGGACGGAGAACTTTAAGCCCTGTATTGATACTGCAATATAGAATCATAGTATTGATAAATCAATAATATAATGTTGTAATTTCAATATTATGTCTACTTACGACGATATCTGTGGCAGGTGTAACATCGCCGGTAGATGAAACTTGATCTGCTTCACTCTGTGCTCTCAGTGCATCTGCTTCTCCCTGTGCTCTCAGTGCATCTGCTTCTCTCTGTGCTCTCAGTGCTGTCGCTGCTCGTTCTCCAGTAACACCACCAAGCACCAATTTGATAGGTGTGTAGCCCGCTGTGTGAAGTGAAGGGCACAAGATATATAGCTAGATAGCTATAAACACAACGTGAGAACACTGGTATCGGTATTCGGTATCGGCTAACACAGAAATTGAGGTATCGGGATCGGATCGGAAGCGAAAAAAGTGTATCGGGACATCCCTAATTAAACCTGTATATAGGAGGGGCTAGCGGCTCAAAAACCAGGTAGAACAAACAAGGTTGCTTCAGAGACACCAAGGCCTACTCCACACATAAACATTGGATTCAAAACATAACAGTTGAAACGGGTGGCTGTGGGTCTAGGTTAGGATTAGGGCTGATTAGTTAAATTACATTTTGCTCAGCGAGCAAGGATGCTATTAGCCTAAATAAAATAAATAAAAGGAATTAACGCCAGGCATGCTACCTTTACTCGTATTCTGACTGCATAAATCCTAACAGTTTTCTGAAAAACCTGTTTCTATGTCAGTGGTGCTCAACCTTTTTCATGTCAAGGACCCCCAGCATTGACCACGCCTCCAGGTTAAGTTAAGTAATAAGACCTGGTACTTAAGACACGTATAATACTGCCCAAATAGGTAATTTAAAAATAAATATTCAAGCCATATTCTTTTTGTTCTTGATCCTATAATCCTGTAGATGCGTAGTTGAATTGGCTGTAGTGTTAATGAAGTTAAGAGAGATGGCTCACTCCTCTTTAGCTTAGTTACATTTAACACTGGAAAAACGGTTAAGTGGAAAAACACCCACAATTAATTGCACAAAAAAAAACTCGATTACGATTACTAAATCAGTTGGCAACTAATTGAATAATTAGCATAATCGGAGCAAATATCGTGCAGTTTGTACGAGCCATTAGGCATAGTTTTTGTGAGGTTAAGGTTAGGTTTACTTTACATCCACTTCAGGGTCCGGGATGTAGGGATCATGGTCAGGTGTTAACACAATTCATTAAAAAGTGATCGAGATTCAGACAACTGAATGTCCATTCATTTTAGTTACTCTGTTTTTTTCGGTGCTGTGTGTTTGGGTGGGTGGGTGGTTTCGGATGTGGGGCGGCTCGCCGGAACCGGCCCGGCCCCCTGGGCACGTTCCCGGGGGTCTGGATATTCCGGGGACCCCCCCGGGGACTCCCCGGGGACCCCCACACGGTAACTCGGTCATTTCTCTACCGTTTCGGACGCGGGTGGCTCGCCAGAACCGGCACCCTGGGTGCGTTCCTGTGCGTCCCTCTCCCGGGCGACCCCCACGCGGAGTTGCACCACTCACTTCAAACGGGTGTGATTTTTTTTTTTTTATAAATATTTTCACTGAAAAAAGTATAATCGTGACCTGTACTTGCCTGTCAGGAAAGTACAGGTCACGTTCTACCCTGCCCACTTGCCCAAAAAAAATATCGTCCATTATAACATTGAATTGCCATTCAATTTAACACTTATTTTTGAGTGTTGCAAACCACTCCAACAACCAGCTTTGTCTGTATGTTTGTGTACCTGTGTACGTGTCCGTGTACCTGTGTACGTGCAAAGGTGAGCATGGTTACTATGGTTAGTGTGTGACGTCACTGACATAGCTGATCAGACTATATAAGACCTTGCACCACTCAGTTCACACGGGTGTGATTTTTTTACTTTTTAGGGCTGTGCGCATACCTCGATTTTTATGCAAATTTCCTTTGGGTTCACACTTTATATTTTTAAGAGTGAAAACAGCACATTATAGGTAAAGGTGTTTAGACAGATCTTGTGTTGTGTTTATAGACTGTTTTGCGTCCCCTCTCAAACAAGCACTTGCCCAGTCGGGCAGCCTGAAAGCAAATTCCACCTGGCCGAAAGTTTTACTTACTTGGAGGTACAGGAGGGTGACGGTCAGACATTGCTCTGTAGGCCTACAAGTCTGTTGATCTGCCAGGAAAAAAAGATCAACAGTGGTGAAAAAGGTACTCAGTACTCACATTTTTTACTTAAGTAAAAGTATCAATACTGCACTATAGAAATACTCCGTTATAAGTAAAAGTCTGGTATTCAAAATGTACTTGAGTAAAAGTACAAAAGTATGGTATCAATATGTACTAAAAGTACCAAAAGTATAAAGTACTCATTATTCACAAGTTTTCAAATGTAAATATTTTGAAAATGGCTGATTTACAGGGAGACATAGCATTGGTTAGACATAGCATTGGTCCGACTGGATTAAGGTTGGTGAAGGGTGCGTTAAGGGTTGGGAGAGGGTGTGCTGCCCCGTGGGAGGTTAGGGTTAGGGTGAGGGTTTGAGATATCGGACCAATCATGGTATGTCTAACGAAAGCATGCACCCGATCTACAAGCTCACAATGTGTCACATTTTGATGCATTGTGTTTGGTAATGTATGTTTTGTAATAATGGAAATCTACGGAACTTGATCCCCCAGGATGAAGTCACTAATGTTGCTCTGGAGAGGGAAGTCTGGAGCTCTCTGGTGGAGCTGTACGTTGCCCCCTCGACCAGTTTACTGAAGGTTAGAAATAAGTTTAGGGTTTGGCATAGTTTTACTGGGGTTAAGTTTACGAATAGGGTTAGGTTTAGGTAAAGGGGCGAGTTGTTTTGTATTCTCCCAAACGATGTCATGAGCAGTGTCATGTCGTGAGTGGTAGTACAACGCGGGTGAAACGCTTTAAATGATAAGACTGACTCATGTGTATATCAGGGCATCAAATAATTATAAATATACCAATAAAATGCGATATATTAATGTAGTTTAACGTAAATTACCGCAAGGCGAAGCTAAACTAAGACAAGACGACGCGACAACCACCCCCCCCTCCGCGCGCGCGCACACACACAAGCAGGTGGTGTAATTTCACTTTTAGCGAAAATGACGAATGATAAACGTTGCGTTGTGTCGCGTGAGCCATTCGATACACATTTTCTACTTTCATTTTACCTTTGTCTTTAGTTTAGTTGGTGTGGTGAGTCTGGTGACACGATGTGCACGACACGGTTTTACTTTCTTCCCTCTGAAAAGCCCCTGCAAGCCACACAAAGTAGCGCGAGATCACGACAACGTGTCCAGGGCAAGCTTAAAGGGATATTTCACTTTCAGACATGTCCAATTCTGATAACTAAGGTACGCTATCCACCCTTCTGAGCAGCGTACACTCACTGCGCAAACAACGTAGTTGCGCCCGCCCTGCGCTTTGCGGAGTTGATTTCCTTTTTCATTTCAAGGACCGTAAGTTTAATATTATTAGATCATGGACCCCCATTTTATAAGATTTATCTCTGGAACCTCAGTGTAACCAATATCAGGGTTAATTTGACGCTGGGAATGTACAAATTGAACCAAATTGACCCAGGGGTTCCATTTTCAGCCTGTGGCAGAAGATTTGGAGTTCTGACTGCAGTCCTCAGTCCTCAGCTTAGGAATGTAGGTATTTCTCCTGGATTTGGTGTCAAAAGTCCCAAAATTCACCAACTCAAAATGTATTTAATATAGCACATTTGATTGATTGAAAATTGTATTAACAGTTTGCAGAATTACAGTACATTTCAAGCACAAACTCAATACAAAGGCTGTTAACTGTGAGTGGATGACCCAATTAAGCATTACACTTGTTTACAACAGGGTCCACCATGTTCAATTCATCAAAACAATTAGAGACGTACAAATAGACACTTCTATATAGACAAAGAACAGAACAGGAATTCATCATAATGGAGGTAAAAAGGGAAAAGAAACATATACAGTGAGGGGTGGTGGGGGGGGATTCAGATTTTACGGGGACCAGTTTCGAATTGCAGCCATCCGTAGGTGCCCTTTGAGAGCGGTTTTGAAGGAGTCAAGGGATTCGCATGTCTTAATGACTGTTGGTAGGGCGTTCCACATTTTGGTGGCATAGGAGCGAAAATAATTTAGTCCCTTGTTTGTGCCGAATCTGGGTTGTACATGGTTCGTTGCACTCCCTCTGGTGTTGTGGGTGTGGACTTCGTTAACATTAAGGAAGTATCTAGACAGGTACATGGGTATCTTGGTGGAGTATCGAATCTTGTGGACCAGACCCATTGCAAGATGCTGTACTGTCGCCAACCCTAAGCCATGCCAGTCTGTCAAAGTGGGCAGGGGTGAGGTGGGTTCGGGGGGTGAGGCCAAGTAGGAGCCTGACCAGTTTGTTTTGGGAAGTCTGGAGCCTTTAACAGGACAAAATCAACCAAAGTGCTGCACAGGTTAAAATAAAACAAAGGGCAAACAATATAAACAGACATTAAAGACATAACAGGCATTAGAAAGAAAGAAACAATATAAACAGACATTTGCAGGCAATATAAAAGGCACAAACTAGCAAAAGTTTGCTTCCAGTGAGGGGAAAACAGGGCTACCTCAGCTTTCCCTAAAGTCTAAGGAGAAAAAAATAAGTCTTTAGCAGGGATTTAAAAATATCTATCGACTGGGTGGCTCTGACTGACATGTAGAACATTTTATTTAAACACTCCTTGGGCTAAAAGCAGCCATAGCCACTTGCCCAAATGTGCCGACCTCATCACATTTGATTGAAATATGTATTAACAGTTTGCAGAATTACAGTACATTTCAAGCACGTCTATGGCCGTTTTTAGCCCAAGGAGTGCATTTTGTGCAAAACTAATGCTTTGAATGGATTCAGAATCATGAAAACACCCTATAGTTTGACATGTGTAACAGAGTTAGAAATATGCTTGTATTAATTTCTACAAAATCACTACTTGCTTTTCAATGTATTGCTTAGAGTACTAAAGCCACCTGGTGGATGAACAGCGCAGCTGCACGCAGTTTCCTCGGCAGAGGAAATTAATTCCAATGCTGCAGGTGGGTTCAAGAGAGCTCCGTTGCAAACAATAAAATAAAAATGTGGGGTTTTATATTAATAATTTTCACTCTTTGTTACACAGATGTGTGTACTGTATGCTGCTGCTGCGCTGTAGATGACATCTGTGTTCATTTATTGTTCATACCAGGTGGGCTTTGTTGAATGAGAGATTTACACAGTGTTTATTATCATTGTCTTTCTTGGGCTATTAGTAGTCTGTTCTTTATTTTGTGTAGCCGTTGTGTCATTTCATAATGTTCTGTAAGTTTGTTATAAAAATAGCTCTCATTGGGTTAGGTGCTCTATGGAAAAAGAAAGAAACAAATGACTCACTATACGATCACATTTGCCTCAGAGGAAATGAATTCCAATGCTGCAGATGTGTACTGTATGCTGCTGCTGCGCTGTAGATGACATCGGTGTTCATTTATTGTTCATACCAGGAACTCCAAAGTAAAGACCTGAGTGAGAGCAAGTCCTCTGTGTGGCCGTGTCATCACTTCTACACCATATACATCTCCACCAAATACACAGACAGACACAACCCGTTACACATGTCGCATGCTACTTAAAGCAAATGGAATTTTGACATTTTTGCCGGCCATAAGATGTTAAGGAGAATTCCATGCTAGAAGGCTTTTTTACCTTTCTTTGTAGTCGTCATGTCCCCACCAAAGAGGTCCAGGTGTTTTTTTGTGCAAAAACTCCTTATTGGCTATTTCCCCTACCATAAGCCCTCAATGAATTGCATTGGAATGGGGCTATGGGGTGTTGTGCTAATTCGCTTATTTCCATCGAAAGTAGTAAAGTGTGCCGCTTGGGATATTTACATTATGGAGAGGATATATACAAAAAATAAATAATTTTGAGCGATGGAAATAAGCGAATTAGCACAACACCCCATAGCTCCATTCAATGCAATTCATTTAGCTCTGTACCACTTCTACTGCAGCCGAGGAGTCTTCCTTGGCAGCCACCTTGTAAGCCACCAGAGCCACTGCATGAGGCTCGGCCCCCCTGACCTGTCGAGCACCAGCTCCCACTGAACCCCCTGGTGCCTCGGCCAGGGCAGCTGCTGTCTTTGGGCCTCACCGCTGCTGCTCCCTCCATCTCCAGCAGTTTCTTGACAGACACCCATTTCTTTCTCACCATTCGGAGCACCCGGGCCTGGCTGTTGTGTCGGGTGGATCTCCTCATGTTGCTCCTCTGTGACTGCAAGGAGTCTCCTCTGCTGCTCTCGCTCCTCCGTAGCAGCCAGGAGCCGCTGCTGCTCTCGCTTCTCTGCGGCAGCCCTCTGTTGCTCCTGCTCCTCCGTAGCAGCCAGGAGCCGCTGCTGCTCTCGCTTCTCTGCGGCAGCCCTCTGTTGCTCCTGCTCCTCCTTAGCAGCCAGGAGCCTCCTCTGCTGCTCTCGCTCCTCCGTAGCAGCCAGGAGCCGCTGCTGCTCTCGCTTCTCTGCGGCAGCCCTCTGTTGCTCCTGCTCCTCCTTAGCAGCCAGGAGCCTCCTCTGCTTCTCCTCTTGCCTCTCCATCTCATGTTTTTGAGCTTCCAGAGCTTTTCCTTTCCTGCTCACGTCTAATTTCATGCTCTGTTGTCCATGATGAGGATTTGGAGTGAAAAGAATCATAACTAGACCTTAGTTCTAATAATAAATAATGATGCACCTCATCATGTGGTGTGATGCATTTCTGGATTTCACCATACAGTTTAAAAATGTCTTTACTCAGATTTAAATATTATTATTGGTGTGGAGTGGATTTACAAGCTGTGCGTCCGCTGCTTCTTTTTCAGGCGAGGAAGACCATGGCAGAGGAATTCCCTGATATTCCACATGAGTTTGACACGTGGCACACTTCAAAGGGTATGTTTTAGTATTTGTTTTGTGTCTCCGCCAGGCCGAAAGGCGTGTCCTAAACCAGGGGTTTGCAACTTTGACGATGTAGAGGGACACTATATTTCCACACTGACTCCAGAGGGCCACATTGCATATAATGTCAGGCAGAAACCTCTTATCTCCGTATTTAGCAGACCTACAAGCTCAAAGCGTATTGCAGTGCGACACAATTTGAGGTTGTAGATATGCTATTTTTGCTCTATTTGATTTGGAATCCTGAATTATGTTTTGCACCCTGTCTGTGTACAGCTAATCTCTGGCACTGTTGGCCCTGTCGGTGCACACACACTCCCTGGATGCCAATTCACAACCTCTGCCCTGAATCTTTTTACATGGGCCTGTTATAGCACCACCAGGAGGCCAATATTTACTAAACACATTTTTGGACAGTACTGTGCGTCCAAAGACATCACACATATCTGTATACACTATCTCTATAGGCATTAAACAAAACGTGCCAACCTGTGCTCCGAGGAGCACAGTTTCGAGTTATGTTAATTATGTATTAGTATTACTGTAAGTAAGAGTAGCAGTGTGGACTGTGTGAATGTAGTTTTATTTTTACAGGACTAAAGAAGAAATTGGTGGCTCAGGGTAACAAGAAGGCCAACAGAGAACTGCTCCCTTGGATCAAGTCCATTACCAACCACTTGTGGTTTTGCTGTGCGTCTTGTGGGGGAGATGCTGAGGTATACAGTAATTATTCACATTGACTATAATATTGATGCTCTGAGGTACAGATACATAACAATAATATTATAATAATAATTTAATATAATAATGTAATTTCTATAGCATCTCAAAACATAATTTGGCTATGGTCAGTTGCCTGTGAAAATGAGAATTGATCTTTTTAGTGTTACTTGTGTAATATGCTGTCTGCAACTGAAATGGCATGACATCAAATACAAAAACTCAAACTATCATAACCAACTGCTATGTAATTCAATGGTATTCAAATATAATCATTTTGAGCCACCTGACAGAAGCTATTTTCTAACCAGGTCTTGTGTGCGTGCATGCGGGACATTGTTTTCTTTTTTAGGAGATGAAAAGGAGATGGAAGTCCATACTGTACCACATCCGTGGAGTCCACACATGGAAAGAAGGGCAGGTGGAAACTAGGGTGCTATCATGGACCGCTAACTGACGAGGAAGCCAGGAAGAAAAAGTGGCTCGCCAAAGACTCAGAAGTCTACAAAGTCTTTACTAATATTGTGCTCGACAAGAACCTGGCGAAGGACCTGACTCAAATGGCAAAGTTCAAACACAGGTATTATTATTTTTATTGCTAATAAAAAGGCGATTAGTTGCTGTCCAAAATCAACACTGCTTGATTGTACGTGTTGTCTCTAACCAGCTTTCTCTCCATCTCTCACAGAACAACCTGCTGGATCCCAACCAGTCAGGATTCAAGAAGGCACACTCCACGGAAACTGCACTCCTCGCAGTCACAGAAGCACTACATGCTGCCCAGGCTGCTTCCCACTCTGCAGTCCTGATTCTCCTAGACCTATCGGCGGCATTTGACACAGTGAACCACCAGCTGCTCCTAGACACCCTAGCTGATCTAGGCATCGGCGGGACGGCGCTGAAGTGGTTCTCCTCCTACCTCTCTGACCTGACTTACCAGGTTTCTTGGAAAGGTTTGCTATCATCCCCCCGCACCCTCCAAACTGGGGTCCCACAGGGATCTGTACTTGGTCCCCTCCTCTTCTCACTGTACACTAAATCCCTTGGCACCATCATCTCGGCTCACAATATATCCTATCACTGCTATGCCGATGACACACAACTGTTTCTATCCTTCCCCCCCTCTGCCACCCAGGTAGAAGAGCGCATCACTGCATGCCTGGCTGACATCTCACAGTGGATGTCTTCCAACCACCTCAAGCTGAACCCAGACAAGACTGAGCTTCTGTTCTTCCCAGCTAAGTCCTGCCCTATGCGGGAGCTAACTATCTCCGTAGACAACGCCCTGGTAAAGTCTGTCCCGACAGCCAGGAACCTTGGTGTTGTCCTGGACAGTCAGCTCTCGTTCAAAACACACATCACAGCTGTCACTCAATCCTGTAGGTTTACACTCTACAACATACTACGAATTAGACCGTTCCTCACCCAGGAGTCAGCCCAGCTCCTAATCCAGACAACAGTCTTGTCAAAACTTGACTATTGTAACTCCCTCCTTACTGGCCTACCGGCATGTGCACTTAAGCCCCTCCAACTGATCCAAAATGCCGCAGCCCGCTTGGTTTTCAACCAGCCAAAATTCTCACACGTCTCCCCCCTTCTCCGCTCCCTCCATTGGCTCCCGGTCGCTGCCCGCACAGAATACAAAACTCTGATGCTGGCATTCAAAGCAACCAAAGGCATGGCTCCCCCATATCTGTATGATCGTACCCTACAAACCCTCCCGCGCACTCAGATCAGCCAACGCAGGGAAGCTGGAGGTACCTTCACTAAAAACGCCGGGACAACGCTCCACACGTCCCAAACTCTTCTCCCTTCTGGCTCCAAAACTATGGAATGCACTTCCCATCACAGTCAGAACTGCAGCCTCACTCCCAATCTTCCGCCTCAGTCTGAAAACCCACCTCTTCAGACTCCACCATGGCCCGTAGCACTTGCCCTAGCCTAGCCCCTTAGATAGCACATTATGTAGACTTAGATAGTATTTTAAACAGACTTATAGCTTGTTACATAGACAGCTCTAGAATTGCACTTTATGTAGTCATAGCACTTTATAGTACACATGTATAATATATTATATAGTATAGTATGTATAGTTTACATAGATACTCCACTGTTACGCTCTTAGTTTACGCATGATTCATGATAACTACTTTTTATATATGTGATGTATGCCATGCTTTTGTTATTGCTTAATGTAAGTCGCTCTGGATTAAGAGCGTCTGCTAAATGCCTAAATTGTAAATTGTACATTTTGTGCTTCATAGGAGAGCTGGAAGTTTTACATAGCTCCATGCTCAAGTATGTACCCAAAAGACTCCATTTCTGCAATACGGTACTTCTTACTGCATTTTTCAATAATTTTGACTGCTAATGATTTTTTTTGAAAGATTGTTTTTCTACATTCACCAAAAGTAGCTGATCTACAAGCTCACAAACTGTCATGATGATGTTGTGCAGCCTATATATTTTGGTTCTTTGATTTTATATAGTGCTTAAATTAGTCCTTTAATGCAGACCGATAAAAATATTCAGTTCCAGCTCCTGGACATGGCAAGGAGGTTGGTTGAAATGGAATCAAAGATGACAGCCGTGCTGGAGGAAGAGGCCAACCTATTGCAGAAGGGACGGTTAGAGAAATGGGCGGAGGAGAGACTCCAAGAAAAGGACGCTTTGTCACAAATGTGATTCCATTTTGTATATATAAGATAACAATGATATATATTTGTATATTTGTTGCAAACTGTTCAATGAATTTAAATTACTGTTTTTTTGTTTTGATGTATCTATTTTTATCTATTACTCTTATTCTAGTTAATTATTAATGATTCCAAGAACAATGTATATAATGTAAATATGAACTGAATACCTTGATAAATCATCTAAAATTTAAAATGTGTCTGTATGTATCTTATTATGATACTCATTGTTTTAAAGTATTTCAATTATATACGGGAAAAGGTGCAGTAGAATAACTAGTGATTTAGATTCTTCAAACGCTGAAATAATGCCATTTATATTATAAACAGTGAAATACATGCCACTGACAATTAACATCTCACATAATCACATTCCCTTTTTATAGTGATTTATTATGTAAAACACAATCATGCACAAACAGAAAAAACAGTGGTATTCCAGTTTTCTGCATATGTTGTGTGATCTTTTAATCATACTCTAGGATTTAAAAAAAACACTGCTGGATATTATAAGAGATTTTATCTCACATTTCTAGCTGTTTCAGTCAACACAACACAAGATCTTATAATCTTTAACGTTTTTAGAGTTCAACTCAACTATATTGGCAAAAACGTGGTACAAGCTCTGTTGTAAGTTGGAATGAGATAAAGGAACTGAAAAACAGGTCACATAAAGGTGTGTGATTAAAATAGCAGTGGAATGGATGACAGATATGTAATAAGGTGGCTGGTTTAAGGAAAAAACAGTCAAATGTGGCAATTTTAACAATGTAGTTGCTGCTGTCCAAGGCACTGCACTGCAAATGTCCATGTGTGCATGGGCCCAGAGAAGTGATTGATTTCCTTTTTCATTTCAAGGACCATAAGTTTAATAATATTAGATCATGGACCCCCATTTTATAAGATTAATCTCTGGAACCTCAGTGTAACCCATCTCAGGGTTAATTTGACTCTGGGAATGTACAAATTGAACCAAATGGACCCAAGGGTTCCATTTTCAGCCTGTGGCAGAAGATATGGAGTTCTGACTGGGAGAAATCAGACCTCAGCTTTGGAATGTAGGTATTTCTCCTGGATTTGGTGTCAAAGTCCCAAAATTCACCAACTCAACTCAACTCAAATTTTATTTATATACTACATTTAACATGACAAAGTCAACCAAAGTGCTGCACAGGTTAAAAGAAAACAAAGGGAAAACAATGCAATATAAACAGACATTAACAGACCACCTCTGCGAAGCGGTCATTATCAAGACGAGTCACCACTGAATTCAGCGATTGACCAATGTCCAATCAGAATCAAGCATTCAACCAAGCAATGTAATAGACATATAACAGGCATTAGAAAGCAAGAAGCAAACAGTGCAATATAAACAGACATTTGCAGGCAAAATAAAAGGCACAAACTAGCAAACATTTGCTTCCAGTGAGGGGAAAACAGGGCTACCTCAGCTTTCTCTAAAGTCCAAGGAGAAAAAATAAGTCTTTAGCAGGGATTTAAAAATGTTTTGGATCAGCTGCAAACGCCTAAGCAGCGATTGGTCGATGCCAACATACAGTGAAATGCAATAGTCCAGTCAACAGAACACAGGAATCTACTACAGTATATTAAAAATCACACCGTGTGAAGTGAGGGGCGCTCTTATCATTATACATCATCATACATCATCTCATGAACAACTGAATTTATGTGATTGGATAGCCAATTTGCTCATCTACATATATGACCTAATTTCTGCAAGCAATCATACAGAGATGTTCCCTTAAATAATGAATGGTTATTATTAAAGGATGGGGTTTAAACATTGCTTCAGTCATCAAATCAATTTCTGTAGGCCTACGTTTTGCTTTTTAATCATTTCCATTTCCATTCCAATTTTCCAATGCTAGTAAGGCAAGGCTGATAAAAGTATTAAACTCCCAAAATTCACCATTCACCTCTGTTAAAAGGTTTCTGCTTTGTTAAAAAATGAAAGTCTTAAAGGGACACTTTTTGCAAAATAATATATGTTAATGACGTTTAGATCTAGAACACTTTCCCTTTTCACTGTTAAAATCAAAAATATCTAAAATCACATAATACACACATAAAGACCCCCAGGAAAGTGTTCAAAATCTTCTAAACGCCATTAACATATATTTTGTTGCAAAAAGGTTACCCTTTAAGTCCTCTTAAATGAGTCAACCGACTGGTGCTCTCAGGTGGGCGGGGAGGGCGTTCCACAGTTCGGGGGCGACCGAGCAGAAGACACGGTCACCCATGATGCGCAGGTTGGTCTTGGTGGGTAACAGGGTTTGAGGCGGTTAGTGTTTTAAGAGCGGAGGTTGCGAGTTGAGGGTTGAAGGGAGACTCATTCCTTGAGGTAAGAAGGAGCGTTGCTACGCACTCTCATCAGGAACCTAGCAGCACTGTTTTGGATGTACTGGAGAATTTGAAGGCCCTTGCTAGGGATCCCGATGAGAAGTGCGTTGTTGTTACACTTACAGTAATCTAGTCCTGGAATAGTTTTTCAGCATCAGGCAGAGTGAGGTTGGGACAGAGATTGGCTATGTTCTTTAGGTGGAAAAATTAGGTTTTGCAGAGGCGTTTGATGTGGGCCTCATAGTTGAGGCGGGGGTTCATTTTAACAACACCCAGGTTTGTGACGACAGATGCAAGTGGGATGTCTTGGCCAGAGAAGGTGATGCTTGTTATGGGGGATGATTGAACCTGATGTGGGTTCCGATGAAAATGGCTTCTGTTTTGGAGCTGTTTAATTACTGCTCTTCTCTAGCAGTTTGAGAGAGCAATGCTGGCAGATCAGCATGGAGGCATTTACAGTAGTTGAAATTGGAGATGATGGAAGCTTGGATAAGGATGGGTTCACTCCTCCTTGGTGAGGAAGGTCTGCTCCTCCAGATGTTGTAAAGCACAAAGCTATACAGGAATGAGTGATTGCTGCACATGTGTGCCTTGAAGGACAACTGACAGCCCAGGATCTCTCTCAGATTGTTGAAAGTTTGAGCAAGCATCATCTATGGGTGTTGTCGATGGAAATGGACCCAGGTCTATAAGATCTATGATGCAAACCTGAGGACAGACAACACAAGAATCAAAGATTCAATAGATACAATAACACCATATTTAGAAAGAAAGAAAGAAAGAAAGAAAGAAAGAAAGAAAGAAAGAAAGACAGAGGGATGGAAAGAGGGAAGGACTAGAACTCCATACCTCTCCTACTTAACTTTTGGCTAATCCCATGCAAAGCAGTGCATCTTATATATATATATATATATATATATATATATATATATATAAGAACCACTGCTCAAAATAGTGATTGATTATTAATAGATTATTTCATTGATCTATTTGGCACTGTTGGAGGTGCGACAGTCCTAGCAGAAAGGGGACAGGGAAATGTAACAATAGCAGAGATGACAAAAGGAAAACTACAATTAACATGCACGTTATCTGTCCGTTTTACGAAGGATAGAATCAGTTAGAATCTTTTCAATCTCCCCCAAATGAGTTCCACAATCCATATTCAAACTACTAGAAAAATAAATGTATCTGGCAAACTAGGAGACCAAGAATTAGGCTGTTAAATAGAACAAAACTATACTATATCACTATCCATTTCTCAGCCAAGAGTCTCGGAAGAAGATTAAAATAAACAATATATGGGTTAAACATACGTTGAAAATCTGGTTCTCTGTGCAAAAACAAGATTGCTACGACTCTATCAAGAGTCATTCATATTGTGGGAAGCAGAAAGCGTGTTAACCCCTTGTAGGTCTGCTATTTTTGAAAAATCGTGAAAATGTGGCGTAAATCTTTGAATATATATTCTTTCAGAGCGAACGTTTTTGCTTCTGGGGGAGGTCCCTGGAATAACATATTTTCAGATGGGGGCCGACGGCCAAATACAGATAATTCTGGGGCTCCTTGACATGAAATAGTTTGAGAACCACTGTCATAGAAACATAGGGTTTTTCAGAAAACTGTCATGATTTAGAAGGCATTTATAGAATCGTCCTCAGGTCGAAATGGTGTTAATGACAATTAACCAACTGTTTGACGGAATTGTATACAAATCTTTCTCCCAGCTTCAAGGTAAGTTTGTCCTGACTTGTCGGACAACACTCTTCATATTAAGGGACAATGGGAAATGGAGTTGAACATTGTGCTAGAGGGTGATGTTTGGGAAAATATATGTCATAGAGGGCTAGATAGTCAATTATGGAAAGAATTTGACTGGAAATTTAAAATGAGGTTCTTTAGGACCGCTCTGACAGCCTGTCCATTTAAGCCCAACTCCACTAACAAATGTTGGAGAAATTGTGACATGGTTGGCGATCACAGAATAGGGATGCTAGATTTCAAGTGGAAAAATGGAGTCTTGTGACATACTTACTGCTGCAGTGAAGTGAATTTCCCTACTATGCCACCTGTGGCTGCTGCTAAAGGAGGAAAGGCTCCCCCTGCTGTCCTAGAGTGGCAGCACACCAACTCAGCATTCACTGGAGCCTGGCCAGGCAGGAGAATTGCAAAGGAGACGAGGTCAAAGGGTGAAAGTAAAGGGAACGAGAATGCTAACAGAACAAGTGTGTGTTGATAGATAGTTAATATCTCTGCTGTCTGGAAGAAACCACCTAACTCCAAAATGTTCATTTTTCAGGAAATGATAAAACATCCAGCTCAAGTGGAGTTAAGAGGTTTTTGTCGAAGCGCTATTTAATACTTTTCAGGTTCAATATTTTTAACCATGGGTAAAGGGTGTTCAATATGTACAGTGGTCCCAACTCCACTCTAAAATCTTGAAAGTGTCCGTGGCCCACCCATCTGACCACTTAACACGGTTGATCCATCCTGATGAACATGTTCAAGGTTCAAGGTTTCTTTATTTTTGTCTCCGGAGGGAGAAATTTGTCTTGGACCCCAAGGACCCGCCCTGCAGCACACAGTGACTCGTACAACATTTAAATAACACACTCTGGGGAAGAGAACGTGCAGGTTGTAAACAAACAAGCACTATATTGACAATTGGCTGACATCATTGACATGCAACTAAATTGTGATATTTAGTTTGTTCAGTAACAGTGGTCTCCCTGTCTCTCCAGCTCTTTAATAAACAGAAAATACATGTTCAGGTAGGTGACAACATTTCAGCCAATCAGGAGCTTAATTTTTATAGTGTTCTAGTTCCAATTTTGTCTGCTCATTAATTTGTGTCATCACTTACAAATACACTAATTTAATCTGTATCCTGACTGCGTTCTCTATCCTGATTGTGATTGGACAAAATTGGTATCATGACCTGAAAATGCATTTTCTGAGGCATGGAGAATCATGTTACTGAACAAACCCACAGTTTAGGCCCCAGTGAGATTTGAACTCACGACCCCTGGTTTACAAGACCAGTGCTCTAACGGTCTAACCCACTGATTTGTGGGTCGTTGACACATTTTTTGGTTCCCTTAATTTTTTTGTTTCCTAATTATTATTTCAAAACATTTTCAAACAACATTCCCAAAAAAACAACGTTTTTCATTAATTAAAAACAAATTCAATTATTTTCAGTAATTTCATTGAAAAAGCAAAGACATCCCATAAATAAGAAAACAAATGTTTAAGATGTAGTGAAAATAGCCTAACTTGACTGAGACAGAGACCAAAAAGCAAGTGACATTCGAAATGCTCTCAAATGCTTTGCCATGTTATGGTATGGTTTGTTATTATTGTATTCTTTTATCATCTCATCCCCCTCTTGCAGTGTTCAGATGGAGGAGGTGGAGCTGTGATATGTGAACAGAGACACTGCTTCCAGCTTCTCACAGTGCTGTGGTGGCAAGGGGGATACCAAGCCTGTCTTTGTTTTGCAATATCATGGTAGTATTGTATATTTGTCTGTCATTGTTTCGATGAATTGAATACAAAGGACCCCAACGGAAACAAGCCATAGGCTTTCTTGGGTTGAATTCCTCTTAGCAGACCTTGTATTGAACTGTACTTTCCTGTGCTGTTTTCTGCATACTGTTAATAACGTATTCAATCAATCAATGGTCCTGCACTGGCCAGTTTTGTGTTTCATTACAAAGTCTGGCAGGCATGAAAGACAATGAAACACTAATGTAACTGGCAACTACACAAGAGACAATCTTTTAATAAATGCTGATCAATGCTGTTCCATACTTGGGTGAATTATTTGACACCATTGATCATAATATTATTTCTAATTCCTATTAACAGATGACAACAGTGGGTTGGCATATCAAGGGATGCTTTGCAGATGTACTCACTTTGTGGATGTACTCAAGAACTCAGGAGCGCAAAGCACCAATGAGGTGGTCAGATGTATGGAGAACCGGGATGACTGGAATCGACAATGGAGGCCTCGTCTGAGGACGACCTAGAGAGAGCAGTGGTGTCCATAATATTTTACAAATCAGCATTTTGTATAATTTTTTAAGTTTCCCCTTCCTACTATAAAATGTTCAATGACTGCGTACCTAGAAGCATCTTATGACAAATACAAAAATAATAATGTATCAATATTATGCTGTACATCAAAGAAATGTATTAATCAAACAAAAGCTCAAATCTACACTGTCATGCAGTGAGCCAGTGACTAGAACTATACATGTTTTACACTTGGCTCTATCTTTTGCATCTCCAAACTTTTGTGTTGACCTTTACTTACTGTGTGCCTGTATGTGATGACTGCTGAACTTTCATCAACTGAGGCTTGGAGTTCCTTAACTTTCTTCCACTTTCCCATATAGCACTTCTGTTGGACACCATGCAGGACAGCCATCTACATGCAGCTCTAAGACAAATTCATATTCAACTTAGAGATTGTGGTGACAATTGCTTAGGTGCAGTAAGCTGGTTATAATTGGAAATTAAACCGTTAAGCTACTTAGTAACAAAAACAATACTTTATAATTTGACAGCAAATATTTATTTAACAAAGTATGGTCTAATAACGGCATGGCTTCACTGTGGATCTGTGTGTAATTCACACAAAAATATATATGTATGTATATTTGCTATATTTAAAAAAAGATCTGAGATTTACTACTTCCTTGGACTACTTACTGTCAACGTGCACAAATAATTTGACACTGATCAGTCCAATGGTTTGCAAGTGCACTCACAATAAACTATGGCCAAATTCATGGGAACATATACACACAGTTCCAACATATTGTCGCTGTCGGGTTGAAACCTTGCATGTGTGAAACCATTACTTTTCAGGGAATGGAAAAGAATTGTGTTACAATGGATCCAATGTAGTTATTATTTAGTCAGAACAAGCTCTTAATACTTATTCATTGGTTAAATATTTATTAAACACACAGACAGAGCCACTCTCAACCTGGTGTCCATATTTTGTGCATGTCATTAAAGGCGATATGCATGAAAATAGCAGATCTACGACCTCAAAAGAGCTTATAGATCTGTTATTTGACACTTTGTGCGACACTGTCACACAGAAAAGTATAAAAAAGGGCATGAATTTATGAAAAAACACCAACAAGATGAAACATGATATAAATACAAGGTTAAAACCTGACAGTGATGATATGCTGAGGTTTTGAGCCATGATTTTGCAGCAGTGAAACATAAAAGCAGATCTAAATCTAACTGGCATCATTGTTATGTTGTGCTCGTGCTGGCTTTACTTTAATAGCAGTGGTGGAAACTGGAAAGTAACTAAGTACATTTACTTAAGTACTGTACTTAAGTACAATTTGAGGTAATTTTACTTTACTGGAGTATTTCACATTTTCAGTACTTCTACTCCACTACATTTCAGAGGAAAATATTGTACTTTTACTCCACTACAATTATTTGAAAACTTTAGTTACTTTGTAGATTTTGATTATTATTACAAAACATACATTAACCACTTCAGCCCTATATATATACACATTTCGATCATTTGAAAATAGTCAATCTGCAAGCTCACAATGGTCACAATGCGACGCATTGTGAGCTTGTGTGAGCTTTGTACTTTTACTCAAGTGCATTTTGAATTCCAGACTTTTACTTGTTACAGCATATTTCTATATTGCAGTATTGATACTTAAGTAAAACATGATATAACATCACATGTCATTTCACATTATGTCCAATAGGCGGCGGTGCTGCATCAGTCAACACAAAATCTCATAACACAACAACCATTAATAAACCTATTATACCAGTGGTTCCCAAACATCAGGACAGTCAGGGCCCACTTGAAAAAAAAATCTCACAAGCATGTGCGGCCCACCCATCTGAATCTGATCAGTGGTCACTGGTCTGGTCAGATGGGTGGACCACATGCATTTTCAGAGGATATTTATTTTAAGGATCAATCAATGCATTGTGTTTTGGCTTGCATCAATGGAACTAACTTAGTATAGGCCAACTCGATTTCATTACAATTTCAAAAGATTAGAATTAGAAAATGTACTGTAAAGAATGAATATTCAGATGAGGTTACCGTTACTCTTTACCCTTCCAGTGTAGACTGTATCCTGGCATCCATGCAGTTGTATAATTCTGTACTAATTAGTACGGGCTGTAGGCCTACCTCTTTGGCGTTTTGGAGCGATTGCGTTTTGGTATTCTTTTCATATTAGTTTCATTGGCCCAGCGCCCAGCAGCACCCATGCTCGACGTCAACAACAGTTCTCTGTTAGTGAGGTCACTGAATGCGGCGTTGTCAAGTGTGCTTCGTGTCTCTTTGCCACCCTCATTCGAGTCTGTTGGATAAACACAACAAACATTTAGAAATGTGAACCTTTTCATTTTTTGGTTCATTTTAGCACTGAAGATAAACCAATTTGAAAACTAATGTCTAAAAATGTCAATGCTTTGAAAGAGGTTCTCCACGTCCTCCACCAACTCTGGGACGACAGCTTCCACATCCGATCCGTGCTCCTTATGGTACTCCTCAATTTCCAGCTTTAGGGCTTGGACAGCATCTCCACACGTCTTAGCCAACTCCTTCTGCTTCCCTACAGCACAACTGTGACTGGTTGTGATGGCCATTTTGCTCAGCCTTTCAACAAAGACTGCAGCCTTCTTACTGTAGTAGCATACTGTAGTATGCTGTTTAAATAATAAGCAAAAGCTGACATGCGGTTCTCTCTTCCTCTCACAGCTATAGCGGCTGCAGCACAAGTAACAGGCCGAGAATCTTTGGTGACAGTGGAAAAAATGGATAGCAAGAATGGTGATAGACGTCTGAGATCTGACTCCAAGTGTTCAAAAGAATAGGACTTAAGATCCTCAGCTGCTGTCTTCAACAACCATTGTCATGCTTACAGAGGGCTTGGCATTCAATGTCAATTAAATGTAAAATCTGTTCCTCGACCTCTTCTGCTAGCTCCTTGTGCTTTCAGACATGACATCATGTGGCAGCCAAGTACTTCGATGTCTTTCTTTTGACTGATACCTGTCCATTCAAACTCTAGACAGGCCCAAAGTTATTAGTGCAGCAGTGCAGCTGGTGAAAACTAGAGTTCTCAACAGGCCCGAAAATTAAGGCCCGGCCCTACCAGGGCCCTCATCAAACCCTGCATACTCAAGACACTGCCCCCGCTGCCACCCTTAGGTCTCCATATATGGAGCTGACCTGTTCTGACATTCCATATGTTGATCTGACCTCACCAAACCCTGTACACTCAAGATACGCAGCATATATGGCCAGACCTCATCAAACCCTGTACAATCAAGACACTGCCCCCGCTGCCACCCTTAGATCTCCATATATGGAGCTGACCTGTTCTGACATTCCATATGTTGATCTGACCTCATCAAACCCTGTACAATCAAGACACTGCCCCCGCTGCCACCTTAGAGTCTGCCGTCACCCAGGCGGATGCATGAAGGTGAGGTGAGGTCGGTTATCGCCCTCAGGGCGTCTTACTGGTTTATTATTCTGTTGGCTGCTGTTGTTCTCCGGGGAATCCATTTTTGAGGGGCGCTAGGCCGCTAGCCCCTCCTGGTTTAATGTTTGTCTTTAGTTCAATGTTTGTTTTGTAAACACCATTGACAATGAAGGGAAAATGTACGTCATAATGTGCCTCATTACGTCATATTGTCTTTATAGTGTTAATGGCGTTCAATGTTAGTGTTGGCACCGTTTGTTTTACATCACCATTACATCACCTAATCAACATGAGTTAGACTTTAATGTATTAGCGCCCCTCACTTCACAAGGGTGTGATTTTTCTAGTTCTTTTCCATCTTTAACATCCACTGGAACTCGTGTTTTTTTCCTTCTGTTGCTGATGGTAACGATTGCTGCCAGTTACAGTTACCACCACCCTTACCTGTATTTATTTTCTTTTGTTTGAGGGGCGCTATACAGCTTTTGTCCACACGTCTCAATATTTGCCATTGACAATGAAATGAGAAATTAGGTCAAATGTCCACCAAATATGACACAACACAAACACTAAATGCCATTGACAATGAAGGGAAAATTTAGGTCATATGTAGACGAGCAAATCGGCTAACCAATCTAATAAATTCAGTTCAATGAAAGGAGAAATTAGGTCATATGTGCCTTTATCCACACACGTCTCATATTTGCCATTGACAATGAAAGGAGAAATTAGGTCAAATGTCCGCTAAATGACATAAATGTGTGGCAACACAAACATTAAATGCCATTGACAATTAAGGGAAAATGTACGTCATATGTAGACAAGCAAATCGGCTAACCAATCACACGGCGCCCCCACTTCACACGGGTGTGATTTTTCTTTTTCTTAGTGCTCTTGTCTCTTCTCTATCACCAGACCCTTTCGCCAGCTCCCACATGATGTTGTGGGGGAGTCCTGACTGCTCCAGACCGTACTGAATAACTGCTAGTTTGCATAAGGATTTAAGACTAGGGCTTAGATCTAGGATGAACAAGTCCCCGAGCCCATTAAATCCTCCAAATATAATGATGCGATCTCCCACCATGCAACAGCACATACAATTCTTTTCATATGGACTTTTCCCCATGGGCTCAACCTTCTTCCAGGAGAAGGTCTCTGGATTGAACTTCCACAGATCATTCATGTCCTGCTTCCAGTTGACGCCACCACATATGTACAGCTCTCCATTGTAGGCAAAGGCTGAATGACCCCAGCGATGGTCCGGATAAAGCTGTTGAGAAGGCGTTCTCAGCCAGCAGTTGGATTCTGTGTCAAACACTCTCATTCTGGTGTATCTCATTTTTCCCCCCCAGCCCCAGAGTACAAACATCTTTGTCTTGATTATGGTAGCAGAGTGCCAAGCACGTGCTGAAGAGTCTACAGTGTTAATTAAAGTCCAGACAATTGTGGTGGTGTCCAACTTGTGGATGTCATTGTATGTACGCTTTATATCTATACTACATCCTCCGTAGATATACATGACAATCCCCAAGGCACACGCTGAGTGGAAACACCTTGCCTCTGGAACAGTCCCATACATCTTAGGTCTGAACCAACTGTGGGTGTCGACATCAAATCCATAAAGAAAGTTGCAGGAACCACTCCCACCCCAGATGTAGACAAAATCTCCTATTAGCACAGCTGTGTGGCCCCAGTGACTGGAGGGAACCTCAAGGGGACGTTGTCCTCTTCTATTTGTCACTGGTGGCAGCTTCCTCCAACGTAAAGACACAGTGTTGAAGATCTGCACACCAATCTGATCCTTGCTGGTTGTGTCACTGTACCATCCAAAGGAGTATACATAGTGCCTCACTGCTACAGCAGCAAGTTTGTATTTTGAATATGTTCCTTTCAGATGCACTGTGCAGTGAAACATGTCAGACAGCAGTGAAACCTTTGGGTCACACTTAATTTACCCTGCAGTATTTTTCTCTTGCTCTGTAAATGTATTTTAATAACTGCTGTGCTGACTATGTCAACTGAATGTTCCTCACGGAATCAATAAGGATATTTTGATAATCAGTTGACTCTTCCTCTGTAAAGAAATGGTCTACTGTGAGCTACCACTTATATTGGTACAGCAGCACAAACATCACGCAAAGCTTGGATAATCTGCAAAGCCGATGGTTGAATTGACCAAGCCGATTCCTGTTGTTCTTTATCCTACCATAAAAGCATAACATCTCTGTGTATGCTTGTAACTGTAGCTACACAACTCTAGAGACGGCCAACAATTGGCTTCAAATTCAGCGCACACATCAAAGGGGACCCGAGGGAGTGTGTAGCACTTTGCGTTGAGTCAGTCGGATAAGCCAGTGGTTCTCAAACAGGGGTCTGAGATGCCCAGCGGTCCTTGAGAAGTTGCGGGTACATTTGGTCCCATTAGTACACTCTGAGTCAATCCGGAATCTAGTGTTTAGGTCCCAGAGATTGTGTTGTACACACCTGTGTGTGTGTGTGTGTGTGTGTGTGTGTGTGTGTGTGTGTGTGTGTGTGTGTGTGTGTGTGTGTGTGTGTGTGTGTGTGTGTGTGTGTGTGGTCGCACATTTTGTGTATATTGCATAAGTCAATTCTGAAGTGCGATTCATGGAAGTGAGTGAAGATCTGTGATTTGTGGCCTACAGTGTTGATTTCGTCGACTAAAACTCTGACGACTACTTTCCACTGACGAAAACCATATATATACAGTATCTATATCTATCTATCTATATGACCCTGGATTCCTGGAATGTCAAGATCTGATAGATAATGGCCCAGATCGCCCTTCGATTACTGAGGAGAAATCTATTCTCTGGATTAACAATTTACAATTTAGGCATTTAGCAGACGCTCTTAATCCAGAGCGATTTACATTAAGCAAGAACAAAAGCATGGGAATACATCACATATATAAAAAGCATTTATCAAGAAACATAGCTAGAACATATCTATATAATGACACTGTACATATAAACTATACATATATACTATACTATGCTGTACATATATACTATGAAGTGCTATGACTACATACAATGCAATTATTGTGCTGTCTAAATAACATGCTATAAGTCTGTATCAAATGCTATCTAAGTCTAAAAAGTGCTGTCTAAGGGGGTAGGGTAAGTGCTATGGGCCATGGTGGAGTCTGAAAAGGTGGGTTTTCAGACTACGGTGGAATATTGGGAGTGATGCTGCAGTTCTGACTGCAACGGGGAGTGCATTCCACAGTTTTGGAGCCAGAAGGGAGAAGAGTTTGGGACGTGTGGAGCGTTGTCCCGGCGTTTTTAGTGAGGGTACTTCCAGCTTCCCTGCATTGGCTGATCTGAGTGCGCGGGAGGGTTTGTAGGGTTCAATCATACTTGCAAGATATGGGGGCGCCATACCTCTGGTTGCTTTGAATGCCAGCATCAGGGTTTTGTATTCTGTGCGGGCAGCGACCGGGAGCCAGTGGAGGGAGCGGAGCAGGGGGGAGACATGTGAGAATTTTGGCTGGTTGAAGACCAAGCGAGCTGCGGCATTTTGGATCAGTTGGAGAGGCTTAAGTGCACATGCCGGTAGGCCAGTAAGGAGGGCGTTACAATAGTCGAGTTTTGACAAGACTGTTGTCTGGATTAGGAGCTGGGCTGATTCCTGGGTGAGGAACGGTCTAATTCGTCGTATGTTATAGAGTGTGAACCTGCAGGATCGAGTGACAGCTGTGATGTGAGTTTTGAACGAGAGCTGACTGTCCAGGACAACACCAAGGTTCCTGGCTGTTGGGACAGACATTACCAGGGCGTTGTCTACGGAAATAGTTAGCTCCCGCATAGGGCAGGACTTAGCTGGGAAGAAGAGATTAACATCCTGTCCTATACGTCGGAATAGGGAATGGATATGGACATAGCTGAATTTCACCCATAGCCTACCCTACCGTCTATCCTCATCAGATCCCATGCATTGTATATTGTGTGATGTGCATGGGATCATATTATAATCATGCCTGTCATGTGGCCACACTTACATAAATGGCAAATGCGCTGATCAGGCACCTAATAATTCAACTCTAAATGTGTCAACTGAATATACTGGTAAACTGGTCAAATCTGTTTGAATTTGCATCATGTCTAAATAATTATGCATCCAAGCAATAGATCCTTTGACTTCTTTTTTACATCACAAATGTCCAGAACGGGGATGAATGGGCTTAAGTGGTTAATGTAAAAAGTACATGTTAAAGAAAATCACACCAGTGTGAAGTGATGGACACTCTTATCATCGTTCATCATCTCATTCCGGCCAATTCGAATTTGTGTCCTCGCTGTCTCACAATGTTTGTGTTTACACAAACACTCAAAATGGTCCATTCATTGTCATGTTTGTGTTAGGACAAAGTTTGTCTCACACACACACACACACACACACACACACACACACACACACACACACACACACACACACACACACACACACCAAAAGCTGGACATAGGAGGGGATATCGCCCCTCAAAAATATTTAGTATCTCTGAGGACGCCCTCCTAGAGCATTGGTTCCAGACCTTTTTATACTGAAGTAACACCTAAGAAGATATTTGGCTCTCCAAGTAACACCATAACAACTGATGTTAAAATACAGGAGCGAATACCTGCCCTTTTTGTCCCAGACGGCCTGTTGAAGACCTGGATGCTTCGCTCAGCTTACTCAGCAGTCTATACCATCTCTCTGAGGAAATCATTGATCCTGGAACACAGGACATTAGTGATTAGAGAACATAAGCCCTATCCCTACTCTGAGAATGTCATAATAGGCAAACATTCTGCCAACATAGCAGATCTACAAGTTGAAACGCATTGTGACACATTTCTGTCACACAGCAAAGTATAAAATAGAGCATGAATTTATGAAAAAACACCAAAAGGATGAAATTATATAAATACAAGGTTAACACCTGACAGCGATGATATGCTGAGCTTATGATCTCATTCTACAGAATGAGATCATATTGACATCGGTAATATCGGTTATCGGCCATAATTAATTATATCGGATATCGATATCGGCCAAAATGTCTTATCGGCACATCCCTACAAGGGATGCTTTACAGTGATGTAAATCATATTTTACAAATCAGCTTTTTGTATACTTTGCAATGAGTTTCCCCTTTGGTTCTTATTTACGTGCGTGTATACCATTTTCAACGACTTCGTCTGCGTACTTAGGAGCATCTTATGACAGACGCAAAAATAATAATAAAGTATAAATAGTATTATGTATTAAAGAAATGTATTAAAACAAACAAAAGCTAAAAAAAAAAAGTGCAGTGACTAGAACTATGAATATGTTACACTTGGCTCACTCTTTTCCATTTACAAACTTTTGTATTGACCTTTACTTACTGTGTGCCTGTGGGTGCTGAGTCCCCACATCCCCTCCTAGCAGCCACTTAGAAGTTCTGTTGGACACCATGCAGGACAGCCATCTGCTGGACATATCAAGTACATGCAGCTCTAAGACAACTTCATATTCCACTTGGAGACTGTGGTAACATAAGCAATTATTGCTTATGTGCAGTAAGATGGTTATTATTGGAAATGAAACCGCTAAGCTACTTAGTAACAACAACAATACATTATAATTTGACAGCAAATATTTATTTAACAAAGTAAGGTCTAATATCGACATGGCTTCAC
This sequence comes from Electrona antarctica, assembly GCF_951216825.1. Taxonomy (NCBI): domain Eukaryota; kingdom Metazoa; phylum Chordata; class Actinopteri; order Myctophiformes; family Myctophidae; genus Electrona; species Electrona antarctica. Next base: position 24,940,352 of record NC_136798.1, read on the forward strand.
TGTGGATCTGTGTAATTCACACACAAAAATATATATGAAAATTTGCAATATAAAATATATATATATATTCAGAGATTGACTACTTCCTTGGCCTACTGTCAGTGTGCAAACAATTTGACACTGATCAGTAGTAGTAGTTTGCAAGATTAGTCGCGGAGGTGCAGACACACAAACTATGTGCAAATCTAGATGGCTCGCTCCTTGGTGCCACACCAAGCTACAAGCTCACGTGTTGCAATGAGATGCATTGTGAGCTTGTAGCAGCTATTTATTACTATTATTGCACACCACCATTGTACAACTAAGTATAATACAGGGCTTATGTGTTGTTTAATCAGACTACTCGATTTAGTTGATAAGACTAAGTCTAAATATGGTTCATTGGTAACTTGTGATATATATAGCAGGGTAGCTCTTCAGAGCAATGAGGCCCATGTCTGGGCTCAATCATTTTCCTGTACCTCTGCTGCACTCACAAGAAAAGTTCAAAGTTCTCCACAGAACTCATTACAGTAAAGCAAGATTATCTAAAATATATCCGGGAGTGACGGACAGTTGCGATAGATGTTCACAATCACCAGGAAATCTGTCCCATATGTTCTGGTCTTGCCCCAAATTGTTACCATTCTGGAAATCTTTCTTTGACATCATTTCTGAGGTGCTGGAGACAACCATTTTGCCTTGCCCCCAAATTGCAATTTTTGGAATCCCGGAGGAGGATGTAGTTTTACCCATAAAGCAACTTAATGTTATTGCCTTCGCCTCATTAATCGCCCGCAGGAGGATACTTTTACAGTGGAAGGCAGAGTCCCCTCCCTCAGCTAAATCATGGTTGATTGACGTTATGTCCTTTCTGAAACTTGAGCCAATTATTATTATTATTATTATTATTATTTTTATTATTTTTATTTAATTTTTGTATTAATTTTATGTATCTTATTTTACCCCCCTTTTAAGTTGTTTATTAATTATTTCTGTGAACATAACCATGTGATCCCTTTCTTTGTATCTTAGTTATGTACTCAACCTATTGGTTTTATACCTGTATATGTTGTTTGTATGTCTGGCCTCGTGGGGAAAGATGGTGGGTGGGTGGGGAGGATTGGGAGTTGTGGGAGAAAATTTAAAAACAGTTGTATTTTCTTTCTGTGAAACTTGCATATGATGTCATACTCTTTGAATAAAATGTATTAAAAAAAAACACACACACAGACAGAGCCACTCTCAACCTGGTGTCCACTGTCCATATTTTGTGCATGTCATTATAGCTAAAGATCTACGACCTTACACAAGAGCTTATAGATCTGTTATTTTTGTGTGACATGACACTGTCACACAGCAAAGTATAAAATAGAGCATGAATTTATGAAAAAACACCAAAAGGATGAAATTATATAAATACAAGGTTAACACCTGACAGCGATGATATGCTGAGCTTTTGAGCCATTCTAGAACATAAATGTGTATGCTTTTGCAGCAGTGAGACATAAAAGCAGATCTAAATCTACTGTCACCTAATAGTCACCATTAATAAACCTATTATACACCAGTGGTTCCCAAACATTTCTCAATCAGGGCAGGGTCCACTTGAAAAACTCACAGACATTTGAATCTGATCACTTAAAGTGGTCAGATGGGCGGACCATTGTGCATTTTCAGAGCATATTTATTTTCAATTAATGCATTGTGTTTTGGCTTGCATCAATGGAACTAACTTAGTATAGGCCTACTCGATTTCATTACGTTTTCAAAAGATTAGAATTAGAAAATAGTAAAAATACTAATCGTAGTCTATAAAGACTATAAGAATGACTATTCCGATTGATCTTTACCCTCCCAGTGTAGAATTATGTAGCCTAGTCTAATCAGATTATGGGGTATGGGGGTTCCCCTGGCACCAAATCCTTCCAGATGGGGGTCCACTGCCCTAATGTATCAATTTGGGGGTCCTTTGCATGAAAATGTTTGAGAAACTGAAAGGATTTACTTTATTATTTGCGGCAACATTTCGATCTGACAGGATCTTCATCAGGTGAGGTCTATGACCATGGTGAAGAGCTGTTTCGTTCTCACGGCATCTTTAATCTAGAATCATGTGATCGAATCGTTGCCGCAAATATTTAAGTAAATCCTTGCCTGGAAAGTGGTGTGCGTGTTCTTTGACTGTGTTTTGGAGCGATCGCGTTTTGTTATTCTTTCCATATTAGTTTCATAGGCCCAGCAGCCAGCAGCACCCACCGTCGATGTGCGTGCTTTGAAACACTTATCTCCCTACTGACAAGCAAATACAATAAATGTGGCCAACACAACAGTACTCATGTGTCTTGAGACAGACTGTTCAAAGGAAAAGTGGGCGCTGTTTTCCTTTATGTTTTGCCAATGGGTTCTCACTCAGAACGATAAAGAACGAATAACCATCACAATGATAAAAAAGCAGCATCTTATAAAGCACACGAAACTGGAGTTATATGTTCACGTTCTGTTCTCCAGACTCAAGAGTTTCGTTTCAGCAGCACTTGACCATATAATTAATGATTAATACCATGGAATGGAGAGGTTTCAGTTGGTACTGGTAGCTAGCTAGCTAGCTAGCTAAGCTAGCTAGCTAGCTAGCTAGCTAAGTTTGTTAGTTAGCAAACGTCTACAAACTATTCTTTAAACAAATAAACATGAACGGACAGTGTTTTCAGTTAGAAATGCATTTTTTTTTTAAGTTTACCTTCCAGTTCTGATTGGTTGTTTAACGTGAGCTCGGACGCAACAGTTGAGTGACGTATGGGGCCGGTTATCATTTTGAACTTGGAAACACGACGCCGATTGGCTCGGCGCGCCGTTGCTAGGATACGGCGACATACGTCACGCGTCCACAAAGGTACGAGCGCGTTGAACAACCATATTTGGACCGCCGACAATACTCCTCCAGCCAATCACAGCTCGACTCACCAACGGCATAAAAGCGGGACGCACAGAGGCTACTGTACATTTTGTGTTTGTGCTGCGCAGAGTGTAGGTCGTTTTCAGACAGAGAGAAGCACACGTTGGAGTTTTGCAGAGTTATCGGTTGCTGTTTGGAGGACTTTTAAGAAAGACTTTGTGTCTTTGGATGTGCATTTGTGCACCTACATTATCCAGCTGATTCCTGCAGACCTGGGCTGCCCTTTTAAAGGACATATTCACGTGAGAGAGAAAGAAGCCACAAACAGCATTAGCATGCCCGGCAGCACGGGGGCAGCAGACGTTAGGACCAACCTGATCATCAACTACCTGCACCAGAGCACCACCGACGAGGACCTGATGTCTCTTTTCAGCACCATCGGAGTGGTGCAATCCGCCAGGGTCATCATGGACAAGGTCCGGGGCCACAGTTTGCAGTATGGGTTCGTAAACTACATGCACCATGCTGATGCAGCAAGAGCCGTCGAGACTCTGAACCGACAAAAGCTGCAGTCCAAAGCCATCAAGGTGTCGTATGCGCAGAAACGCAGTCCTGCCGTCAAAGACACAAAGGCTGTCGCGGATGGCCCGTCTAAGACCGTGAGCCCAACGGACGAAGAGCTGGAGCAGAGGTTCTCCAGCATGATTCTCGACGACGTGGAAGAGGCCAAGTCCTGTCCGGCGCCCGTTAAAGTCAAGGCGGAGGCCGGACAACAGCAGCCGTACGACCAGAAGCCTTCTCCGGGAGCCTCTGGCCAGCAGGCGGACGAGGCATCGCTGACCACCATCAAACAGGAGCTCCCCCCCACGCCCTCTGACCAGCACTCCGACCAGCTGGTTGTCGAGGCAATGGATAATTTCAGCAAGCTGCAGCTGTGCCACCAGCACCTCCAAATCCCCCCCGGACCCTCTGACCAGCGCCCTGACAAACAGGCTGCCGAGGAGGCGGAGGAGGCCTCCTGCAAACGGCTGATCGACCAGGAACCCGTCAAACCCTTTTTGGGCAAGAGCCTCTACCCAACGGCCAAGGTCACCAGCAGCCCCCAGTGCGAGGCAAAGCATCGCTCTGATGGAAAGGCGGAGCAGCAGCGCAAGCATCACCAGGGTGGCACGGGCAACAGGGTGCAGCTGCGCCGCTCGCCCCGCATCTTCGTCTACAACCTGGGCCAGGACGACGACGAGGACGTGCTGATCCAAATGTTTGGGAACTTTGGCGTGGTCACCGACGTCAAGGTGTTCCGAGATCTCCGCACCAACAAGTGCAGGGGACTGGCCTTCGTTACAATGGCAACCTACAAACAGGCCGTTGAAGCCATCGCCAGGCTCAACGGACAGCCTCTCGGAGACAACATCCTGAACGTTTCTTTCAAGATCCAGGACAACAAGAAAGAGAGGCAGACGTTTGCCAACCACGTGCCCGACTTTCAGCACAAAGAGAGGGCTGTGTTCAAGCTCAGTGACAATAGTATCCACGTAACTGTTCAGAACAAAAAGAGAGCCAGGTACACACTGGACGACCTGGAGAGAGATGGACACGGTGACACCCATCACTACGTCTTTACGCAACCTAAGCGTCAGCGAGCAGCACGCATGTGTTAATGTGTTCCCCACATGCCAGGAGCAGTGATTTAGGTGGCAAAGCCCCACACTCCTCCCCCAAGGACTAGGTGTCAACATTGGCAGTTGGCAAAAGCTCCACTGTTGGATCCAATGTTTCCAAATATTATGGACAACATACTGTAAGTGTAAATACTGTAAATATTGTTTTGACTGCCACCTACTTTTTATCTGATCTTGTTGTGTGCTTTCTGCTTTGCATATTTGAATCACTTTGACATTTAACATTTTTACTTCATTTGTAATGTTGCAATTGTTAATAAATCATATTTACTTAAATATATTTCTGATTTGCTTGTGGATCTTTTTTATGGTATGTTTTTATGTAGGCTAAGTACATACATTTAAATACAATGTGTGTGTTTAGAGGCTTGTCATTTTTAATGTAGGTCATGGGTTACTCACTAATGGTTTGATTTGGTACAGCCACCAGGTCTTTTGTTCAAAATAGCATCCTAGGGATTTATTTCAGTAACAGTATATAGAGGAATTCGTTTTTCTGATAAATTAGATAAATTGAAAGTAGGTCCTCTTTTCTTTAGCACCACTAAGGTACTACAATTTCAGACAACTAAACTAAACAGTGTACATGAACTGTAGCATCCCTATTCTGGGTGAATATTCAGAGATTTACAATCTAACAAGCTTGTAGATCGGCTATATGGGGCAATGAGATGGCTGTGTAGAGGCTAGAGGGGGAAAGGTGGGTAGTTCAAAGATAGAGCCCTTGGGGGGGCGCTGGTCAAAATGGACTATACTGCATTTAAGTATTTTTTTTTAAGACTAATTACGTTATGACTGTACTTACTGTAAAGCAGGACAACCTGTTAAAACGGTCAGAAAATCTGATGGATATAAGTGTGAGCCTAATCAATTACACATTGTCCTATGGTCCAGGTACGGAAGGCAGCATCAGTGAATACGGTAGAATATTATGAAAAGTATTAACAGGGGCTTGTGACTGAGTAAATGATAATTGACTGGATCCATTGGAACATACAGGTTATTTTATCCATTTTCTGAAAAAGACATACCCTATTGACCTGAATATAAGACCATGTTTTTTTCCAATGGAAATATCCTAAAAAACGGGGTCGTATTATAATTGGGGACTAGACTATTTGACATTCAATGTTATTTTTACACAAATGAGTCTTGAAAAATGGGGGTCATCTTATAATCAGAGTCGTCTTATATTGGGGACAATACGGTACAAGGTTTCCTCCGACAGCAATTATATATACAGTACAGTAGGGAGAAAAATAGACCCTCTGCAGAATCCAGAGGGCCAACATAATCCATGTAGGCCAACAAATACTGTACATCTACAAGGAACGGATCGCCTATGTCTATTGTCTATGATCTCAAATTGACAACATTAATGGCAAAATGTTAAATGGTCTACACTTAACCAAACTGTGTGATACACACATTCACAAGCTGGCTCAACAAAGCTTCCTCATTATTTTTTGGGGGAAATAAACTCCCAAGAGTTAGTCTTTCAACACTCCAGGCCGCCTAAAAATGCCTAAAACCTTCCCAATTTTATATTTTATTATCTCTCATTTCCGTCTGTTAAAGTAGTAGAGGTCAGATGGGTTTCCATTGAACAACATAACACCCCCTTGAGAAGGGGAAAGAAAATCTTTCTTCAATTACTAAGAACCATCAAATCTTGAACACGTTTGGGGCATGGTAGAAATGATCCCACACAACAATAAGAGATTACAGTAGCTGTCAGAACTCTAAATAAATTCTTCAATAATCACAATTGGAAATGTTGTGAATTTATTTATTTATCCGATGTTCTACAATTATCTGAAAATGTTGCATTTTCCAAGAATCACCTTTAACCACTTGAACAACATTGCTGTCGGACTCGGGAGGAAACCACCTAACTCCATTTCTGGCTTTGTTTTGGCATAAATCAGTGCTCTTGAACACCCTTTACGTCTGTGTGTTGTTTTGAAAATATTGAACCAATGGAAAGTAGTACAAAACACTGGACAAAACATCTTAACTCAAACTGTCTGCTAAAGCAACTAATTCCACCCCCTCTCATGAAAGTAATTGACAATATATAAAGTCACAACACAAACTTTGAGCTTTGTTTTCAAAATATACAGTTTTCTTCATTTCTTGAACGTTTTGGAGTTAGGTGGTTTCTTCCCGACAGCAGAGATATACACTACAGCAGAGGTGCCCATACTTTTTTGACTTGAGAACTACTTTCAAAATGACAAGCTCAACTAGATCTACCCACCAAAGAAATGTTATCCAATTGCTGAAAATAGTTAAACAATGTCCTTGAGTGGGCTTTGGAATAGTGGCGATGGTGTTACATATAAGACTAACGCACTTGGAATGGGAAATACAGAGGGAACATTTTGAATTGGTAGAGTTTTCTTGCATGTATAACAGGCAATCAAGTCACCTTAATACAAGTGGCAGATAATTTATTTTTGAGTGGTGTAAACCACTCCTACAACTGGCTTTTTTGTGCAGAAAAAATGAGCATGGTTGCTATGTTCACCCTGTTGTAATGACGTAATGAACCCCTAAAAATATATTATTTAAATGTAAAAAAATCACACCTGTGTGAACTGAGTGGTGTAAGGTCTGTCTGATGTAATGAAATCATGTCTGACGTAATGAAATCACACCCGGGTGTGATTTCATTACCTGGCTTTGTTTGTGCAGAAAAAATGAGCATGGTTGCTATGTTCACCCTGTTCACCCGGGTGTGATTTTTTTACATTTAAATAATATATTTTTAGGGGCATGTCATGTGGTCTACCTGCACAGGCTTTATGATCTACTGGTAGATCATGATCTACCTTTTGGGCGCCCCTGCACTACAGTATGTACTGTAGTGACCGGGGTCGCCCAGGGCTCTACTTACTTGATCCAAATCTCTTTGCCAAATTTAGCCAATCTACAATCTCACAATGCATTGCGTTTAGGCTAAGCTTGTAGATTTTCACAGAATGTTCGCCCCCAGAATAGGGACGCAAGGGTTCATGTGGTTACAATTATTCACATTAGACACCAACATTTTCCAGGCTGCCCCACAATTTCGAGGAAATCCCCTTTGGACGAGTGCTTGTAAATGGAGATGGTGAGGGTTAGATGTGATGATTTCATTCTAGTTTAGGAAGTGTAGTTCCTATCCTCACTGTGTCAGCTCCACCTGACAATGACATTCAACAGAGTGACATGATGAGCTCATGACCACCTTGTGCACAACGCTGCTCTATTGGTGAGTCTGGTGAGTGGTGACTGCCTCATGAGGGCCTTTAAGACAGATTCTTCTTTAGGGATTTACTCTACTAGCATATCACAGAGGAGGTTTGCCCAGTAGGCACTGGGGTAAGTGGCAGTAGCCATGGTGTGTCCCCCACTGTTTAGCCAGAGGCAGTTACCAGGCAGTTACCATGAACTACCACAAGGCGGCACTGCAGAAGTGCTATAATATAGAGGCTATTATACTTGTAAGGAAACACTCAGACATGGCAGAGAGCCTGCAACCAGGCAGCACCATGGAGGCATGGAACAGCAAGCAACAAACAAGCATGCAATTAAGCTATCTATGGTAGATGCACCAAATGCACAGTAGCAAGGATCCAATCCACAACCACCCCACCACATACACACACATGCATACAAAAATAAATGGACATGTACTAAAAAACATACACACATGCACATGTGACGACACTTAATGTATGCCTGTTTGTGCAAACATACATGGATGAAATGGGTGCGTTTCACAGAACACAAGGAAAATGTTTCCATTTGATATTATTTGCACCCAATTGTGACTAAAAGTCAACATAAATATTCAAACATATAAACATGAATTGCATGTTGCTCGATAAACAATATGTACAGGGACAAGAAACTGACATTTCATACAACTATCTCAAGCTTGGAGAAAAGCAGTGGAAATGTATGAAAACATCAATACAAGGCGATGGGGGAAATCAACACGCTGACAGATTTTCATTACATCCATTCCATTCATAAAATACAGTTTCCACAGGTGAATATTCTTGGAAAAGTCTACTGTTGAGACTGTTTTTAAATAAAGTGGTGTTACCTGAGTCGGTCAGACAACACACCATTTGGTCCATAAAGCTCTGCTTTCAGACAAAATAAAACAGAGACAACATAACCAATGTACAGGTTGCATTTCAAACCTATATTCAAGGAATAGATGCATCAAGACTGTGAAGGTGAATTAAGAGTGGGTACTACTAGGGTTGGAAACAGGTTTGTCTGATGATGCAGTTGCTCCTGTTTCTGAATGGCAGATTGGGCTGTTTCAAGGGGATCCGCTCCTAATTCCGGCGGCACATTTATCCGACAGCGTGGCTTCGCGTGCGGTAGGGTTAGGGACAGGGTTAGTAAGAGCAGAGTTTAGTTGTTTTGTATTTTATCAATGCAGTTTCTGAACTCTCAACTAACTGCATAGTTTCAAACCAGCATAAATAGAGGGAGGGTACTGAATAAGCAGGGGTTGTTAAAATAATTGAACATCACTGGGAAAGAGTTATCTGAACTGAACAACTGAACAAAACATGGAAAACTAGAACTGCACTCTGTCGAGTGCCTACTTGCTTGTTGCACACAAGTAGGCCATAAATGGCCTACTAGTGCGCAAGCAGAGCGCGCAAGTACTGTCGACCGCTACAAACTGTCAAATCTCAGCTTCTCTTTGAAAGAACGATTGAAATATTGAATTATTAGGTTTAGCTATTTGCTACGTACCTACTTTTTGCACATAAAAAAGTAGTATTATGAAGTATATCGTAATAAAGATGTGGATTAAAGGACCCAATGCCTTCGATGGTGACGTATATCTCGATCAGTGTCGGGTGGATTAAAGGAAATGCCTCTATGTATATGTAATTTGAAAGTTGATTAGCGGTATACTGTGGTTACTTTTGATGCGTATGCACCGTCCCAGCATATGACGTCAGGGTATAACTGGTATAGCTAGCTCTCAATGATGACTAGCTCTCAATGATGACGTAATAAAGATGTGGATTAAAGGACCCAATGCCTTCGATGGTGACGTATATCTCGATCAATGTCGAGTGGATTACAGGAAATGTATATGTATATGTAATTTGTAAGTTGATTAGTGGTATACTGTGGTTACTTTTGATGCGTATGCACCGTCCCAGCATATGACGTCAGGGTATAACTGGCTCTCAATGATGACTAGCTCTCAATGATGACGTAATAAAGATGTGGATTAAAGGTCCCAATGCCAGAGTGTAATTGGTTTTCGATGGTGACGTAATGACGATATGTTTTAGTGTCGGGAGGATTAGAGGTAATGCTCCTATATGTATACATGTATGTAGTCTGGCACACTGCCGTATCAGGCACAAGTAGTCATTACGTCATTTGCTGGGACGGTGCATACGCATCATCGGGTGAAACTAGTACTTGCGCGCTCTGCTTGCGCAAGTAATAACTTGTTACTCCAACAAGCATCCTAACATGTAAACCTGGCTATTAACAACATAGCATCTATATTCTGGGGCAAACATTCTGCGAAAATAGCAGATCTGCAAGTTCACAACGTGTTACAATTATGTGGCACATTGTGAGCTTGTAGTTTGGCTATTTTCAGTGAGGATATATAATGTACAGGGGCAAAGGTAGGAGGCCTAGTACAGTATAGACCCCTGAGAAACTCCAGTCAACTAAGTATATAGGGATTAAGTGGTATTAAGTATTCTAAACTCTCTCCCTTCATAATGTATTATGAAGGGAGTGAGTTTAGAATACTTAATACCACTTATTATAGTACTACTACTATATTATTGTAGGTACATCACATGCTTTTGTGACGATTCCTTAACCAGATAGGTTAGGTACGAGGGTACACCTATTCAGGTGTGTGTATAAAATGTATTGGTGTCCCATCGACACACAATCTAGATGCATCTTCTATCCAAGAGGGATCTTAAAGCACCGGTACAAATGCGATCATCTTGGTCCGATCTGATTCCGATCTTCTGATGAACGGGATCTTAAAGCACCGGTACAAATGCTTGCTCTCCAAAGGGAAAGACTGGAAATGTTATTCAAAGCGGATACTTCCTTACACAAGGAGGAATGTGGAAGCACTGAGCACCAGAAGACAAAAGTCAATGCCTGAGTTTGTGGACTGTCTGTACATTATACCATACTGTAGCCGGCTAAAAAAAAACATGATGGTGAAATGCATTGTGTGGTAAAATGAACTTGTGTCTTGCTGCAAAAGGAGAGCATAGAAACATTTGATATCTTTAATATCAAGACCAACAATATTCTACTGAATCTGTCTTGTGCATTGTTTGTAACTATTTTAAGTGGTCAGTCATATCTCAAATACTTTATGTGGAATGTAAGAGTAAACCTTTGCCGTGAGATATGAACTTATTAGTAAAATATTCAATATATTCTGCTGCTGCTGCTGACATTTGAATTTCCCTCAATAAAGGATCAATAAATGTTATCCAACATCAAAATAAAGAATGTTTTGTCTGCCAAAGGGTTAAAGGAGCATTCAGTGATTTGGGTCATTTGGAAAAAAAACCCGGTCCACCCGGTAACAAGATGTGCACATGCACACGCTCTACAGTGGGGTAAGTACAACAGACCAACAGCACGCGCACCAATGCCAGCCACACTCGATCATGATTGGAGGAAGGCACCTCTCATCCTGATTGGATGAAAGCTTTGCCACCCAAAGCCCAAACCGAAACTAGGGTTTTTTGACCCCAGGGGCTCACTGGGGACAGGGAGGAACTCCTTATATGGTCAGCACACTTTATAGTAGGGAGGATTATCCAAAAAATAAGAAAAAATAAGTGATAGTTGAATTAAGTGAAATCACTGAATGTACCTTTAATTAAGGAGGCTAATCTACAAACGATGGCATTGGGAAAATAGTAAAACCTAATTTTATTCTATAATTCTTCATATTGTTTGTCAAAGCATATAGCCCATTATATTATAATGCTTATGTATTTCTTTTTTTTAAAGTCACATGATGATATACTGATAGACAAGCAATAAGCACATTTCCCCTATATTCAAGCAGCACTGAGGTACAGGAGTAAAAGAAGGGACACAGGTTGCAAAATAAAAATAAAAACGACTATCCCCTTCAAGCCAATCAGTGTAGAATCAGTGCTTTGATCTTTAAAACAACTTAAAACCCATTTCAGTGCTGTTAAAAACAAAAGCCACCCAAAACAATAAAGTATGTGTGGGTAAAAAAGAAATCCCCCCAATATACACTGCTACAAAAATATACACTATACAGATATACGTCTAGTTGTTTCTGAGAGACCTCTTGTCCATCAAGTTCAACATCAGATTAAAGAGCCCAACAGAGATGGGGAACAGATAATGTATGTATGTATTGAGATAATGTATCAGTGGGGTTTAAATCAGACTCTGAAAATAATACAATTCTCAGGATGCATCTTACAGTAGCTCTTTCAAGGACTCAAGTTTATCGTTTACTTTGTGGGTTTCTCAGATTCGTAATGGCTCTTGGCCTTGACTGCATATTCGATACATACAGTAAATTAATCTCTAAGTAGCCTACCAACTCTAGAGTATAGTCAAAGCATTTAACACTGTAGAAGATCAAAACAGATAAATGCTCAGATATATCCATGGTGTCTTGGTGCTTATGATATTGTGGTTTTGAAATTGGCTCACAAATAAAGTCAAACCAATGGCAGATTTTTGGGTCAGATGCCGATCGCGATTCTGGAGAGCCCAAGTCCAAGTTTTGACCGATATTTTCATAAAAGTGCAACATTTTGAAATGAATGTTAAAATATTTAACTTCTAAGCAAAAAAATAAAAAATAACTTTTGATAGATAAAAAATAAATAAACACATAAGCTGGACATTATTTTATTTAACCACTTCAGATCTTCGATTTCTGCAGATCTTCGCCTATAATTACATGGTGAAATAATATGGACGTTGGGTTTAAACTGGTTAAAATTGAGACACAGTGGCTGCATAATTGCCGATAGCAATGTCGTCATAAAAGTCAAATAATGACCTACTCACAAACTCATGCCCTCCTCCATGCCTCTCATCTGTCGCCCTCCATTATAGCAGTTTGATATAATGGAAATGCCATGAAACAAAGTTTTAAATCAGGCTGTTGTCGGTGTTTAAGTCCAGAGGGGGAGCCACCGCCTGAGCTCATCGAGGAACCGCCCTACATTCATGACGTAGAAGTCCACATTGTGAGAGAAGTCGGTGCATATGTTGGAGTATGTGTCCACCAAGGTGCAGTAAAGAGCTGTCCCACCGATGCTAATCACCACGGTAACCAGGCACAACAGCAGCAGGATCAAGCACGAGTCTCCGCCCACCTCATCTGCACGTAGAGGAAAGATACAGAACGAGACAGAAAAAATGTGTCAGCGTCCCATTTTCTCCAGTATTACCAACAACTCAGTTGTTAACTGTCACAATGTTGTGAGCACTTCAAACCCATTCAATCCATCCTGGACTCTTTTAAATAAGATTTTAAAAAAATGTCATTGTCAACCACATAGAACCTACTGTAGTTAACCCTACTTCGTTGACTGGGGTCCCCTACAAGCTCACAACATGTTGCACTGTGAAGTGAGCTTGTAGAACATCTGTGACAAGGTGACAACATACTGTCACGGGACCATGGCCAACTGATTGTGCTGTACATGCCAACAAGAGTGCATGCTTGCTGGATGGTGTATGGACAAATGGCAAGCTACAAACTTTAGGTTCTTTATTGAAGCAAACACATCACCATCATCTTCTGGGATCACGATCCTGGTGCTGCCGGGATCATGGTGTTGGATCATATTAGTTCACCGATCTGAGCGCTCACGCACACTACCCTCACCCAAAGCAGGGGTGTGACATCATCTATGCCAAATGTTTGCCTATTACGACATGGTCAGAATAGGGACGCTAAGATCCATGTGGTCCAATGTCTGTTATGTCACAACAAATAACGAACATGCTTTCAGCAACATACATTTCACTTTTCAGGAAGTAGTTCACATCCCAAAACAGTGAAGACATGCAGCGGGCAGTATTATGCGTGTCTTAAGTACCATGTCTTATTACTTAACTTAAGACCTGGAGGCGTGGTCAATGCTGTTTGGCCACTCAGAATAGCCAAATGGCATTGATCACGCCTCCAGGTCTTAAGTTAAGCAATAAGACCTGGTACTTAAGACACGCATAATACTGCCCACATATGGCATGGTGTGTCAATGCTCATTGCATGACATACAGACATGCTTACAACTAAAGTGTGTGTATAGCATGTGTGAATATGTCTGTTCATTCCTGTGCTCATGCTCATGTGTGCCAGCGTGTGTACCATGCTCCATGGCGTCCTCTGGCTCGATGAAGCGGACCTTGCGTTTGGAGGGGCTTTTGGTAGCAGCAGGGCCTGATGGAGGCAGTCCGTCCAGAGATGCTCTCCTCCTCTTCAGGATGGAAACCAGGCCATCTGGAGAAGAACTCTGTGGGTGGAGACCCAAAACAAAGGGATCTGAGCTGGGTATTAACTAGGGCTGGACGATATGACTTCCAAAAAAAATTAACCATTATTAACAACTTTTGCCTTGATTATGATCATTGATCAATGAACGACTATTTTAAAAATAGTGAAAATAGCAGATCTACAAACTTATCACTGTATAGTAGATTCTCACAATTTCTGTATGCCACCAATATAAAATGGTATGGGGAAAATGGTAGTGCTTAATCAGATTCATTGATTTAGTGCATTATACAAATCTATTCATGTTGATATATACGGGGAAAAAAATAATATAAAAACCTTCTCCATCATTTGCTTATTAAGTTGTTTTTGAGGGGCGCTATGCCCAGCTTTCCGGGTTTGTGTAAACACAAACATTGAAGATAAAAGTGAAGACGGAAAAGTGAGGACACAAATTGTGATTGGCCGGAATGACATGATGTATGCTTATGGCAGTATGATGATAAGAGCGCCCCTCACTTCACACGGGTGTGATTTGTTTTTGTTCAATACTGGTTTAAATATATTTCCGGTAAATTTCCCAGCCCTCTCCATTAGCACTGGAACCTTAGCCTGACACTCAGCCTGAATTTTCATTTCGTTTCACTCCATTATTCAGTCTGAACGCCCTCCCTACTACAGCCGTTTCTGAGATGGGCGTTGACAAAGAGGCAGTCTTCGGCGATTGGTTCACCCTTAACCAATCACAATAGTAGCAAAGCAGATGACAAGGCTCCGACCGCAGCAGGCTGAACTTAGCCGTGGTTGAGGGCATGTCAGCGGTTATGCGATTATGCAACAGTTACCAAAAAAAAAAAACACGTCAACTCAATGTCATTGTAACTAACATTTTCGAGCGAAAAAATAATTTTTTGAATGAGACTTTCACCCAGTATGAAGCTAAATGTGACACCAAAAGAGTAGCATAAGTTGCTATGCTACTGGCGCAGCCATGTTTGTTTGTGTCTGGACGGCGCTGTTGTTTTGACGTCATCGAGTTGAAACGACGCTGATTCGTCGGTCAGATTTCCAACCGAGTCTCAGACCTCCTTCGAGAGCGTCACCAGACCCTGAATCGCCTGAATATATATTTTTAATGGGCGTGGCTAGCGATTCAGGGGCTGGAGCCAGGCTACTGGAACCTGGTTCAAACGAATGGATTCATATTATGAGAAGTCTGCTTTTCAGATTGTTTATGGGAATTTGTATCAAGGCAAATTGAGTTTGATATGGTTGAAAAGCAGAAGACATGTAAAGATGACACACACACACACACACACACACACACACACACACACACACACACACACACACACACACACACACACACACACACACACACACACACACACACACACACACACACAGTAATCGTGGAATCTATGTTCATCCGGCATGAGACGTCTGAATATTAGTTTATTTTTTATTTTTTAACTAGAGCTGGGACTCGATTAAAAATTTTAATCTAATTAATCAGAGGCTTTGTAGTTAATTAATCTCGATTAATCGCATTTTAATCGCATATCATTATTTGACCCGAGAACAGTGAGAAAGCTATTTTTTCAAATGGATTTTGGTATACTAGTGAATCAATGAATAGTGAATACATAAGTTTAAGCAATAAAACATTGTTTTTGTAGTAATAATAGGGGTAATAAATTATAATAATATCTCAAATTTAATAATTTATATAGAGCTTTTCTGAGTACCCAAAAATGCTTTACAAGGGGGACATGATAAATCAAAAACAACTTTATTAGAGGAAAAACACTAAGGAATTAAATAGATGAAATAGCTGGGGAAAGCAATATTGAAGGTTTGGATGGTGGGGGCATGTTTCTGAGAGTTTGGGGAATGCATTCCACAGGGTTGGGGGGGCTTGGTGCAGCAAATATGTGACATGACCATAAGAAAGCACCTCTGTGTTTCTTCCGTGGACATACAGTAACAGCCATTAACAGATTTTACATTTTATTTGGCCATAACCGTTTAGTTAGAAACCATGTCATCTGGTCGGGTCCTTGAATTGCTACTGGTAGTTGGAATAACGTTAGCTCTGATCCATAGTGTTAGAAGGAGGAAAGTAGGCTTTCACATATTTTTTTGTGCTAAAAACGAGGGGCTGCACAGCCTGCACTTCCGTGGGTGTGAGGGGAAAGGATCAAATTAAGTACCATAGAACTCCTCCTGAGTCCTAACTACGCTAAGGACCAGAGCTACTGTTGTTGACGTTAGCTTCCAGGCTAGGCTCGGTGCAACATGTTTCGCATCGAGCCGATACTGGAGGCTTGACGAGGTGCGGTCTTCGGTGATATGCAAATTCTTTATTGAATAATTGCACACAACTGTGCTGTAATCCACGCTATCATCGGATAGCCTTTTAAATCCTATTTCCAATCCACGGGGACAAGCAAAGTGATCTCAGCGGCTTCCCCCGGTCTGGTGAACTGTCTGGTGGTGTTATTGTTCCCCCAATGCTGCTGGGGCATACCATTCTAAAGGGGGGTGGTTTCCACTCCCTGTAACAACGGACACTTCACTCGGTGAACTGGGTGGTGCGCCGGTCCATCTGAAAACTGTCCAGTGACAATGTTCCGCGGTGAAAAAAATAGTGCGATTAAAATGCGTTAATTTTTTTAACGCGTTAATTTTTCTGTAGTTAATTAATCTCAATTAACGCGTTAAAGTCCCGGCCCTATTTTTAACAACTTCAACCAGGAGAGGTCAGTCATAGGAAGAGGTGTGGTGCAACTCCCCCCCCCCCCCCCCCCCCTCTCCCCTCTCTCTCTCTCTCTCTCTCTCTCTCTCTCTCTGTCTCTCATTAGCAGGCAGCAGTGCAGCACTATCTCTCTCTCTCTCTGTTTCTGGCACAACAGCACCACTTTTGGTAGTCATTGGTACTCGTGCTCATAGTGACAGTCACATAGGTGAACACGGACATTGCTGTTCCTTGGAGTGGTTGCACCACTCAAAAACAAGCCATAGTAGAAACCATAACACATGTCCCCCAGTTACGTATACTGTGTATATACTATAAATTGTGTAATTTCAGAAGCTCAAGCGGCCTCTCTACCTCCTGAGTCACTACCACCCTATAAAGTACATGATGATGCGGTCATAAAACCTGGAAGGCACGTGGATGTCCCTATGAACATGTGATTAAATCGAATGACGAGGCTACGCAGACGCGGCAATTATACCGGTAAGTTGACCTCTAATAATAATAATTAGATCTATTTCATCCCATGGGGGAAATTCCAATTTTAGCTTCACCCAGCTGAGTGCTGGGTCTTGCTCAGGGACACCTCAACACATTGGGTATCAAACCTGGTACCTTCTCCTCCCAGGTGGTGCTTGTCTCAAAGATTAAGCCATGCATGTCTAAGTACAAACAGCTTGTACAGGGAAACTGCGATAGGCTCATTAAACCAGTTATGGTTTATCTCTGGCTTTGACAAGGTCCAATTGAAGAAGAGCCAGGCAGCATCATGAAGACTTCCGCTATGCACTGTAGTGTACAGTTCACGAGCATTGCCTTTTTTCCAGCCATTCAGCTATGGCTACCCCACTCGACTATGGTCTCCCCTGAGTCCCTCACTTCGCTCCACAGAGGTTTGTTCAAATGCCACCTTCAGCGTTTACCCTGACCCATAATCAAGCATCCCACTATGCTGGATTATCACAGCATAAGATGATTCTAGTACCTATGTCTGACAGCCTGTCAGGTGTGAAGCCTGTCGATTGTGCCTTGACACAATTGTGTACTTCCTCCCGAAAGAACAGACCCCTGTCAAACCTCTACTAGAATACATAAAGGCTTTTGATCCTGACCATCACAATGTTAGGCCCATACCATTTGTTTTTAAGGAAAACCCTTTCAGCAGCTCACTGTTTCAGCCAAGAGGGAAGTGTCCTGGCACAACAAGGCTTGCTCTAACTCACTACCAATCAGTGTATTTTGGCTGGATTTATGTCTCAAGTGTCCACACTTGGGACACACCATTAAACCACATGAACCCTAACGTCCCTATTCTGAGACGAACATTCAGCACAAACAGCAGATCTAAAAGCTCCTACTGCAATGCGTTGCAAGCTTCTAGATCTGCTATTTTTGGTGAAGAGAAAAAAGGGTTTAAGTGGTTAACATGGGTGGACCCTAAAGTCTTGGAACATGCTGATGACGACAATGATGATCTCATTGAGGGAGAAGAGTGAACTTCTATGGGAGTGTCCGAGGACAGATGGAGAAGTCTGGGTCAGCAACTCAGCATGTGGACTTTAAAGGTCATGAATTTGATCCTTAACTCCCACCCTCACTAGTTTAACAAAAGCAATGAGATGTGTAAAAGCGTCTTGAGACAACTTGCTGTGAGTAGGCATCATGATTGAATTGAATTGAATTGAATTGAATTGAATTGAATTGAATTGAATTGAATTGAATTGAATTGAATTGAATTGAATTGAATTGAATTGAATTGAATTGAATTGAATTGGTATTTCTACATTGAATTTTGAATTGAACAGACAGACAGACAGACAGACAGACAGACAGACAGACAGACAGACAGAGAGTACCTACCCCATCTTTGTGGGACAGTTTGACCAGGTCCTTGACTGAGGCCTGGGGGACTCCTGCTGGCCACTCCACCTTCACTTGCTCCTCTTCCGGGGTCACCTCACCCAGGACCTCCCTGTCCCCCCCCTCCTCCTCCTCCTCATCCTCCTCCTCCGCTTCCAGCCCTTCCTCGTAAGCCTCCTCCTCGTCTTCCTCCGGTTGGCTCTCTTCGCTGCCACTGGCTCTCTCCCGGTGTTCTGAAGACGTCTCTGATTCTGTTGTCATACTTTGCTGTTCTTCTTCCTCGTCCTCCGCATCCTCATGCCTGTGTGCCATTTGAGCATTGTTGACTGGAAACACAGGCGATAGAAGGCCACTGATTATTGATCACATTTAATATTCATTCATAAGCTGAGCTTTTTATGTGTAAAGAGCTTTTCAGACGGGAAGCCACGGATCCGTATAGTAATACATTTTCAATGAGAGGCGAGCGAGCAGTATGGAGGAGCGGGCAATCTGATAGGTGGTACAGACAAGTGGGCGCATTTGCGTTTGTGCTGGTTTCATGCACACGCCCGCCAACGACAAGAGCTGGATTGTGGTCAGCTTTTATCTACGCGAGGCCCAGGACAATGATTTGATACAGCTGAATCAGGCGTAGATTGCCTGCCGCTCGCTCTTGGAGCGATTGTCTGTCTGTGCATTCACAAGGAGCGCAGTGTGACGCCACTGTTACTGATCTAAGCGAGAACGTAGTCAAACGCAAACATGTGATCTCAGTATGTTGAGCATGGCAGCAAGCACGGTCACACATCCGTATCTGAAGGGGAGTAGTAAGGAAAGGGAAAGGAAAGTAACCAAAACATGTTGTGTTGCAGATTGTGGGCACTGGGCAGTACTGATTTCCTGGCGTGTAATCTATTTGGCTCATGTTGACTGACTCACTGAAAGAAAACTACATACTCAACACCCCATACTATTACACCCGGTCAAAGTTCCCCAATGTTGAACTCCACATGTTGAATGTGACACGTCAATGGGCCGCAACACAAAGCTCCACCCCATCACTCCCACATAAGGTAATGGATGTAACCAGGACACTGACGCTTCTGATCCACAATGCATTGTGTGACCATGCCATAAAGCCCTCTACAGTCTAAAGCAGGGGTGGGCAACTTTGACGATGGAGAGGGCCATTATATTTCCACACTCACTCCCTAGGGCCATAAAAATAGCCGATCTACAAGCTCAAATTGTAGATCGGCTATTATAACCTGAGGGGCCATTAAGTGAAGGTGGGGGCCGCATGTGGCCGCATGTGGCCCCCGGGCCGCCAGTTGCCCACCCCTGGTCTAAAGCAGCCAAGCTGCAATGTGACTATGGACACAAAAATGTTTGTTTTGTCACTATAACACAAACATTAAATGCCATTAACAATGAACAGAGTTTGATGTTTTGTCTGTCACTGAGCAAATTGGCATATGCATGTTATGTTATGATATCGCGATGATCTAAGTCTGATAAGGGTTGGTAAAGCACCCCTCACTTCACACGGCGTGATTTTTACTGAATGTTCGCCCCAAGGATATGGATGCTAGGGTTCAAGTGGTTAAGGAGCCTTCCCTTTGGTACCAAAGGGAACACGTCTTAACCACAACCATCACTAGTCTTTTGTTCCCCTGGTAATAAATATAAATATAAAGTATGTGTTTGTTTACCGTGGTCATGTTGGGGTGGTACCATCTCGTTCATGTCACGCTGCCTCACTATGCTTTGGATGTCTGTCAACATGGTGTCTGAGATGCTCTGTTGGAACAGTAACAAACAATGTACTTCACCACTTCCCATAGATTATCATTCATACAAAAAGAGGAAATGAATAGATCGAAAGGGAAGACATAAAAGTCATCTTACCTTTTCTGTGCGAAGTGATGGCCTGTTGTGGGAGAAAGAGAGGCAGAGAGTAAGCGTGTGTGTGTGTGTGCGTGTGCGTGTGCGTGTGCGTGTGCGTGTGTGTGTGTGTGTGTGTGTGTGTGTGTGTGTGTGCGAGAGAGAGAGAGAGAGAGAGAGAGATAATTGTATTTACTGTATTTAACAAGTTACAACATACAGTACTATGTGAATACAATTTAATTGAGGTTGACACAAAAACGTCACAGAATTATGGGTCCATTTGGTTTCATAGCATGGTGAGGATTTTACTGTGTTTCAAGAAAGAAAAAGAGAAAAAGAGGAAGAGAGTGACTGGAACATACAGAGACAAGACGAGAGACAAAGAAGAGGAAGAGCGACGTGAGACTAGATCCATTTTTTAAAATGCATCTCACTTTGACATGTTTAAGCGTTACATTTTCCACAGGCCAGAAAAGTATCAGACGGCATCTGTTCTCCAGCTGAACAGTGACGGTCTACGTCAAAATAACCATGTTGATTAAACATACCAGGACAGAAGACACAGGAGCCTGGGGCACTGGACTGGAGCCATTAAAGGAGCATTCAGTGATTTGGGTGATTTGGAAAACCACCCAGTCCGCCCCGGTAACAAAATGTGCACATGCACGCTCTACAGAGGGGGGAAGTGCAACAGGCCAACAGCATGTGCACCAAGGCCCGTCCCCACTCAATCATGATTGGAGGAAGGCCCCTCTCATCCTGATTGGATGAAGGCTTTGCCACCCGCCACCAAAACTGAAACTAGGGTTTTTTGACCCCAGGGGCTCACTGGGGACAGGGAGGAACTCCTTATATGGTCAGCACACTCTATAGTAGGGAGGATTATCCAGAAAAAAATAAAAAATAAGTGATATTTGAATTAAGTCAAATCACTGAATATACCTTTAAGCATTAAAAAGAGAAAATCTTTGAGAATCTATTTTAAATGCATGCTAAAAGGTTTGTTTGGTACACTTCTCTCAGGGTCATGCAGGATATTGGAAGGAAGGAATTGGCAGGAAGTGGAGATGGCTTGAAATTGTTGTTTACTTTCCTGTCATCAACATGGGAACAAATCCTGAAAGACATTTATAGTCAGCCTTGGCATGTATGTTATCCTTATGCTGAAAGGCACGCCCAATTGGCTGATCCGATGATTGGCTAAACACGACGAGGGATCGCGGAGGGAGCGCTCATTTTGGTGCACATGATAACCTATTCCGTCCAACTCATATGGTGCACTCATCGAAGTGCGAGGCCATCAGCTGCTCAACGTGGGAATTGGATCACCTAGTGACTCGCTCCTCACGCGCCTCACAGGCTTCAAGGCCTCGCTGTCGGTGCACTACGTTATTTTCAAGAGATTTAAAAAGGCATGCATTTGTTGTAAATATATGCAGGACGATGAGTGAACCTAAACGATTGCTCAAAAAAAGACATTGGCTTTGCTGTATATAAAATACCGCAAATAGTCATCTGCTGATGTCTGTAGGATTTGTTCCTAGTGAAGCAGGGCCTTCATTAATTCATCTTAGCTGCTGTGTGTTCAGCATCTTACAGTCTAAATAGAATGAGCCACTCAGCATTATGCAGAATATACACTATGCATGTCCTAGCTTCAATTGTAGTGTTCATTCCAGAACACTACATGTAAAATCCTCTGAGAGTGTAAAAGGAAAAAGTATACTCTCTGATTTAAATGAACACTGGGTACTTTACTGGGTAGGGTTTCTGTTTGAGGTCTCTGGGTTCTTGTATAACTGATCTTTGGCACATCCTACCAACCTTTTAACCCTTCTTGTCTGGTAGAAAAGAATCAAGTGGAATGTCAGTTGAGAGCAAAAAGGAGGAAATTAAGTTTGCAGAACATAATATAAGCCGACATTCCAAATCTGTCTGGGACCCACCTGGAGAAATTCCACTTGCTTTGCTTTCAGATGGCTGTAGAGCCTAAAAGGGCCCTATTAAGCAAGACGAAAAACCCATGCGGTAATACAGATTTCGCCCTCGCTCTGCGCCTTTTCGTATTATGGAAGCCGTGGTGAGCGCTCACTCATATGGAATACCACGTTCCTGCATAATTTAGCATTGTGGGAGTGTCCATATGTTAATTATTTTCGCTTTGCGCTACTTGCTATTAAGCCCCTTGACCTAAAAACACTCACCGCATACCGATTCCGCCTGGGTCTGACCACGTCTTAAAAGCAAAAAGCACTGTTTGATTTTACACTTGAGCGGCTCTGGAGTGCTGCTGGAGTGTTGCCATGTCTGTTTGCTGTTTATTATAAGCGGCTTCTTTTTCTGCAAAGTTGCTTGTAAATATTGGTAGTTGTGGTTGCTTTTCTTGTTTCTAAAGTGCTTATTTGGGCTTTTCTCCTAATGTTGTTTAAACCAGTGATCCTCACACAGCGACATTCCCATGTCAAGGACCCCCAGATGAATGCATTTGCCCAACTAAGCCAGTGACCCCCATGACAGATTTGTGTTTTTAAATGTTTCAATAACATTTTTCAAAAATATTCTTATTGTCACTTTTTTCAAAGATTACTTTTGAAAATAGCAGATCTACCAGCTCACAATGCATCACATTCATTCATTAAAACAATGAACTCTGACTGCAGGGGGATATATATTTATAATGATCATTATAACAATGTGCAAGAAAATATGTAAAAAGAAGGAAGAACTTTATATTTGTGGACAATCAAAATATGCTGGAAATTTTAATGTGGTGTCATTAAAAGGAATCTTGATATGGCAGACTCACTATCTAGAAAATAAAAACATGGCACTTCATTTAAAATAGGTTGTAGACCCCTGTTATATGCGATTCTTTTGGGAGTATGTTTATAGACCTATTTACTTGTTTCTATGAGACATGGCAACAGCGAGCTTTCTGGCTTTCTCGTTGAGATTATAAAGGGTCATATATCGCTCATTTCTCAACCTTTAAAAAAAATTAAAACATCTCCATAATCACTGGGAAGTTAGCTTTCATATGCTGTATCACACCCGACTCAATTCTTCTTCAATAAAATGCTACGAGCGAAGACCATAACATTGGGGCCGCAGCAATACGCATGGCGCACGTATGGCATTTCAACTCATTCCTTCGTCGTGACTCGAATGAAATAAACGTTATTTTACTGGTGTTTTTCAATAGAAACAAATAAAGAGCGTGTGTGCAACAGTCAGTGCATATACGTGCATGCACTATAGGCTATATTTCCTCCTTGTCGGGATTGTGAGCTGAGCTCTTCACAGCCCGTTTGTCTTTCATATTATTCTTATAATATTTGATATTATAAACACTCATGGTTCTCTCATTTCTCAACCGTTTTTTAAAATGTAAAAATCCCCATATTACTTAGGAATCTTGCTTTCATTCACTGTATGGTACATGGTTCTATTTTTATCGAATTAAACAATATCAAACGAACTTGTATGTTCGGGGGTTAGACGATTCTGGGAACATTACGCATGGATTGCCAATTTGCCAGCCAATGCTGCGTATCTACTCGCAGTTCCATTCCGATCTGAAAGGTATAGGTAGGTGCCATTTCAAAGTCTTAGTTATTCATTTATGAATCAAATCAACTAGAATAAAGATTTTTACAGCTGTTTTTCATGCTTAGAACAGAAACAAATTAAGTGATGATGTGCGTATATCTCCCTCCCTTAGCATATGGCTGCGCCGCTGTAATGACTTTCCAATGAAAACTGCAAGTTACTTAACAAAATAGAGACATAGGCCTACAAGCTATGCACATCATGGCTGTGACAGCTTGTGGATCTGTTCTTTTGAGGCATAAAGGTGACAGCATGCAGTGCAATATGAATAATTAACCCAAATGTGACTAAGTCATGTCATGTCTATGGTGCCAGTCTGCAGAAATGTAATACCACTTGCCGAAAAGGGCGCATTCCATGAGGACATCAGCTGGTGTCGTAAAGAGAATAGTACGGACATGTTCATTGGGTAAGCCTCAAAACTCCCTGAAACACTCCCATGACTAATTCAAGGCCGTTTTGCTCACACCACGGGGTGTCGAAAGCGCTTCTCACCTGGCCCATAATTGTAATATGACATTGCACACGCCCCCACGTCTTAAAAACTGTAAAATTATATGTAATTAGATTCCACTTGCTTAATAGGGCCCAAACTGTTCACAGAGGATTTTGCTCTATGCCAACAAAAAAGGTTTAAACCACTTATTTAAAACGTTCTTCAGTTGACACTTGACAATGGTCCCCAAGGGGTCTACACCTTTTTTTTCCCTTTTTTTCCTTCTGCACCAAATATAGCTGATGCCAATGCCAATGCCCAGATTAGGGTTCAATGTGCACGGAAGGTAATAATAACACAATGACGTACATTCTCTAGTACACACTCAAAAACTAGGTGAGCCAGAGGGAAAGGCATTCTTCCAAAGTAACTAGGAGGATTCCACATTGATCCACAATTATCTACTAACTTACCTGTGATGTGTCCTACAAATCTGACCGAGGACCTCGATGTGCTCCTCATCAATACTGTTGGTCACACTGCTTTCAGTGGCCTTCGTTTCCTTCCACTGGCTTTCTGGGTTAACACATACATGTAGACCTATTAATTACTGGCATGCACATACAGTACACATAACATCAATGTACGCACGCACACACGCCCACTCACACTCACACTCACACTCACACACACACACACACACACACACACACACACACACACACACACACACACACATACACACACTTTATTTTATCTTTCTATCTCTTCTATAAAGGATTTAAATCGCATTATCTTGCATTGTAAATTAATTATGCAGATATTGCATGCAGTACCCCAGTCCTCCTGCAGGGCGGAAAGATTGGACAGCAGACGCTCATGATAGAGTTTCTCCAACTGCAGGAACTGGACAGCCCACTGGTCTGGAAGCATCAGCAGTTAAAGACGGCAACACACATCCAACTGTCCAATCATTATATAATAACTCTGTAGTATACGGACTACAATGTTGACATGTTATGGCAAAGACACTGGTTGTACTGAAAGTCTTGGTGATACTGTGACAAGGCTTCATTAGGTTCATCGGTTCGGGATTTGTTAGTTATAATTACACTGGCCCAGGGCGCAGTCCGAAGGAAGAGAAAGGGAAGGAGACAAGAGAAAAACACAGGACAAGACAAAGACGACTAGACTAGCACAAACAATAACTCAGTCAAACTGTCAGTCACAACAGGAGGGAGTAGAAAACACACGCGCACGCGCACACGCACGCGCACACACACACACACACACGCACACACACACACACACACACACACACACATATACTGTATTACTCACACATTGTGAGTAATCCAGTATATGTAAAATAATAATAATAAAAAAACATCAACATTTTGTTGACCCTATTTTAAAGTAGTCATATCTACCAAATTCATGCAGTGTTAACACAATTCAACACTGACTATGTGTGGACAATATTGTCAATATGTCCCTCTGGGACAAAAAAATGCTGCCTTGACCATGATACCTGTTTTTCTTGGATAAGCAGAACTAGTTTAAGAGTTCTGAAGGATTTCACTTTCCTCCTCACACTCTGGTGCCAGCCCAATTATTATTTAGAATTGATCAAGTATCATCTTTTCGATTCCTATTGACATTTTGATTGACAACTCAACAGACCAATCAGAGGATGCCGGATGGGTGTTACCGTATTACAGCAACAGCTCAAAAATGAATCAAAGAGCTTGTTCCAGGCTTTCTCTAGTAGGAGGAATCCTGGGAACAAGGTTATTATTGTGGTGGATCCACACCCAGAGTGCGGTCTGTCCCCTCAGCCTGAAAACATCTGACATATTTTATTCTCCTCTAGCATTCCTCCTCTGTAAACACACACCCACTCTCTCTGTCTCTCTCTCTCTATCACCACAACCCATATAAAATAAAACTGTAACTCAGAAAATCGTATTGGTACTCTCTCTCACTTTTATACCCTCTCTCTCTCTCTTTCCCCACCCATACACACAGGCACACACACACATAGAGTCCTCTTCTCTGCAGCAGGAGAGTTACCAAGGCAACAGTACAAACAGGCAGAACGACGAAATGAGACTACTGCAGACCTGCGGGCTGCAGCTTCCAGAGTTGGGGAACAGAAACAGCCATAGAGAGACTCTCTGACATGACAGAGGAACAGACAGACAGGACCAAGTAAGGGAGGGAGCAACAGACTGATATAGACAGGCAGACAAAACACGAGAACATTTAGCAAACTCTCCAAAAGTAAGCGTGTTCCTCTCTGTGACGTATAGGCCCCAGCAATCTCTTGCTGAGTTGTGTGGCTCACTGATTTTCATTTGGGATGTCTGGTGTGCGTATGCTATTCCACACTTATTATAAGTCCTGCGTATGTAATGTGCAAGGTTTTACAGCCAATCACCACGATTGAGGGTGGGGCTTTCAGGTTTTTGGCTTTGGAATAGCATACATGCATCTATCTATCTTTCTTTCACCCCAGGTTTTGGCATTTTCAGCACCCACAAATGTGTGGACAAAATGGCATACGTACATATACAGTACATACATAGCACACACACACACACACACACACACACACACACACACACACACACACACACATACACACACACACACACACACACACACACACACACACACACACACACACACACACACACACACACAGTGTTGACACACGTAGCACATGAAAATGTAATTGGCTAGCCTTACTGTCAAATCATTACGTGGCTTTCTCGCTTGCATTTCATACCATGACTGCAAAATGCTGGTGTGTGAGTGGAAAAATGTCACTCGTCACAGCACATAAAAACGTTGTCACTTGGTGAAAGGATACAGTCCTCTTTGAGAGAGTAGGCCTCTGCAATCTGAAGAGAGAGAGAGACAGAACAATGAGTACATACAGATCTTCACATAGCATGTGCAAAAAGGCAGTGTTCAGGCGTACTACAGTACAGCAGAATACTCAGTGTTAAGCACCGGTATTTAACTCGGAGAGTTTACAAAATGTAATCAACTAGACCCGTAAGCCGTAAGGGTCCATTTGGTTACATTTGTATTCTCTCTGAGTTACAAATGAATAAATTATTAGGATTTTACTGTGTACTATATTTAGAAGAAAAAAGTCCTTATGCACACCTACAGAGGACAGGTGCGTACCAAATAACGGTCAAGTCACATGATAAACCATGAGTCTGTGTGGGTTTGGATGTTTTCAACGTTTGTCAAAACACAGAAACACAGAATGGAAAACACACACACGCACACACGCACACGCACACACACACACACACACACACACACACACGCACACGCACACGCACACACACACACACACAGTCACTCGCTACGCACTGAAAAACACAGTACTCGAGTTGTACTTGAGCGACTTGACTATTCTGGGCTCTGCTGGTATCATTAGGTTACTGTCATTCAATACTGATTAAGCAGCTCAGTCAAGCATGTTTTGTTTTTCCCTTCAAATTAACCAAATGCAAAAAGAAAAATAACTCATGACACTTATAAGACAACCCATGAAATCAAGTCACATGCAACCTCTTATGTTCAGGATTATTAGCATATCGCTGTTGTAGCTCCATTCCACCTCTACAGTATGTCCATAACCTCTGCATAACTCAGCAAAATGTATCTTGGGGAGACATTAGTGTTTCTCAACATGTGGGTCAACCTGTGGGACCCACATGCTTGTGTGTGTGTGTGTGGGGGGGGGGGGTCCCCAGAGATGACAGTGAAGTGACAATTTAAGGACTTTTAAGACCTTTTTATTAATACATAAAGAAAAAGATATGCTATTGCAGCTGCATGGGAACTGCGAGGTTCCCAGTTGGATCCCGGGGCTACCCCAGAGTTAGTGTCGAAGTGTTGCATGGTTTCCTATATAAATATATATGCTATATACCGTAAATGCACCATTAATTAACCATTTACTTTGTGGAGGCTCTGCCTGAAAAAGTTGAGAACCACTCCTCTACATGACCCTTGTCTCTAATCTGGAAGCACTCTATCAGTGCTAATGTTATATGGATTTAAAGGGATTTTTAGAGAGCACTTTTCTCAGACTTGTGGCATTTACATGATAATGTTTTTTCTTTGAAGTTTATCTTTGTATTCTCATTAGTTTTATCTAAATGCTTTTAATTGTTCTTTAAATGCAGTTTTTTTTAACATGCTCCCCTACTTTGACTACTAAGTGGGTTCTCTTCTGTATGTCCATAACTATTATATGAAATGTTAACATTATATTTGTTGTGCAAATATAAGATATATACGTATAAGGCTATAATGCAATATTCCTAAATAAGTAGTGGAAATGTGAGCAGGAAGACAGTAACATGAGAAGATGACCTCATTGATGTATAAAAGTGCTGTGTCAAACCATTGCATTAGGAACTGTCCTAGCCAGCATTTGCTTGGTGCATTTGAACCACTCCCCACTTCAGAGTGTAGGATCAGATAACATCTTACCCCATAACCTCTCTTATCCCATGTGCCATAAATCTAATGCAAACTGATGGATGCTACTCTCATCGTTCACTGTGCTTTTTCTTTCCGTAGTCTGAGTTCAAAAGCAGTGTCTGTTCTGCTGCATTGTGCTTTGTATTTATTGTAACCGTGGCTGGCTGCATGCAAAAGTATACAACTTGGCTTAGGTTGTATACTTTTGCTTGCTGCCAGCCAAGTACTGGTACCGCACTGGTTATGATTTTAGCCAAAGTCTTAGGCTAAACTCTGAACCAGTGCATTATCAGTTGCATCAGTTTTTTATCCTTTCTGATTGAAATCTCACACACCATAAAAGAACAAAAGTAAAGTATGCTCCACTAATTGTAATTCTATGACATGTCATGAAGTTTGATTAGATTAATTAAAAAAAAAAAAAAAGTAAGAAAATAATGGATAGTTGTAGCCCTAAATGTATCTTTAGCCAAAAATGTCATCATGTATGTTTTAATGTGTCCTTCACTGAGCAACTGTAATAATAATTTTCCTATGCACAAATGCAGGAGAAACTGTTAAAGCTAATTGTATCATGTCTTGTTAAATGTGGTACAATATGGACCACCATGTCACCCTGGATACACCAGCCAGACCAGCTTAAAGTCAATAGACCTCCAGAGCATCCTCATCATCACGCTCTGATGAAGAGCGAAAGCTAAGCACATTAAATGTGCAATTGAGTGAAGTGTGTGGGCAGCATGTCTCTGCTTAACGTGTTAGCTGGTAGGAAAGTGTCAAATAAAAGTGCTTTCACTAGTAAGAAACCACACCACTGTTCAAGATTAGTAGTATTTATTTGCACAAATGAGATGTGGGTGTAATGATGAGGAGCCCGGGGAGGGCGAGACTGAGGATGGGGACGTAGTCTCGAGAGCTTGACGACCGACCTGCTCACCCGGGAGCGGTCGGTCGCCTCTGCTCGGACGCTGCCCCCCCGGGGGCTCCTGGGAGAAGGAGAGAGAGAGAAGTGTTAGCGGGGCAATGCTGAGAATGGAGGGGGTTAGTTGGGGAGGAGGGGGGGGAATTTGACAGCGCGAGGCGGTATCAAACAGGTAAGTAGTGATATGAGGTGTGTATTTATGCTGTGGGTAATGTTACGTGATTGGCTGTGCGGCCGTGGAGACGCAGGTGGACTTGACGAGGAGATGTGGGATGGGAGTGATTAGGTTGAGCAGTGGGTGGTATCCACTCCTGAATCTACGTTGAACACAACTACATTTCACTAGTAAGAAACCACACCACTGTTCAAGATTAGTAGTATTTATTTGCACAAATGAGATGTGGGTGTAATGATGAGGAGCCCGGGGAGGGCGAGACTGAGGATGGGGACGTAGTCTCGAGAGCTTGACGACCGACCTGCTCACCCGGGAGCGGTCGGTCGCCTCTGCTCGGACGCTGCCCCCAAAAAGTCTGATACGAACCGTGGGGGGGCCGGAGGATGGAGAAGGTCTCTAGCGACCGGCGCGTGGAGCCTCCCGTCCTTGGACCCTCGGTCGGGCGAGGAAAAACTCCCTCGAGGGGAGTGAGGGAGAAACCTCGGGAAGGACCGCGGAGGAGGGGACCCCCTTCCTGGGCGGACGGGCTAGGCGGAGTGTGGCCGTTACGGTCTGCCTAGCTGGAGATAGGCGTTGCGTACGTCGTGGAGGTTGGACCGGGTGTAGGTGTGGTATGCCTGGGAGGACCATCTTCCCAGGACGCGGATGAGGTGGTCGGAGAGGCCTCGACTGGAAGCGGAGGAGGCGGCGCCGATGCGGAAGGAGTGGCCGGAGTAGAGGTGAGGGGGGAGACCGGAGAGGGAGAGAACCTGTCGGAGGTGATGGTGGAACCAGAACCGGGTGGCGACGGAGCCGGACTCGGTGATGAATAGGGGGTCTTGAGGGTTGGCGTGGCAGGATCGTCTCGTGGTGACGTAGCGGAGGAGGGGTTCGTAAGGACTGAGTGGTGAGTTTGTCTTGAATAGGTGGATGGAGGAAGAACGCCCTAGCTGGTCCGTCTTGCTCCGTTTGAGCGTGAAGGTGAGGGTTTCGGACGAATGGAAGGTGATGTCGGACAGGCTCGGGTGGAGTGAGGGGTCGTACCGGGACGAAGAGGACGTGGAACCCTCGGAACGGCGCGGGAAGCCGAAGAAGGCGAGCAGGGACGTGCGCTCCTGCGTGGGGGAGATCAGGGTGAGGTAACCGGCGGGGGAGAGTTGTAGGCGGAGACGGAGCAGGTCTGACGTCGGGGGAAGGCGACGTGGCGGAACCAGCGCGTTGTGGCGCTGTAGGCTGCAAGGCGGCAAGGAGATGAGGGGGTGAGAGGTGGAGGCTTGGAGATCCGTCCGGCGGGCGGAAGAAGTAGGTGCCGCCGAGATGGACGTGCGGGTTATGGGGGCGGAGATGGAGGCGTGAATGGCAGTGGGAGAGGAATGGGGCGATGGTGGAGACGTCGGGGGAGAAGCTTTGGAATCTGCCTTTGTCGAGGGTGTTGACTGACTGTGTTGGCCTAGTGAATTAGGATGCTTCGTGCGACCATTCTTGGCCCCAAAAGAACGTGGCAGAGGCCACGAACGTGGGTGGACCGCACGTGATGCGGTTGATGGACGGGCGAGGTGCGTTGACGCGCCTGCCGGCATGCTCGTAGGAAAGGTGGGAGGAGGCGGCGGGTTGTATTAACCTGGGTGAGACGCGGAGCGCCTGCCTGAGTGGGGGTAGGAGGGGGAGGTTGGGAGTGGGCGGGATGCGTTGCCACGCCCGTCGGCGTGTTTGTTAGGTGGGGGGGTTGCGTTGAAACGCCTGCCGGGGCGATCGGGAGGTGGGGGGGGTATCTGGGAGTGGCCGGCGTGCTTGTGAAGTGTGTGTGATGGCTTTCAGCATGCCTGAAGGAAAATGTGGGGGTGATGGGTTCCCGAGAGCATGTGGTGTGGGCTGTTTGAGGGACGCCCGATGGTGATGGGTCGGAGTGATCGTGGAACGAAGGCTGCTTGAGGAATGGTGTGGTCTGCTTGGAGGAAACCTTGGGGCGCATTGCGCTGGTCGACTGGAGGATGCCCATGGAGCTGGACTGGGGGAGGGGGGGCCGTTGGTGCTGTGTGCCGGTATGCTGAGGGCGGAAGCGCGTGGTGCTGATCCGGGGGAGGGGGGGGGGGGGGTGGGTGATGCACTGGTCGACTGGAGGCTGCGCGTTGTGCTGCGCCGGGGAAGGGTGCAGCACGACGCAGCGTGGGCGGCTTGCCGCATGGGCGCACTGTGCTGGTCGGTTGGAGGATGCGCTTAGTGTGCCGGGGAGAGGTGGAGGGTAAGGAGGGGGGGAGATGGAGAGGGCGCGTTGGGCCGAGGCGAAGGAGGCTACGTGAAGAGCTGGCTACGTGTAGAGCGAAGTGCTGAACCTGGTGCGAGGTTTGCGCGATGCGCTGAACCTGGTGCGGAGGCTGCGCGATGCGCTGAACCTGGTGCGGAGGTTGCGCGGCACGCTGAACCTGGGGCAGAGGCTGCGCGATGCCCTGAACTGCAATGCACTGAACCTGGACGGAGGCTGCGTGGTGCACTGAACCTGGGCAGAGGCTGCGCGATGCGCTGGGACGGTGGCGGAGGTTGCGCTGCGTGCTGAACCTGGGGCGGAGGCTGCGCGATGCGCTTCACCTGGTGCGGAGGCTGCTTGACGCACTGAACCTGGTGCGAAGGCTGTGCGGTGTGCTGCGCCTACGGTCTGATGAGGGAGGCGTGGTGCCGTTCGGGGGGGGGGGGGGGGGGGCTGCACGTGAGCCTGAGTTGGGGAGACCAGAGGCGCGCTGCGCTGAACCTGGTGCGGAGGATGCACGATGCGCTGAACCTGGTGCGGAGACTGCTTGACACACTGAACCTGGTGCGACGGCTGTGTTGTCCGCTGCGCCTACGGTCTGATGGGGGAGGCGCGTGGTGCCGTTCGGGGGGGGGGGGGGGGGGCTGCGCGATGCGCTGCGCCTACGGTCTGATGGGGGAGGCACGTGGTGCCGATCGGGGGGGGGGGGGCTGCTCGTGAGCCTGGGTTGGGGGAAGGGCGGGCGCGCTGCGCCTACGGTCTGATGAGGGAGTCACGTGGTGCCGATCGGGGCGTGGTGCCGATTGGGCTGCCCTTGAGCCTGGGTTGGGGAGACCGGAGGAGCGCTGCGCCTACGGTCTGATGATGGAGGCACGTGGTGCCGATCGGGGGGGGGGGAGGCTGCTCGTGAGCCTGGGTTGGGGGGAGCGGGGGCGCGCTGCGCCTACGGTCTGATGAGGGAGGCACGTGGTGCCGATCGGGGGGGGGGGGGGGGCTGCTGGTGGGCCTGGGTTGGGGAGGCCGGAGGCCCGCTGCGCCTACGGTCTGATGGGGGAGGCACGTGGTGCCGTTCGGGGGGGGGGAGGCTGCGCGACACGCTGAGCCTGGGGGGGGGAGGCTGCCCGTGAGCCTGGGTTGGGGAGACCAGAGGCGCACTGCGCCTATGGTCTGATGCGGGAGGCACGTGGTGCCGATCGGGGGGGGGGGGGGGGGGGGGGGGAGGCTGCTCGTGAGCCTGGGTTGGGGGAGCCTGATGAGGGAGGCACGTGATGCCGATCGGGTGGGGGGGGGGGTCTGCTCGTGAGCCTGGGGCTGGCCGTGGGCCTGGGTTGGGGACGATTGGGGGTGCACGTGGTGCCGATTGGGGGGGGGGGCTGGCCGTGGGCCTGGGTTGGGGACGAATGGGGGTGCACGTGGTGCTGATTGGGGGGGGGAGGCTGCTCGTGAGCCTGGGGATGGCCGTGGGCCTGGGATGGGGACGATTGGGGGTGCACGTGGTGCCGGTTGGGGGGGGGGGGGAGGCTGCTCGTGGGCCTGGGTTGGGGACGAATGGGGGTGCACGTGGTGCTGATTGGGGGGGGGGGGGAGGCTGCTCGTGAGCCTGGGGATGGCCGTGGGCCTGGGATGGGGACGATTGGGGGTGCACGTGGTGCCGGTTGGGGGGGGGAGGCTGCTCGTGAGCCTGGGGATGGCCGTGGGCCTGGGTTGGGGACGAATGGGGGTGCACGTGGTGCTGATTGGGGGGGGAGAGGCTGCTCGTGAGCCTGGGGATGGCCGTGGGCCTGGGATGGGGACGATTGGGGGTGCACGTGGTGCCGGTTGGGGGGGGGAGGCTGCTCGTGAGCCTGGGTTGGGGGAGCCTGATGAGGGAGGCACGTGATGCCGATCGGGTGGGGGGGGGGCTGCTCGTGAGCCTGGGGCTGGCCGTGGGCCTGGGTTGGGGACGATTGGGGGTGCACGTGGTGCCGATTGGGGGGGGGGGCTGGCCGTGGGCCTGGGTTGGGGACGAATGGGGGTGCACGTGGTGCTGATTGGGGGGGGGAGGCTGCTCGTGAGCCTGGGGATGGCCGTGGGCCTGGGATGGGGACGATTGGGGGTGCACGTGGTGCCGGTTGGGGGGGGGGGGGAGGCTGCTCGTGAGCCTGGGGATGGCCGTGGGCCTGGGTTGGGGACGAATGGGGGTGCACGTGGTGCTGATTGGGGGGGGGGGAGGCTGCTCGTGAGCCTGGGGATGGCCGTGGGCCTGGGATGGGGACGATTGGGGGTGCACGTGGTGCCGGTTGGGGGGGGGAGGCTGCTCGTGAGCCTGGGGATGGCCGTGGGCCTGGGTTGGGGACGA
This sequence comes from Electrona antarctica, assembly GCF_951216825.1. NCBI lineage: Eukaryota > Metazoa > Chordata > Actinopteri > Myctophiformes > Myctophidae > Electrona > Electrona antarctica. The sequence goes on from NC_136798.1 coordinate 24,975,141, forward strand.
ATGGGGGTGCACGTGGTGCTGATTGGGGGGGAGAGGCTGCTCGTGAGCCTGGGGATGGCCGTGGGCCTGGGATGGGGACGATTGGGGGTGCACGTGGTGCCGGTTGGGGGGGGGAGGCTGCTCGTGAGCCTGGGGATGGCCGTGGGCCTGGGTTGGGGACGAGTGGGGGTGCACGTGGTGCCGATTGGGGGGGGGAGGCTGCTCGTGAGCCTGGGGATGGCCGTGGGCCTGGGATGGGGACGATTGGGGGTCCACGTGGTGCCGATTGGGGGGGGGGGGAGGCTGCTCGTGAGCCTGGGGCTGGCCGTGGGCCTGGGTTGGATTGGGGGTGGGAAGCACTCGGTGCTGTCCGTGCGGTTGGGGGGGGGAAGACAGGGTGGGGGGGCGCTCGGCGCCGGGGAGAGGGGGAGGGGGGAGTAGGGTGGGAGGGGGAAGGGGCGGAGGGCGCGAAGCGCTGCTCCGAGTGTGGATGCGACTCTGAGTGCCGATCCAGGGAGCGCGGGGAAGGGGGCGCTCGGCGCCGGGAGGAGGGGGAAGGGAGAGGAGGGTGGGAGGGGGGGGGGGAGGGACGCACTCGGTGCTGTCCGTGCGGTTGGGGGGGGAAGACGGGGTGGGGAGAGAGGAGGGACGCACTCGGTGCTGTCCGTGCGGTTGGGGGGGGGGGAGACGGGGTGGGGAGAGGGGAGGGACGCACTCGGTGCTGTCCGTGCGGTTGGGGGGGGGGAGACGGGGTGGGGGGCGCGTGGCGCCGGGGAGAGGGGGAGGAGGGTGGGAGGGGGAAGGGGCGGAGGGCGCGATGCGCTGCTCCGAGTGTGGATGCGGCAGTGTGTGCCGATCCGGGGAGTGGGGGGAAGGGGGCGCTCGGCGCCGGGAGGAGGGGGAAGGGAGAGGAGGGAGGGAGGGGGGGGGGGGGGGGAGGAGCCACCAGGGGACTGGAGGCGGAGCCGGTGCGAGGAACCCGGGTGGGCGTGGCCCCGACGGTGGCTGGGCGCTGGGAGTGGAGGTGAGCCAGGTAGGCCTCGAACGGGTCGGCTTAGCTGGGCCGTCAGGCTGACGGGAGCTAGCCCTGTAGATGACCGATGATGTCCGGTGATACCCAGCAAACGGGCGGTTAACTGTGGTACAATTGCCCAGTTCTAGCCCGTGCCCGCTTGGTACCCATGAAGTATACGTGCACCCCACATGGGCCCCGGGCGGACGTGTTAGCTGGTGCCCACTCGGTACCCATAGAGTATGCATGCACCCCACATGGGCCCCGGGTGGACGTGTTAGCTGGTGCCCACTTTGTACCCATAAAGTATGCATGCACCCCACATGGGCCCCGGGTGGACGTGTTAGCTGGTGCCCACTTGGAACCCGTAAAGTACGCATGCACCCCACATGGGCCCCACGTGGACGTGTTAGCTGGGTGGGTAATGCATTTTGCCGTAGAGGCTGTTAAAGTCTGGTTTCGCTCGATGTAGATGGCTGCTGCGTCGGACATCTAACTCGAGCCCGTCGGCCTTGGCGGCGACGGACAGAACGAGCGGAATGGACTTTATAAACGACCCGTTATGAACTCACTTGCACTGCTGGACTAGTCTTAACTTTAGCTGTGTTTAGCAACAGTGCTGGCCGGGAATGTGACAAATGATGTGCATCGACCGAACGAGAATGAGTGGAACGTAAATGAGGAAATGCAAGGAGGCTTTACCTGGCGGTTTGACAGCGTGAAGCGTATCAAATGGTTTTGGGTTGACAGCGCGAGGCGGTATCAAACAGGTAAGTAGTGATATGAGGTGTGTATTTATGCTGTGGGTAATGTTACGTGATTGGCTGTGCGGCCGTGGAGACGCAGGTGGACTTGACGAGGAGATGTGGGATGGGAGTGATTAGGTTGAGCAGTGGGTGGTATCCACTCCTGAATCTACGTTGAACACAACTACATTAATGATGACTTGTGAGGTCTGTGTGTTCCCTGCAACCAACCAACTAGGCCACAGTGTCCCAAACAGTGGACCAGGACCCATCTTTGGGTCACGTACCAATTTTTATGGGTCGCGAGTAAATAGGCTAGCTCCTTTTGTCCGTTTCCTTAAAAAAAATATATATATATATATATATATAAGACGACAAAAGCACAACTTTTCATCAATTAAAAACAATTCCAATATTTTTCAAAAGTATTTCATGAATGTAAAAATCTAATTATTTCCATAAATTAAATTAAAAACAAGAATGACTTTTACTAAACAATGGTTAAATCAATCGTCTAATAAACAACAAACAACTTACCTTGGAGCAAATGGTGTGCTTTGTAACTTTCTCCACGTTCAGTTGCTTGTGTGGACGGCGGCCACACCCACAGGCTCCAGTCACATCCCCCTCCCACTGCGGTTCAGAAAAAAGAATGCTGCTTACCCTTTTCTGCACATTGTTTCCAAAAAGTGAAGGTCCACTAATGGTCATTTGAATTTAGGAACGGCAAAGAAAATCCAAGTTAAACGAGCCTTTAAATAGCTTGTTTAGTGAGCCGCTTCCATGTTTTTCAAGGAAGTTGTGCTTGTGCGTGCAGTGCATGTCGACTGAACTGGAGTCAGTTGGAAAATCTAATTTCACATTCGACCAGGGGAGGCGCTAAAGCATTTCAACTTCCTTGAAAAAATGGAAGCGGCTGACTTAACAAGCTATGTAAACCCCATGATTAAACTTGTTTAACCGTTTAAACTTTTCTTTGCCATTCCTAAATTCAAATTAGTTTAGACCATTAGCGGACCTTCACTTTTTGGATACAATGTGCAGAAAAGGGTAAGCAGCGTTCTTATTTCTGAACCGCAGATGTGACTGGAGCCTGTGGGTGAAGTTATGTGGCCGCCGTCCACACAAGCAACTGAACATGGAGAAAGTTACAAAGCACACCATTTGCTCTAAGGTAAGTTGTTAACGTGTTTGTTGTTTATTAGACAATTGATTTAACCATTGTTTAGTAAAAGTTGACTTTAATAGTATGATTTAGTAGCAGGAGGCCACCGCCGCTGCTGCCTCCTCCACCTCCATATTGTAAACATTGACATGTGCGCACCCATGGGAAAAGGAATAAAAAGAAAATGCCCCAAACAGGACGCCCAACAGCAACGTTTCACCATGGCGTTATTATGATGTTGTTGATATGAATACTTCATTCCTCTTCGGAAAAACGCCGACATAACACGGCCCTCAGTGGAGGATTGCAGATACTGGGTTTTATGGGTAAGTCTCCCATTGGCTTAGAGGCAGCCTAGAGGCAGCCAATCACGAAAAGGTCTTCACTACGGTCACTAGTAGATGTAGATCAACATGTTGTCCAGACGCTTTTCAAGCAGCTAGCAAAACGTTTAAGAAGTAGTGAAAATAGCAGACCTACAAGCTCACAACGCATCCCATCATGGTGTGTTTTCACTACTTTGGGGCTTGGGGAGACATACATTTTCTGTTTTGGGTCTCGAGCTAAAAAGTTAGGGAACCAGTGAACTATAGGCAAGCGCTTTGTTCCTGTAGTCATAATATACTGTTTATATTTAACCTGGAAAATAATGTATTGTAATGTAATAATGTAAAAGAAAGTACTGGATCCTTAACGTATGAGAGTATTGTCTTTGGCGTGTCTCCCACTGATGGTAACAATTTGATCATCATAACAACAGTCATTAACATCAGCTGTTCCCTTTTAGGAGTCTGAGAAACCACATCTTCATGTGATTTAACTCTGACTGATGAAGGTCAGAGTGACTTACTCTAAATAAATTGGTTTTGTAAGTGAAGTCTTTTTCCATTATTCAAGTTCATTACTCAGGGTGTAAAACCCATTTGGGCTAGTTTTTGCACTTCAGGACATGAAATAAAAATAACATTCTAGGTTTGGTGTGTGTCCCAGCTCCTCAGGGAACCGGTATACCGTGCCACATAAATAATTGTGCCTATGTAAAGGAATTTATGGCCTGCTCTTTCAATGGCACTATATATATAAGCAGTTTTAAGACACCTGATTATTATAGAGTAGGTTGTTTATCTTCCACATATATACGTGTATACAGTACTGTACTGTACTGTATATATACTGTATATATAGTAGTTTTATCTGGTTTGGAGTCCACACTCCATTCCAAACAAGATACTTTAACCTGCCTGCAATTGCTATGTCAGTGTTTTCTTTGTAATGAGCTGCGGATGATCAGTTGGATGGTTAGCAGAAAACCAGAGCAGATGACCATGAAGGTCACCAGTTCCCAATGTAAAAAAGGAAAATAACTGACTCCTATTATCTTGTCCCTCAACATAACACTGATGCAATGTGCCTTTGAGCAATTTACTTTTCTTTATCTTTCTTTTTCTTTATCCACTTAACTTCAAATTATTATTATTCTGTTCAGCTATAATGACATGCCAAAAACTGAGAAGTGGTTAAAATAACTGCTAATGGTCAGTAAGACAGTGGTTAACCACTTAAGCCAAACCTCAAACTGGCAGCCGTGGGTTACATAGGAAGGGGTGCATTGTGAGCTTCACACACACACACACACACACACACACACACACACACACACACACACACACACACACACACACACACACACACACACACACACACACACACACACACACACACACACACACACACACACACACACACACACACACACACACACACACAATAAAACATTTTATTCTGTAATGACATGCCCAAAATGGGGACGCCCAGCTTGAAAGTGTCTAATAAGAATCTCAGGGCAGACATGTGCCCCTAGCTGACCTAGTACCTGCCAGTAGCATCTGCCAGCGCCTTCACTTCACAGTCTCACCTTTCAAAGCTCTCTATCCAAATAAAACAACAGTACACTGGCCCACTCTCCTTGGAATAGAGAGCCCTGCTCTCTTATAATAGATACATGCCAGACATGGAGCCGACTACTTTGTTCCACTCCCAGACAAACAAAAGGATGGCCGTTATAAAACTAAAGGTGATGAAACGCAGTGCCACATGATGACACTCAACAAAACACACAGAACAGCCCTGGAGATCAGGTCACAGAGGATGAACGCTCTATTAGACACACACACATGGCATGCGCACAGTAGTGTGTGCGCGCAGAAACACACACACACACACACACACACACACACACACACACACACACACACACACACACACAGGGGGACACACCTGGTGTAGTGATTGCGGCAGCAGTGTGTAGTCACTGTGTTCTCCTAGGGACTGTAGTGAGTTCAGCAGCTCTGCACTGGGACCAGGTGGTCTGTCCCTGGAGACTCTTCCTAGCAACATGGAGACACCCCCCCACAAAAAACATACAGATTACACACAACTCCGTCTCAGTCAAAACAACTTTTTGAAATGAAATGTAGTTGTTGATTTCTATTCTATTGGATAGATATATAGATAGTATTGTTTGTTCAAGCAAAACAAGTGCAAAGTGATCAAAATCACTTAGAGTAATCCTTGACTCACACGCGATCCATATCGTCTCCATATTTAATCTCTCTATTATTTTTGTCAGGTGAAAACCTGACATACATCACAAACATACACGTTACTACAATAATAATCATACTAATATGGGGGGGAGAACACAACGGAGACAGTGCTTCTTTCACCTGACAAATATCACTATGTGATCATTTCTTGTTTCATAAATGAATGCCATATTTTATACTTCTGGTCGATGACAGACTACAAAACTAGCAAGATTGAAACGTTTAACGTTTAACGTTTTTTTTTACGACAAGCCCCCATGTCTGTGGGTTTATAAATATTGAACCAATGAAAGGTATTAACAAGAGCTTGACTAAATAACAATTATTTTACAGCAATAGCGATTTTGTTTAGGTGTGCTCTGACAAACAACCAGAACAAGAATAATGTGCAATTAATGCTTTGCCATCGGGCAATCAATAGAGAGACACTACTGTATATTTTTAATGAAGCATAATATGAGCCATGTGACCTCTCATCTACATAATTGTCTCCACCAGGCCGAAGGCATGGGGAGAGAGTATGTTTTGCACTCCGTCCGTGTGTGTGTGTGTGTCCGTCCGTCCGTCCTTCCTTCCGTCCGTCCGTTACCAGCTAATCTCCGGCACCGTTAACCCGGTCGATGCCAAACTTTGCACACACACTCCCTGGATGCCAACGATGAACCTCTGCCCCACATTTTCCAGAACGGCCTGTTATAGCGCCACCATGAGGCAGCTTTTCACCATTTTAACCTATAACTGCACCGATCTGCGTGAAACGTTGCATGCACACTCCCTAGAGGCCAAGGACAAACCTTTGACCTGCATTTTACGCATCTGCCTTTATAGCGCCACCAGGAGGCCGACTTTTGTAAAACACATTTTTTGATATTACTCCTCCAGATTCTGTCCAAAAAACTCACACATCGTTAAACAGTATCTCTATGGTCATGTGCTCAAGTTGGATCTGTCCGATATTTCATATTCCATCCTAATTGGCTATAATTGGCTTTCAAAGTTTGCAAGATTGCCCCGTTTTGAACAAAAGCCTCAAATCATGAACGCAGCATGCAATTTACGTGAAATCTTTCACACATTTTCTTACTAGGCTGAGGAATATATCCCACCCTTTTCACATTGGCCTGTTATAGCGCCACCAACAGGTTGATTTTTGCAAAACACATTTTTGGAACAAAATGCCTCAAATCATCCAATTGCCATCAAAGGCGTATGAAGAAATGGCACCCTTTTCACATTGGCCTATTATAGCGCCACCAGGAGGCCACAACCTGACCTGCCCTGGTGGAGACCTGTGCCCCGAGGGGCACTTTTTCTAGTTCTTTCTATCTCAATGGCTCTGCAGTGAATGAATGTGCTCTATGCACACAGAATAACTCTTCCTACAAATGGAACCAAAGGGACCCTTATGGTTACGGGTCCATTTGGTCCATTTGTACACTCTCAGAGAGAGTTACAGACCTGTACGGGGCCATTTTATTGGAACACACTTAAGGACACTTTGAGACCCACACTGGTGTAGCAGAGTGTTTCCAGTGAGCCAACAACCAACATGCACAATAGCAGCACCCTGACTCTGTTTGACCAGAATGGAACAGAGCCTTCATTAGTAGTATCAGCGGTAACACCACCGTAAGGAAGTAGGGAAGGGGCCCAAGTTCTTTCCAAAATGGTGTGTATAGATAGAGCCCATTGTGGTGTCACAGCTCTTTAGCAGGTGGCTCACAATGATGCAAACTGACAAACAGGCTGTCATCTCCACACGTCCCCGGCCACGATAAGCTTGTCACCACCTTGCCTCCAGCTATTACCACAATATTTACCATTAGATATATTGCACAAATGTTATATAACAGGCAGTAGGCAGTAGCTTAGCGATTTAAATTTATAGCTATAAGCTTCACACTGACGGTTTGGTGAAACCTTGACACTTCACATCATATTAATCTTTTGAGCCCCATTCGTCCTAGGCTGGGACGCTATTTTATATTATTTTGTGGGTATAAAATCGTGAACAGAGGATAAGCTTGTAATTGTTCTACAAAGTTCTACAATTGTTCCTTGGAGATAAATTTGTCACTTGAATTAATCACTCAGTGTTGACAGCGTAGATCTCAGTACTACAGTATGTTATAACCCTCTGACTACAAGGATGACGGTCACCTGTCTGTTGTGTGTGGGGATGTGAAATTGTCTTGAAATAGAATTTCAAAATTCCATTTAATTAAATTTCCCTGTTTAACATGGCAGCTTGCAACACCCGTGGCCATGATGGGCTCTGCTGTTTTATGGGGAGACTTATCCCTAATTTGTACTCTGTTGTACGACGGTGTCGCACACTGAAAATAGCAGATTTACAAGCTCACAACGCATTGTTTCCGTGACACGTTGTGAGATTGTAGATCTGTTATTTTATGTGCAAGTATAAATCAGGCTTTACATAGAATAGTGGTATCAGTACATATCAGACTCAAGAAATAACGGAAACAGTAGGCTTATATGTACCTGCTGAACTGTTAGTGGAAAGATCATCCTCTTTCTGAATTGACACAGCATCAGGACCTTTGTGGGGGCCAGTGTTCTGGTTGCCCATCACCGCCCTCACCGTGGTGGTCTTGTCTGGATCAATGTTTTCAAAGAATGGGCCCCACAGCCCCTGCGGTGGACTGTGGTTCACTCTTTTCAAGTCTCGAGCCAGACCTTACAAGGGAAAATGTCAACTTTTGTTGAGTCCCTGCAGATAAAACTTTTTAGCAGGTAGGCCTATGAGTATTAGTGAAGCTGTAGAGTCCTGAGTAAAGCTCTGAGTTGGTCCAAGCGCTGAGAATTTATTCAAAAGGGTCTTAGTCGCTCCATGATTGATCTCTTGAACTCCCAGCAGGGGTAGGTTAATCCCCGATCACATCTCCCGGGTGGCTGAGCAAAGAGGGGGTAGAAATGCCCAGCATACAGTAGGCTGCAACAATGGAACCAGGGAAATGAGGTGCTCAGTGTGTGCAATAGCTGTAGACCTCTCTCTGATTAGGATTATTTGTGCTGGTCCTATTCCAACTTGCACACTCAAGGGCAGGGTGGAGCTTCCTTTCCTTGTCCTCAGCAACCTAATAGAAAAATAATAGCACATTATTATATGGGTAATAAAGTTATTTCTGCCATGTATCTCTAACATGTTTCTTGCCTGTTACTCCTGTTTTGTTCGACAAGCAAGGAAGACAGAAGTGGTGGGAGTGTGGGCAGAGATGCAGCAGAGTGACAGAGAGTAAGAACAGGAGAGAGAGAGTGATGAATGAATGGAGAGAAAGCACTACTGTGGTGAGTTGGGAGTCATTTGGCAGAGTCAAAGAGGGATCTTTGTATTTAAACAAGGGCTGCCCCTTCAGGCTTGGCAGAATGCTTGAACAACTCCTGTCCTGGACTGAAAATGTTACATCCCAGACACAATACAGCTTTTTTTTAGAACAAGTACAGGACTGTTCAGTTTTAAATACTCTAACCACTTAAACCCTATAAGCTACACTTCGTTGTAGAGAAAAGGGCCAATCTATGAGCTTGAAGATCTGCTATTTATTTTCACTATTTATAAAAATAACCTGACAATTCTTGCCTTTAAATGACATGCCCAAAATAGGGACATTAAATTAGTACCCGTCCAGAGCTTGATCTTCCCCATCTTGACTTCACCTACTGTACTGAACCGACTGAAACAAAAACCTGGGGAAGGCACCGCAAGTTGAAACCATAAATTCGTGAGGCAGTTCACACACTGTATAAATGCATTTTTCCACCTCATGGAACCTCTGTTTTAGCATGAATGGCCAATGGCATGTGAATCACGTGTCATAACATGTCTTGCGGGGGCGCATTAGCACTAGCAGTCATGTGATTATAGTGGATTATGCAACATGGAATATGACAGACAGTGTAAAACTATGGGTTTGTCTTCCTACTGGGATTTGGACCAGGAACTCCTTTGAAACAGCCACTTGAACTAGCAGCCACGTGTGACTTAGTCACAGATACAGTCAGATAACAGAGTCGACTACACCACTTACACAGTGGTACCAAGATCAGCCTTTATGACTTTTACATTCTGCTGTATGGCTTTTGTACTTCTACAGCAGCCAAATCTGCTGCCAAATCCACCACGTACATTACTTGACTAGCTCAGTTTGGAACCTCACTCTCCACGATCCAAAACGGGGCCAGTAATTGACCACTGAAGTTGAACTACTATTAGTGTTACTGTTATTAGTGTTACTGTACGTTACAAACTATGGTTAAACTCTCTATTTAGGCTATGTGAAATGTGCCCACCAAAGAGGTGAATATTGGAAAATGAATTGTTTCAACAAATAAGTTTAGGGATAAGGGGTAAGCCGGAGTGGCACAAGATATAGCCCACAATCTCTCTCTCTCTCTCTCTCTCTCTCTCTGTCTGTGTGTCTGTGTACACACACGTGCGCGTGTGTGTGTGTGTGTGTGTGTGTGTGTGTGTGTGTGTGTGTGTGTGTGCGTGCTCATGCTGCACCATCATCTTAATAAGTGAGTGGGCCATGTGTTCCTGATGATGATGATCAGTGTTGCGAAGGCTCTCAAATGGATCTCCATATATGGGGATAAAAGGCTGTCACTTGGATCTCCACATATGATGATGATTTATGGCCCATATGTGGAGATAATGGAAATATCCAATGCTGACATCGGATTGATGTGGGAACCCCATATAGGGATGTACACGTGTGTCATCGTCATATGCGATTGGATAGCATTGTCATTATGACACACATATAACTAAAAAGTATAAAAGGATTACAGTCAGAGACTTAAGGGGGAAGAATATCTTCTAATATCTTTGGCCTGAGTCAGTTGGATAGGATGGAATATCTGGCCAAGCAAATTATAGAGCTTTTCATTGGAGGTTTCCACATCCCGGTTAAGTTTGTATCGAACACCACTGTCGTGGGTCCTAACTAAATAACCAGCACTGGTTCGAGCTATTTTACATGGTCCATTCGAGAACGGATTAGGGCGTACGGCAGTAACAGGATTTCGGAGGCCTTAGAGGATGGTGGTGGGACGGATTCCCCAGGAGCCAGGAGGTTACAACACCAGGTAGGTGGTATAGCTTGTGGAGCAGGTGCGCTTCAACAATCATCATTTGGGCCCAGGGCCTACGGGCTCTGGACGTTTGCCTCCAGAGTCTATGGGCTCTGGAGGTCCTGGGCATCAGTTGGTTAGATGCCAGGGACCCGAAGTGGTGGGACACACCTCGAGGTTCTGGACATCGGTTGGTTAGATGCCGGGGACCCGAAGTGGTGGGACACACCTCGAGGTTCTGGACATCGGTTGGTTAGATGCCGGGGACCCGAAGTGGTGGGACACACTTCGAGGTTCTGGACATCAGTTGGTTAGATGCCAGGAATCCGAAGTGGTGGGACACACTTCGCCTTCGGAGCAGGTGGGCTCCGGAGGCTCTGGACATCAGTTGGTTAGATGCCAGGGACCCGAAGTGGTGGGACACACTTCGCCTTCGGAGCAGGTGGGCTCCGGAGGCTCTGGACATCAGTTGGTTAGATGCCAGGGATCCGAAGTGGTGGGACACACTTCGCCTTCGGAGCATGTGGGCTCCGGAGGCTCTGGGCATCAGTTGGTTGGATGCCAGGGACCCGACGTTGTGGGATTTCCATGTCCAGCAGAGATTGAAGGACCCGGCGTAGGACAGGAGAGTGCATCTTCAAAACGGCATGGGAATCGATTCTTGGGACAGCAGAGCAGGCTCGGACATCAAGACTACGATGGATATACCACCGATGGCGGAATCTACCGAGGAGCAGAAGATACAGCAATCGAAGAGGAGCAGGAAGATACAGCAGCCGACGAGGAGCAGGAAGATACAGCAGCCGACGAGGAGCAGGAAGATACAGCAGCCGACGAGGAGCAGGAAGATGCAGCAGCCGACGAGAAGCAGGAAGATGCAGTAGCCGATGAGGAGCAGGAAGATACAGCAGTCGACGAGGAGCAGGAAGATGCAGCAGCCGACGAGGAGCAGGAAGATACAGCAGCCGACAAGGAGCAGGAAGAAGCAGCAGCCGACGAGGAGCAGGAAGAAGCAGCAGCCGACGAGGAGCAGGAAGATGCAGCAGCCGACGAGGGTCCCGCTCACCAGCAAGACACAACATCCGAAGAGGGTCCAGCTCACCAGGAAGACACAGCATCCGACGAGGGTCCAGCTCACCAGGAAGACACAGCATCCGACGAGGGTCCAGCTCACCAGGAAGTCACAGCATCCGACGAGGGTCCAGCTCACCAGGAAGACACAGCATCCAACGAGGGTCCAGCTCACCAGGAAGACACATGCATCCGACGAGGGTCCAGCTCACCAGGAAGACACAGCATCCAACGAGGGTCCAGCTCACCAGGAAGACACAGCACAGCATCCGACGAGGGTCCAGCTCACCAGGAAGACAGCATCCAACGAGGATCCAGCTCACCAGGAAGACACAGCATCCGACGAGGGTCTCGTTCACCAGCAAGATACAACACCCGACGAGGGTCTCGTTCACCAGGAAGATACAACATCCGACGAGGGTCTCGTTCACCAGCAAGATACAACATCCGACGAGGGTCTCGTTCACCAGGAAGACACAGTTGGTGAAGGTCTAGCGGGACGCTTGGATGCCCTCAATGGGGTGGCCTGAATGGCTGACGTTTGCTGTTCAAGCCTCCGTATGCTTGTATTGGGGTGGCCTGAGGGGTCCACTGTTCAAGCCTTCTAGATATGGTACAGATTTCCATGGGAAATCTGGGGGTGGCAATGTGGCGATATCAGCATTGTCTGAACAGCATGATGATGCAAGGGCATCGGAGCTATATCAACCCTCCCATAGATGTTGGAGCAGTCGGAGGACGGAAGCGGAACGCTCTGGTGGATATCATGAGAGCATTGTCTGGACAGCATGATGATGCAAGGGCATCGGAGCTATATCAACCTTCCCATAGATGTTGGAGCAGTCGGAGGACGGCAGAGGCCTTGTTCACCGATAGGATATCGAGATGAAAGTGCAAGCTGACAGACCAGAAGTCCAGGTTCATAGGGACCGAAGTAGTCCAGCAAGGAGGCTGGACGGTCACTCTTGCAGAAATGACCATGAGCATAACCGGAGACGAACAGTCATCATGCATGGTACGGTAGTAGCACCCCAAGGGCCAGGTACGCTCTTGATGCAGTGGCTCGAAGAGCCAGGTACGCCCTCGATGGGGTGGCCCAAGGGCCAGGTACGATCTTGATGCGGTGGCTCGAAGAGTCAGGTACGCCTTCGATGGGGTGGCCCAAGGGCCAGGTACGCTCTTGATGCGGTGGCTCGAAGAGCCAGGTACGCCTTCGATGGGGTGGCCCAAGGGCCAGGTACGCTTTCGATGGGGTGGCCCAAGGGCCAGGTACGCTTGCAATGGGCGAACTGTTCAAGCCTTCTTGATATTTTACATATTTCCATGGGAAATCTGAGGGTGGCTGTTGCGAAGGCTCTCAAATGGATCTCCATATATGGGGATAAAAGGCTGTCACTTGGATCTCCACATATGATGATGATTTATGGCCCATATGTGGAGATAATGGAAATATCCAATGCTGACATCGGATTGATGTGGGAACCCCATATAGGGATGTACACGTGTGTCATCGTCATATGCGATTGGATAGCATTGTCATTATGACACACATATAACTAAAAAGTATAAAAGGATTACAGTCAGAGACTTAAGGGGGAAGAATATCTTCTAATATCTTTGGCCTGAGTCAGTTGGATAGGATGGAATATCTGGCCAAGCAAATTATAGAGCTTTTCATTGGAGGTTTCCACATCCCGGTTAAGTTTGTATCGAACACCACTGTCGTGGGTCCTAACTAAATAACCAGCACTGGTTCGAGCTATTTTACAATCAGCGATTAACATATTTCCTTTTGCGGTTTCTATGGACATTTAAAATGGGCTAGCATGACAGAACGAACATCGATAAAACACGATGAGCTGTTTACGTTGTAAAAAACAAAAAAACACTAGCTCTGAGTCTGGTCCATATCATACCGCTAATGGACCCGAATCTACCACACAAGTCACAACCCATGCAAGCTGATAGATACATTGCTGCAATTAGCATGGGCTGTTCAAATGGAAGAAACAGTACAGTACAGTACAGTACAGTACAGTACAGTACAGTACAGTACAGTACAGTACAGTACAGTACAGTACAGTACAGTACAGTACAGTACAGTACAGTACAGTACAGTACAGTACAGTAGGCTACAGTGGTAACAGCAGTGAGCATACTCACTCCAGTCAGAGATGTCTTGCAGCTTCTCGGTTGACAATCACGCCCCGGGTCGATGGCACCGATACGCTTGCATCCATCCGAGTACATCAGGTTGTTGAAACCTCGTTATGTCATCCGCCCGACTGAGGGATGCTTCCTGCAGCGGTTCCATGGTTGTTTACGATCTAATCCGGGCATTTTCTATTTCCCCACATTGCAAAATGTATACTGTGGCAATGTCTTTTATTTATTTATTTTCTAATGCAAGCAATGGTGCCATCTCCTGGGCAGATGTGTAAGTAAGGAGGGCTGCTGCTCACGCTCACATTAGGCACAGTGGGCAGCAGTGGTCCCTTATTATGCTACAGGAGGTAGACGTACGCGTAGGCCACTATGCCTATAGTCATATCATATGACAGTGTTGTTGTGTTTAGACAACAGACCATGAGTAGAGTTGACACTGGGCAGACTCAGTGGAATCACTGGACTTGCTAGGGTTATTTAAGGGCCTTCAATTACTTTATCTGGCAATGCGTGCTGCAGCTAGGCAGACATAATAGCCTACATTATGCATGGTCCATCTCATGCTATGTTCTATTTCTTCATCACCCCAATAAATAGCATAACCATTTTTGAGGTTTTTGATTATTATTTTTTGCATAAATGAGTGCTATTGAACTGAACACCATTTAAAGCTGTGTGTTGGTTAAAACAATATTGAACCAATGAAAAGTAGTACAAAGTGCTTCGGACAAAACCTCTTAACTCCATTGGCACACGCACAATTATACTGTCTAAAAGCCGGTCTGCAGTCTAGCATTTCACCAGGAGATATAACTATCACTGAAGCTTCTTCTTGTTTGTAAAATGAAGTGAATGGTAAAGTCTAAAATGTATTGAACTACTGGGTCAAGGTGTAAATTCCAACTCTGATTAGCAACGTAACTAAAGGTAATGAAGCTCTGTAACAAAAGCCAAAGGTGGTGAATATATTGTAATAGTAATATATAGAAATGGTGAATATGCTGCAGAATTAAATTTGTAGTTGTAAACAGAAAATAATGAATACCGGTATGTAAACCTGAGAATGAGAATCATGAAGGTAAAGTGGGAATGGCACTGTATAACCATCTCACAATGGTGCCATCTCCTGGGCGGAAACTGATAACTGCTGCTCACTGGGCACTGTGGGCAGTGGTTTTTGTTTTTTGAGCTGTGGCACACTGTCTAGTGACTACTATGAACAGCTGTGTGTGTGTGTGTGTGTGTGTGTGTGTGTGTGTGTGTGTGTGTGTGTGTGTGTGTGTGTGTGTGTGTGTGTGTGTGTGTGTGTGTGTGTGTGTGTGTGTGTGTGTGTGTGTGTGTGTGTGTGCGTGTCCGAGTATGGCGGCCCTTGACCCCTGTCTGAGTAGGACCTATTGACCCTGCAGCTGCTTAAGTCAACAACTGTGCTTGACTCCAAGGTACTCCAAGGCACCACACACACACACACACACACACACACACACACACACACACACACACACACACACACACACACACTGTAACACAGTATTATAACACACAGCCACTATGTACCTTAAAACACACTAACTATAACAATAAAAGTATAGTTCTACCACTCAGTTTGCACAGGTGGCTTAAACGGGGGTGATTGTGCTGCAGATGGCCTGTTTTTGACATACGTATATGCCCATTAATAATGAGTCATGTTAAAATGCAGGTCTTTACATTATCTTTGAATATAGGCCTGGTCCATATATATACAGGTTGTCTTCTGTTTCTTCTGCAACTATCCCTGATTTGTTTTATTTCCATACAATGAATATCAATATAATCACTATATTACTGTTGCCTCACAGCAAGGTCCTATTTTGATGGCTTTTCTGTATGGAGTGTGCATCTTGTTCGCGGTGGGTTTCCTCCACCTGGGTACTCCGGTTTCCCCCTCACTAAAACATATGCATCCTGCCAGTGTACTTGACCAAGGTACTGGCAATCTGGCATTACAACTTCAGTTGAGCACTGGCAACATAAACAAATGTATAGACTTTGGTATTTTAGCTTGTCCCTTTGTTTTACAAGCACAAATAGCAAAAATAAGATTGTCTCTATATTTATCAAGGGAGCCACAATAAAGCATTGAATACAAAAATAATATTTATGTATTATGTACTTTCACCTCCTAATCCCCATATTGTTTTAAACATTTAAAGTATATGAGGTGTGCTTGATAAAAATGGCTTCAGACATTGAACAGACATTGGCCGAGTGTCTTTTTAAATTTATTTTTACAAAAATGTATTCAGCTGCAAGGGTCAAACCATTAGCCATGTGTGTCTGTGTGTGTGTGTGTGTGTGTGTGTGTGTGTGTGTGCGCGCGCGCGCGCGCGCTCGTGCGTGTGCTGCGTGTATGTTGCGTGTGCGTGAATGTCAGTGACTTTGTTGGATTTCAAACAAAGAAAAATGAGGAACTAGAGCAGAAACAGGAAGGGATGAGGAGCATCTTCCAGTTGTGAGTGTGATTATGGAGTCATTGTACAAATATTCTACTGTTACAGTAGACGGATGTTACTCATAGTATACTCATCCGTATACTGTCAGTAGACGGATGTTAGGCTCTTAGCTTGCTTATGATCCTTGATGACTATTTCTATGTATTTGATGTATTACCATGTGTTGTTCCTGCTTACTGTAAGTCGCTCTGAAGTGTCTGCTAAATGCCTAAATTGTGTGCATGCAAGGCTTGTGCCTTGTGTGTGAATGTCTCCCTCTCTCTCTTTCTTTCTTTCTTTCTCTTTCTCTCTCTCTCTCTTTCTCTCTCTTTCTCTCTCTCTCTCTCCTGGTCTTTGTATGTAATGACTTCCTAATAGGGTTGCTGCCTTTAGCGATGAACTCTGGTTGACGTCTTGGCCTGGTTACGACTCCACAGGAACCCATTTAAGCTACAGTAGCAGCTATTCAGTCATAATAGGAGTATTGAGATTATTGCTATCTGTACATGAGCTGTTCTCTGTTTCACACTAACTGGGTTTAAATTAAAAAAATATGACATATTTCATTATTCAAATCACTATTGACCACACACACACACACACACACACACACACACACACACACACACACACACACACACACACACACACACACACACACACACACACACACACACACACACACACACACACACACACACACACACAGGCGAGGGAACAAGTACAAGCATAACAACTTTTATTTTATTTTATTTGCAAGTCAAAGGGATGCACAGTTTGAAATGTAAAGACATATGCGGAGGATGTGACCATGTGACATTTTTTTTAATATATATATAAACAATGACAGCATGCTGACAGAAAGGATCCCACTAAGAATGGTCAACTAATTCCTACTACCCAGTTTAGAAACAATTGGTGGATATTGCCATGTAGGATGAGTGAATCACAATACTCCTGAGAGAGAGAGTCCGCTCAGCTCTGCAGTTAACTTTCAGCACATATGGGTTCCACCCTCCTAACGAATCACTTAACCACAGACGTGCATCCATAACTCGTTCAGTTGTAATTGGTCAGATGCTGGTCCTTCTCAGCACTTAAATATTGTTCGAAAGACCGTTTGCTCGCTTTGTCAGAGCTCTCCATTTTGCATAATGGTGGCTTGGCTCATCTCAGGGTAGGCTGAATGGTTGCTTGGTTGCATCATAGGATTATGATGGTGTCGAGTGTCAAGTGTTGATTAAAACCTAAAGGAGCACTTCACCCATTTTCAACCATATTCGCCCTCACTAGTAATGTTCATACTAAGATGGCACCATTTGTCTATTATGTCTCATTGGTTATCTGTGGCAATCGATGAAATGGAAGCCATTGTTCTTGCATTAATCCAAAAAATGACTCTTGAGCAGTGTTGAGGACTACTTGTATGAAGATGGGTTGAAAATGGGTGAAGTAGTGTTTTTTTTTGTTCTAGGAGTGTCATCCTGGTTGTGCTGTCATGTAATGTCAACAGTTATCCTTTGCTGAAACAAGGTAAACAATTGAGAATTTTGCACAGTGAGGATTTTTCAAGTGTAAGTGGCACTTAATTGTTAATGCACATTGTTTTGAATAATATGAAAAGTGTCTATTCCTGTGTCCTAGCTTTGGATCCTACCTCTGATGGCAGTGGTGATGATGCTACCATTAAGCCAAGATCAAGCTATTATGGCTCCAAACATGCCTCCCCCAAACCTGAAGCTCCAAGAGAAATTGGCTACAACACACCGGCTGTGGAAAAAAGGCCACCAGTAAAGTCAGGATCATCACCAGCTGCTCCTGAAGGCTCATCTCATAGCTTTACCAGTAGCAGCTACGGCTCCACACAACCCTCCAATTATAATCCCGTTTCTAGCCCTGTAGGGACTGGATTTGTGGAGAGTTCATCCCCACCTGCCTCTGCCCAAGGCTCATCTAAACCAAGTGCCCCTATGCCAGGTAACCTTTTCTGCGTTATGTTTTTGCAAGAATTGCTACATTATGTCACTATCTGGTGGAAACCTTGCATGTCCAACATGTTAACTTTTCAGGAAGTTAACATGTTGTAAAGTGGGCCAGCGTTCTGCTGGCCCACTTTCATTTTCAAAATATTTCAGAAATGGCAGCTCTACAAGCGCACAACGTGCAAAGCGCTGTGAGCTTGTAGACCGACTATATTGCGTGAAAAGGGCGAATATTTACACAAAGTACAAGGTAGTAAGGAGTAGTCAGAGTTTTTAATTTGTGATCAGATTGTTATTGGAGAGTTGCAATATTTATTTAGCGAATGAGTCCCCAAAATTATTGTTTTGCTGCTTTCTGTTCCTAGAATTCCCCTGGCTTGTACCACCATATACACGCTCTTCCAGGAAGTTTCCCAGAGGTTCTGCTACAAGGCAACCCTCCCCTATCGCCTCTGTGTATGGGAGCACAACTGCACCACGGTATCTGTCAGGAGAGGGAGCCTCTGAGCAAGGTAGTAATGTCAATATAATTATATTTGAATTTAATTATTTTGGTAAACTTATTTAAGTCGGGTGAGCTGAGCCTAGTTTAGCTAAATTCTGGATGTGTATTGGATAAAGTGGCATGCAGTAGTATGGCTGGTCTCTGTCATAGCATTTAGGTATGCATTTGCTGACCAACATTGTAGGACTTTGTATGTAGGCCTACTTATGAAAACATTAGTTTAATAAAGTATGAAACCCTCAGCTTTCTCTTTCCCAAGAGGAGTAGATATTTGTTGGGATATGATAAGAGACATAGAGGAATTGAATTGCTAGACTGTTCAACATGACTAAACTGCACACAGACACAAAAGGCATCATGAGTTTGTCTGGCTCTGTAGGGAAACATCTAATTATCTCTTAACACTTTCTGCACATAGACTACTGGGCTGTTGCACCTCCTATGCCCTCTGTGTCCCAGGGGGATTCCAGGGGCCTTGTTGCCCATGACTCTCGAACCAAGCAACCTGCATCTGTTAGATACATGCATACGAGCCCACCTGTTCTCCAGCCAGGCGAGTACACCCAGGTGGAGGGAGTCCTTGAGCATGGTAGCCATGAGTCCGAAGTGGAAGATTCCGCTCTTGGCGAACCTGAACCACCGGCTAGCCTATCCAGACGTTTTGGCAGAGATCCTACCATGGACATGTTCCTGAGGGGTTACTATCCCCCAGGTGTTATCTCCCACCACAGCAGAAGCTTTGAGCAAGGGAGAGACCACTGGGAAGACTCGTACTATGACAGGGACCAAGCCACTATTGGTCCAGACATGCCTATCCAAGCTCCTGGTGATCCAGACAAGCCATTCCAGACCTTTCAGAAGGACACTGGGTCTTCTCAGCAGCAGTCTAGCCAGGTTCAGGAGATCTCTAGCCATATGGGTTCTGGTTATGAGACTGTGGAACCTGCTCTATTTGACGTTGACTATACAACAGATGTGGGGGGCTACGAAGCTGTTTTTTGGGCTAAACCTGGCCAATATGTGGGAGAATATGGAGCTGGTCCTTGGGATAACCCTGGCTACTCTGCTGTTGGTAGTACAACAGATGTGGGAGACTATGGAACTGATATCCAGGCTAACCCTGGCTACTCTGGTGTTGGTAGTAAAACGAATGTGGGGGACTATGGTTACTGGGATGAACAGGGTATGTATCATTCTCTGTATAGGCCTCTTGTGCAACCGGAAAATGTTTTGTATAGGCCTGGTGTGCAACCTGAATCTGTTTTGTATGGGCCTGGTGTGCAACCTGAATCTGTTTTGTATGGGCCTGGTGTGCAACCTGAATCTGTTTTGTATGGGCCTGATGTGCAACCTGAACCAATTTTGTGGAGCCCAGGTCATCAATATGAAATGACAAAGTCATAATGCAGGAAGTACTGCAATTCTATTGCAACTACAGCAATGCATGGTATCTGACTCAATAAAGCTTTTTCATAATGGAGTTATGGTGTTTTTCTTTGCCTTTGTCTGTTACAATAGCAGTTGGTGACTACTGCTTTGAGGTTGCAATGACTTGGTTTGACAATACATATAATTTCCATATGCAGTTACAACTTGCCTGATGCGACTGTAAAATGCAACTTTTCATTAGACCCTAAATGTGTGAAGGCTTTTTAGAAACCAACACTGAATCATGTTTGAGAAATTTGTCAAATTTTTCATTTGAATTCTTTGAGTAACTCTCAAACTAATTATTTTACCACTGCCTACAAAGTGATCTAGCAGGGTATGCTCTGGAACTGTAAACAATAGAAAAATGTCAGCATATGAGCTTTTAAAATATTGTGGGAGGCAATACTTGTACTATCAATACTCATTACAATGGGACATATTAGATCTTCCTCACTTTTGCTTATTCATGTTTTTTACTGTCAAGAGTTCCTTCAATATACAAACATATATTTCAAGTGGTGTTCAGATTAGCACCATTAGAGTATACAAAACATGGCTGTGGAGGTAGAATAACACCCGTTTCAATACTTAATGGGAAAATGATTGGCCAAACATGGTCTTATTCCTTCATTTGCCCTTTGTTACAATGATAAACTAACATTTCATTAACTGGCAATAAATGTAGGTCATTTAGTAAAAGAAAATGTCAATAGTTTCAACAGATTTACTTTCTGCATATGAATGTAACAATGCAAATGAACCGATTGAATAATTGATCCATAGTTTAACAAGACTGCTCCTCAACCTGAAGCATTGGGTTTTTGAAAGCTACAAAGATGCTGGTCACTTAACCGCTTGAACCCTACATACTTTGTTCAACTTCAAATAGCAAAAATAGGCAATCTACAAGATTACAACATAGCTTCACAAGTTCACAACGCCTTGTGAGATTGTAGATCTGCTATTTTCACTGAACTTATTTTTGCTGAATGTTTGCTTATTATTATGACATGACTAGAATAAGGACACTAGAGTTCATGTGGTTAAGGCTAGCATATAACAAATTTGTTTACATCAAGAAATGGTAATATTGTTGCATGGTAAAAACAAGCTGTTTTTAAGGTGGCTCAATGACTAATCTTGAAATCCTTCCACATTGCCAGTTTAGCTAAACGGCTGCATCTTAAAAATGTCATGTTATCTGACACTGTAGATGAAACATCAGCATTGGCCTTTACCAACTCTGAAAGGTCAGGCACACATTGAATTTGTGGGAAAGGGATAGTGGAAGGACCAAATAGAAATACACTGAGACATGGATGGGAGCCACTTGGAATGGTGGGACAAAAAGTAAATTGGCTCCATATATGTTAAAATTCAATATAGTATCAACTATGACATTTTTGAAAGCCACTGTCAACCCAGGGCCCTTGGACTCCTGACTGAAATCCTACTGGGCATCGGTTCCAAGAAGTTGACAGCATTTGGTCTATTTACCCATTAAATCCTCAACATGTGGTTCTGGAGGAGGTGGCTAAATTGCTGGGGAGATGGAGAACTGTGATTCCATTGTTGCAGATAGTTGGCAGATAGGTGAGTACACTTGGTGCAAGATAAAAGACAAACGGATGCTGGTATACCTCCTATTCCTGCCTTCAGAATCATACACCCCTCACCCTCAGCAATGGTCAGAGAACTCAGATTCCCATAAAGCCGTGATGGTCCGGTGCTGTTCTCCGCCGTTTCTTCTGTCTTGGCCGTGTCTTCTGTTTGGTGGAGACGTCGAAGCAAGTGACCATCATGACATTGGCCTTGCAGAGGTTCAATTTGTGCTCCAGTCGAGCTGTCACCACCTCCAGGGCTTCCAAGTGCTCCAGGGAATCTACCTCAAACGTCTGCCACAGGTCAACTGCAGGAGATGTCAGTTACAACGACGGTAATGGCAGTGCTGTACATAGGCTTTCAATTCTAAACTGGCTTTCAAACTATGTGCAATAAAGTACCGTAATGCATGCTCTCTAGAGATGAATGTACAGTATAAGGAAGTTAAATGTAAAACATCAGTTCTGTGCTGTGTTGTCCCACACTGTCTGTCCCGCAACATAGAGTGCTGTGATTCTTATGTCTCAGTAACGCTGCATTGGAATACTGTGTGTCAGTAATGTTCCTGCGCCATTAATGTCACAAGACAGATTCCTGTACACCAGGGTTCCCCAATTAATTTTCCTCAAGGGCCATATTTTGACTAGGGTACCAGGCTGGGGGCCGAGTCCGCACGCACGAGGTCGAGGTCTTGCCCTGAAAATTCATTTTCAGGGCAAGACCCCATTTGAAAAGGATGCCCAGTTTGACATGCATAGGCTACTGACCCCCATTTAATGCCATTTATATCTGGGACCCCCTCAAAAAACACCTTTTTTTCTTTTTCTTTAAAAAAAAAATCTTCCAGGGGCCACAAGGGGGCGCTCCGCGGGCCGCAAATGGCCCGCGGGCCACCTATTGGGGAACCCTGCTGTACACCCACTGAATTTGGTGGAAAACGCCATTCTGCTTGTGATTGTTATGGCAGTATAGAGGGTATGCGCATGCATAAAGTGAATGGCAAATCGAGTGACAAAGTCAGTTTAACGTTGTTTAACATCGTTTAATGCAATCAGATAGGACTTTTATGTTTAGATGTATGAGTTGTGAAGGCCAGAAAGTAGTTTTTTGCAGTGTTCCCGCATAACTTCCTGGTATGATGACATGTCACGCGCATACCCTCTATTTGTGCCATCTAGTGATGTCATTGTCACCACACTGCAGGTTTTAATTCAGTGTTCATTCAAAGACTGTACAATGTACAGGTAAGAAGGAAAAGCAGGTTCGCTTCCTCTGGATGCTGCCCTTAGTTTAGGCATTGGGTGCTCAGCTATAAATACAACTTAAATCATATACCACCAAAGCGGCAATCCAAATTAAATGATGAATTTTGGGCTCAGCCTTCCTCAGAGCAGATTAAAAAAAGAAAAACGTTTTAATCTGCTCTGAGGAAGGCTGAGGCCGAAACGCATAGGCGTTCTCAATAAATGGGACATTGCATCTGAGCCAGTCCTGCATCATTTATTTTGGAGTGCTGTTTTTTCCACTTCAGTGGTATTTGATTTAAACTGTAGTGTACAAACTAGAATGTACATCTCTATTTTTGAGCTGAACAGATTTAAGAAAGATTCAAGAAAACAGCTGCTGTCAAACTCTGTACTCCGGTACTTACACTCTTGGTTCCATGTAGCCGGTTCTAGCATGAGGTTCTGCTTGGCCTGGTCCAGTTCCCTCTTCAGGTTGTTGTACTTGGCCCGAACCTCTGTGATCCTCTGCTGACGGTGTTCCAAGAATTTCAGCTTGGCACTGAAGCACGAAGGTCCCTGTAAACCACGCACACACGCACGCGCACGCACACACCATGTTACGACCATGCTAGGTCAGTTATCCAAGGCCAGTCTGTGGGCTTCTAACCATGGTATAAAGCCTCCATGATTGTATTAACCTTATTGTGTTCAAACCGAGGACTGTCTACAAAGGGTAATGCATGTACGATTGTACGTTCTTCAAAAGAGGAAAGACGCATATGAATCCCACACTACTGCACTGCTACTGCTGATACAAGTAAACTAACAAAGCAGATGTTTTTATTTATTTATACAAAGGTTTCATAGCATACAGTAAGTTTCAGCCTTTACGAAAAAGTTAGAATAAAATTAAAGGCAAACAGGCCCGGCCGTTGATGGTGTGGAGGTTAATACTCCCACATACAGACCCACATGACTCATGAGTGTATCCTTAACTGGAAAGCCAGTGCCTTCCTCCTGCATCTCCTCTTCATCATCTCCCTCCAATATCCATCATAAGAAAAGACAGAAAAGATAGAAGATGTGAATGAACAGGCACCTGTTTGCCAGCAGTACCTCCTCGTCTCTGCAGCCTTTCCACATCATCAATCTCGTAGACCGTGATCTCGTAGGCCTCCGGGATACCCCGCTCCCCCCAGCGTGAGCGTGGGCCGCTGGCCGAGCGTCTCATGGACAGGGGCATGTCGTGGGACAGGCGTCGCTGCTGGGGGCCGACTGGAGGACAACAGGAGCAGTGTAATGAGGTAAAACGTGTGTGTGTGTGTGTGTGTGTGTGTGTGTGTGTGTGTGTGTGTGTGTGTGTGTGTGTGTGTGTGTGTGTGTGTGTGTGTGTGTGTGTGTGTGTGTGTGTGTGTGTGTGTGTGTGTGTGTGTGCGTGCGTGCGTGCGTGCCCGCCCCACAAGGAAAAAGACCTGACTTAAAACACAAAGGAACTGGGGCGCCCGCTGTCGATTTTCGTCTTACACAAATATTAAATTCCCATTGACAATGAATGGAGAATGTACATAATAAATGTCTGAGCAAATCTGTATTTTTGTCCTACACATACTACAGTGGTGCCCGGTGGGCACTGGCCTACTTGGAAATGCATGCCCCACCACAGTTATGTCTGTGTCCCTTTTATGCCCATATATGGAGTTCTTTATCAGGCATGCCCAAATATGGAGTCTATGCAGATGTCAGAACATCATTGTGATGTCAGAACAGGCTATATGGAGATATATGGGGATTTATGGATTTACTGATGTCATAGGCTGGTCATATATATGACATCATATAGTCCATGGAAATAGCGGTACATATCACAGTAGATACCCAGGTTGCCGCTTCAGAAGTGAAAAGGCACTGAAGTCAAGTTGTTGTAAAATCATATTGCGTATGCACCGGAAAAAGCCATTCAGCAACAAACAGAAAAAGAAACAACTGCAAGACAAACGGGAGAGAAAGAGAGGTGACAATGGAGGTGACAATGACGATGTCCCCACCCGCTACAATGCCAATCATGACATTATCAGAATAAACCAACAGCCCTCCAACAAAGACGGCGGTAACTCCAACCGGTTTCGGCTGCACTTTGAGAAGGAGAATAAAGCTGAGGTGGAGAGTAGAAAGAAGACGGCCAGAGAAAAGCTTCTACAGCCAGTGTCTGACAAAGAGCTTGAGGTGGACATCGATGATATCTACCCTTCTGAGAAAGGCCTTGGTTTACCCAGGAGGCCATCATGGAGTTATGACATGAAACATGACGAACTGCTGAGGAAAGAAGAGAAGTCGTACCGTGACTACCTGAAAGACCTGCACTCCAGAAACCCACCCGGCTCTCTCAGCCACTTTGAGCACAACCTGGAGACATGGAGGCAGCTGTGGAGAGTGTTGGAGATGTCCGACGTGATCCTGGTCATCGTGGACATCAGGCATGCGGTGCTGCAGTTCCCCCCAGCCCTGTACCACTACATCACGGCCGAGCTGCACAAACAGGCGGTCCTGGTGCTGAACAAAGCAGACCTCTGCCCCCCGCCTCTGGTCGTCGCTTGGAAACACTACCTGGCCTCCAAGTTCCCACACCTCACCACCGTGTGTTTCACCTCCTATCCCGGAGAGCCCTACAGCACAGTCCTCCAGAAGAAGTGTGCGAGGAGAAGGGGTGTTCGGGACAAGGCTGGAGGCCCAATAGAAATCCTCAAGGCCTGTCAGGAGATCACTGCTGGTAGAGTTGACCTGTCAAGCTGGGAGAAGAAGATCCAGAGAGACGCGCTCATCGAGCAACCAGGCGGCGGGGATCAGTTGGATGAGGGGGTGGAGTCTGTGCTGATGGAGCACCATAGCGACGCTGCCATGAAGATGAGCAGCCAAACGCGAGAGCTCTACAAGGACGGAGTCCTCACGTTAGGATGCATAGGCTTCCCTAACGTCGGCAAGTCATCTGTGTTGAACAGTCTGGTTGGGAAGAAGGTGGTGAGTGTGTCTCGAACCCCGGGCCACACCAAATACTTCCAAACGTACTACCTCACCCCCACGGTCAAGCTGTGTGACTGCCCGGGACTCGTCTTCCCCTCCCGTGTCAATAAACAGCTACAGATCCTCGCTGGCATCTACCCGGTGGCTCAGGTGCAGGAGCCCTACACAGCAGTGGGATACCTGTGTGAAAGGACTCCCTTCTTGTCTGTCCTGAAGCTAAAACACCCCAGCCTTCAGGACGTACCGGCACACCAGCAACAACAACAGCAGGCGGCGCAGAGATGGACTGCTTGGGACGTCTGTGAAGCCTGGGCAGAGAAACGAGGCTATAAAACGGCAAAGGCGGCTCGCAATGATGTTCACCGGGCGGCTAACAGCCTCCTAAGGCTCGCCATTGAGGGGAGACTGAACCTGTGTCTCAGGCCACCTGGATACAGCTGCCTCAGAGAGAGCTGGGAAAATCACCCCGACCTGTCGGAGATAACGGCCCTGCTGGGGCGGACAGGGGAGGAGGAGGACAGGGAGGAGTCCAGCTCCGAGGAGGAGGAGAAGGACAGGGACGCAAATGATCCTGATGACGATGATGAGGATGGGGGCGATGACAACGTAGGGTTAGGTGGCCTGAGGAGGAATGATGACACGCTGTCGTTATGCCACTCCGTCAACATGTTCAACTCCCTTCAGGAAAACGACTGACCACATCATACGAATGGATGTATGTACCATCTTATATTACATTTGAGACGGGCGGAAATAATAATTAAAAGAAGAAAAAAATATCACACCTGTGTGAAGTGAGGGGCGCTCTTAACATCGTACATCATCATGGTGTAACATGTCAATTTGCTCAGACAAATTCTCCATTCATTGTCAATGGGAATTGAATCTTTGTGTGGGACAAAAATAGCCGATTTGCTCAGACACATGACGTAAATTGAGTACCACAGACGAATAACAGTCTAAGTCCACACTATTGATCCATAATATATAAATGATAGATAAGGGTTCAGGACAACAAGGCCTTTTCGTGGAGGGGTCAGTCTGAAATTTGGACTTAGACTGTTTTTCGTCTGTGGTACTCATTCTCCATTCATTGTCAATGGGAATTTAATGTTTGTGTAAGACGGAAATAAAATCATAGCTGAATATAGTTATATAGGAGGGGCTAGTGCCCCTCAAAGAGAAATAATCAAACCTGTGTGAAGTGAGGGGTGCTCTTATCATTGTACATTATCATACATCATCTAATTCCGGCCAATCAGAATTTGCGTCCTCACCTTCGTCTTTAATGATTGTGTTACACAATGTTTGTACACGAACACACAAAATTGTCCATTCATTGTCAATGACATTTAATGTTTGTGTAGGACAATGTTTGTGTTTGCACACATACTAAAAGCTGAACATAGGAGGGGCTAGCACCCCTAAAAAAACCAAAGGGTAAACTCTCCAATACAATCAGTATACAAATCAGCTCATGGTCACAAACATCATCCAGGCAAGACAGGCAGGCTAGCTAATGCTAATCAGGTTCAGTCGGGGGAATGAGTGTAAGGCGGTCAACGTACAACAGAAATGGCTGCCATACTTTACTGAATTTGGAGATGGAGCCACGCAATGCATATATATTATTATTTTATATTTGAAAAGTATAGTATTTCAGAGATCCAACAGGAATGTGAGGGACGGTATGTTTTTTCCAGTGGATCAGGATAAGACGTCTTTCCAGAAGAGTCACAAAAGTGACAAGGTCAGATTGATATTTAGGCAGGGGGATGGTTTCATGAAGAACGCCAAATAATGGGATGGATCTATGGGCAACTGTAACACATCCAAAATAGTATCAAATATAGATGACCAATAAGACTGTAAGGCAGGACAGGTCCAAAACATATGAAGATTAGCTGCAGCCTGGTGGCATCTATCACACGTCGTATCGACATTATCATAAATCTTGGCTAACCTAACCTTAGTCCAGTACACCCGGTGGAGACATTTACATTACAACACTTCTTCCATCCCATCCTGAAAAGAAAAATCACACCTGTGTGAAATGAGGGGCGCTAATATATTAAAGTCTAACTTGTGTTGCTATGATTAGGTGATGTAATGATGATGGAAAACAAACGGTGTCAAAACAAACATTAAATTATCTTTATTGTTAATGGCATTTAATGTTTGTGTTAGGGACAAGATGATGTAAATTTTCCCTTCATTGTCAATGGCGTTTTTAAAACAAACATTGAACTAAAAACAAACATTAAACCTGTATATAGGGGCCTGGGCCGTGGCTAGGCGGTCCAGGCACCTTGGCCAAGTCTGGCAGTGTGCCGTGGGATCGACTCCCGATCCCGACAGCCTTTACTGCATGTCACTCCCCCATCTCTCTCCCCCATTTCCTGTCAGCCTACTGTCTGTCCCTCTATAAAAAATATAAAATAAAGGCGAAAGCCGCAAAAAAAAATGTATATAGGAGGAAAAATTACACTTGTGTGAAGTGAGGGCTGGGGTGCTCTTATCATCATACATCATCACATTCCGTGCTCAGCCAATCAAATCATCACATTCCGTGGTACACACACACACACAGACACACAAAGCTGGGCATAGGAGGGCCCTCGAAAACATCATCTAAACTTTATGATGTTTTTCTTTTCGGGATGGAACGGAAGGGATGGAACGGAAGGGATGGAAGAAAAGCGTGAACACCAGTGGTCACTGTTGCCTCTGAGTGCAAAGCCATCAGGACATTGAAGAGGACAGAAAGGGACTAACTATGCTGTCTGGCTTCCACCACAGAGGCGAAATACCACTAGCTTGTTCATTATTCATGAGACTTATCTCTTCCAGACACACAAGACCGGTGTCTTTTTGAATAGAGGGTATGCGTATGCATAAAGTGAGTGGCAAATCGAGTGGGAACGCAAGTTTAACGTTGTTTAATGCAATCAGGTAGGACTTTTCTGTTTGCATGTATGGGCTGTCATGTCCAGAAAGTCTTTTTTTACCACTCAATACGCTTTCCCGCATAACTTCCTGGTATGATGATGATGTCATACACACGCATAGCCTCTATGACCTCCGGTCATTCATTTCTATGCAATATGTTTTATCCCTGCTTCTGGTCAGACTTATTCTACTGTCAGTCGGTCCGTTGGTTGGTCAGTCACGCCTCCATATGGTCACACCTCGTGACATCACGCCTCCATATATGGTTACGCGTCTGACCTCAAACCTCAAACCCTTAGATCTCCATTTATTTAGCTGACCTGTTCTGACATTCCATATGTTGATCCTTTCCCACCCGTCCTTCCTCTTCGATGTCTCCCTTTTGACTGATACCTGTACAGTCAAACTCTAGACAGGCCCGCCCCAAAGTTATTTGTGCAGCCGTGATCGGCAGCCGGCGAAAACTGAGTTCCCAACAGGCCCGAAAATTAAGGCCCGGCCCTCATCAAACCTTGTACACTCAAGACATTGCCCCCCGCTGCCACCCTTATAGATCTCCATATATGGAGCTGACCTGTTCTGACATTCCATATGTTGATCTGACCCCCCATGCCAAAGCACCAGTGCTCGCCCAGCAGTCTGACGTCACCCAGGCGGATGCGTGCACGCGACCTCTGCCTTTAGAGCGAGGTCCCTTCTCGCCCTCAGGGCGTTTTACTGGTTAAATAGGCCTACATGCATATCCATAATGTAGACTGTCTGATATGTAACCACATTATAGCCTGCTGCCTGATGTCCCTATTTTATAAGAAAACGAAATCTTTCAAAAATAACAAAAATATTAGATCTACATGCTCACAAAGCGTCACAATGTAACACGTTGTAGATCTGCCATTTTCGCTATTTGTCGTACAGAGACGTATAGTATAGGGCTTAAGTGTTTAACAAGATGTCCCCCCTGTTTTCTTTTACAAATCGAACCCTGAGTATGAGCATAATAAGGTGTACAGGTGGAACAGGCTAAATATGGGATCTACCCCAAGTGTCACAAAATTAAGCTTTCCTGTCCCATCTCTAAAAGCAAAGAGACAAAAATTGCAAATCCCTGAGATCAAAAGAGATTATGAAAGTGCTCCAGAACTAGTTATGATCACAATGGGCGAATTAATATGCAGTGGAATCTTCTGCCTGAATTTAATCAGCTAAGTAACAATAACAATGGACTATAAGACCGTACAGCACAGTAGGTGAATTGTGCTTCAGGGAAGCTTTCATAAAACCTTCATGCTAAGCTCCTCTTCATGCCTCCATTAGGACATTACTGGTGTGCACCGTGTTCACACTTACATTTTGGGGAAGCAAATCAATCCTATTATATTCAAAGCACCTTCTTTATTATTCCATTAGCATGTGTTGTCATCGGGCTCATATATTAATGATGTGACCTACTGTGCTCTCCGTCAAGCTATGAATCTGTGTTAACCACACACAGTTAAAATGTGTGTGGTCATGCATGCGACTATACACAATGAAATGACATTGTGATTCACTAAATTCACCCAGTGAGTATATTCATCTAGATTACGTACAATAACAGAGAAAATGCAACTAAACAGATTACCTTGTAAATTTATATTCTTGAATCTTTGCCTCTTTCCCCAATGTCCTGTCTTTCTCCACAATACTAAGAGGCAGTAATCTCTTTATTAACATTTGAAAGAAAATTCAAATTGCTTCCTCCCTGTAAAATGATATGACGTACCCCTCTTATCAGATCTAACCTCTCTTGTCTTATTTCACCCTAACCCTAACCCTTTGTCTTATTTCACCCTAACCCTAACCTTTTGTCTTATTTCACCCTAACCCTAACCCTTTGTCTTATTTCACCCTAACCCTAACCCTTTGTCTTATTTCACCCTAACCCTAACCCTTTGTCTTATTTCACCCTAACCCTAACCCTTTGTCTTATTTCACCCTAACCCTAACCCTTTGTCTTATTTCACCCTAACCCTAACCCTTTGTCTTATTTCACCCTAACCCTAACCCTTTGTCTTATATCACCCTAACCCTAACCCTTTGTCTTATTTCACCCTAACCCTAACCCTTTGTCTTATTTCACCCTAACCCTAACCCTTTGTCTTATTTCACCCTAACCCTAACCCTTTGTCTTATTGCACCCTAACCCTAACCCTTTGTCTTATTTCACCCTAACCCTAACCCTTTGTCTTATTTCACCCTAACACTAACCCTTTGTCTTATTTCGGGCCATTGCTTTAAAATCTGATGGATTTTGTGTAGGTAGCCTACAGTAAAGTTTCACTCGTTTTTTTTTCACTGAGGAATACTGAATAAAAACGAAATAAAAACAAAGCTATGATGACTAAAACTATGTTTCGTCAACAAATAATAGGGAGGGACTAGTGGAGAAGAGAGAACTAAAAGAAAAGTCATTTTATACTTGGTTACATGCTGAAAATAGCCAATCTAGATCTACTATTTTCAGCATGCAGCCAACTTTAATATCAGTCATTACGATACCATCAAGGCCCACCTAGGTCGACTAAAATCTTATGAAATTTAGTCGACCAAAACTAGACAATGTTTAAACACTAAAACATTTCAGTTGACTAAAATGTGACTAAAACTAAATGAAAATGTATTCAAAAGACTAAATCAAAATTTGCTGTCAAAATCAACACTAGGCATTGTTCTTACCTGTGTTTCCTCTCCTCTTGGACATGCGGTTGCTGCGGGCCATGCTGAGCAGGGATGCGCTCCTGTCGCTGACCGAGGAGTCTCTGTTGGAGGTCGTGCTGCTGCCTGTGGCTTCGCTGTCCCTCACCAGGCTCTCGTAGCCACTGCTCACCACGCTGTTTCTGTTAGGCCAAAGCAGTGACGTCTTCCCCATGGCCGGGGGCAGATCGCCACTCAGCACGCTGGTAGTCTCACTGGCATGGCCACTCAGATGGCTGGGCGTCTGGGGAGCGGTTACCCGGCTGTAGGGCGAGGGAAGGGGTTGGTGGCTTATAGACGACGAATGAGCAGAGAGTCTGTCCTCTGGTATAACAGAGCTAGTGACCAAATTGTCCAGTCTTCCCGAGCTGGTGCCAGCTTCCCTGTCCTTCAGAAGGTCAGAGAGCCGTCCACTAATAAAGCCCTGGATGGGAGATCTAGTGGAAGAACAGGTGGAGCTTTGGCTCGGAGTCCGACTGAGAGAGAGAGAGGACCAGGGAGGAGAAGACAATGAGGAGGAGCCTGGGCTGAGGCTTTTCCCATCCGGAGAGAGACTGGCACTCCTGTGGATGGACTGGTGCAAGCCTTTCGGGGAGAAAGTGGTGTTTTTGGTGCTGGGTGCAGATAACCGGCGTACTTTGGGGCTAGCCATCTTCAGTTTCCCCACTGCAGAGAGCTTGAAGGTGGTGCTGGGATGATGGCTTGGATCAGCCATAGCTCCAGACCTAGGAGTCCTCCTTGGGCTCCTACTGACCCTGGGTAAGGTAGAATCTTCCTCATAATATGTATTATAACTCTCTGTAAAAATCCCATCATAACTCCCCTTGAAGCCTCCCTTAGGATTGCCTTCACTACTGCCTTTGGAGCTTCCTTTGGAGCTCCCTTTTGAACTCACTGAGGTGGTGCTGCCACCTCTATCCAGACTTTGGTAATACACTGGGGCTCTACCATGGGAGTTAGTCCTGCTAGTCAGCTGCTCTAGTTTAGCACTGAAGAGCCTGCTACTCCCCTCCATGGGTGAATTCAACTTCCAATTCAAACTATCATGGTTCATGCTTAGACTTATTGTTTCTGTCAAAGATCCAATACCTTTTCTATTTGGGCTACTAGCCTTTCTATTTGGGCTACTAGCCTTTCTATTCGGGCTACTAGTCTTTCTATTCAGGCTGCAATCCTCTTGCCTGTACTCCACGCTGCACTTCCGAGGTGGGGACAAGAGGCTGCAACAGTTGCCTGGGGGGTGCCGCCTGCCCGGCCCTCTCTCAGGGGTGGCCACTGGGCTGTGTGATGATGTCACCCTCCCTGGGTCTTTGTGGTCGTCTGCCATATGACCTTCTCTGCCTCTCTCCTGGTGGTTGGCGTTGTGCCAGGCTCTTGGCAGACTAGCTGCCTTAAGGGCGTTGGCCTCAGTTGCTAGGCAGCCAGGTGAAGCAGCAACATTCTCAGGGGCATTCCTGATGACTTTGCAACTGACTTCTCCCCCCAGCAAGCCCCTTGATGCATTAACGGGATAAACACGCTCTCTCCCTCTGGGATGGCTCCTGCTGTCCGGGGTTTTGTGCCTCGTTCCACTGGCTTTGTTTTTGTGAACCGCTGTGTCTTCAAAGCTGGGTAAGTCATGGGACATTTGGCTTGACGATGACATAGACTCGTTGTCAGACTTCTTATCAAAATGTTTCTCAATATTAATAGACACATTTTCTGCCTCAAGGGTCTTCTCATCTATTGAGCACTTATGTTTCTCCTGCCTGGGTTCCCTGTCTCCTGACATGTTATCACTAGAACTCCCTGTTTGTTTATCACTCTCAGAATCACAATCACTAATGGTATCAATAAGCATGGGATTTATAAATGAAGGTAAGAACCTCTGTTCCCTTCTCAGTTGCTGAAGTCGCTTTTGACTGCTGGTGTCGGTCGACGTGGCCTGCCTGTCACGTTTCACACCCAAGTCGGAGCATCCTGCCACTCCAGAATCATCACTGATGTTGCTGATGATCCTTATTGGCTGAGAGGTGGCAGAGCCTTGGACATGAACTGGTGGCTGGACAGTGTCACACACACGAATAATGTTGCCTCCCCTCCGGCCTCTCTCAAGCACTCCGCTGATGGTCACCTCCTCCACCATAGTGAACACTAACTCATCTTGACCACTCTGGTCCAAGGGCTGTTGAACAGTCACTGTAATCGTGGCTTTCATTTGTTTAACTTCCCCTGTGGGGAGCGGAGGTAGGATATCCCCTAGTATAACACTGGTTGCCAGGGAAGGAGTTGAGCAAGCGGAGGATGTGGGAGAGAAGAGCGCGGGTGATACTGGAGAACTTTTGCCAGCTGGCGAGGTCCTTTCTTCTGATTTCAGCCAATCGCCCGCTTCTGAAGTCCCCTGGCTTCCTGTGGGTTGAAGCACAAGAGCGAGTGGTGCAGGTCCATTACCCTTTAGAGAATCTGTGTCACAGTTCTGAGAAGAAAGGCTGTGAGGTGAATTAGGAGTTACAGCGTTAAGCACATTTGGGGGCTTGGCTTGACACAATGTGTTCATGTGGAGTATTTGGTTGGGTGGATCCTCATTGGAGCTGGCTGCACTGCCTTCCTCGCAGTCATACAGGCCTGAGTCCTCTCTCTGAAAACTGTCTCCGGGGAAGACGCCATCCGTGAGTTTCTCACCAGCAGACATCTGGGTGCAGCTAAACTCCTTGGTCAGTAACGGTGCCTGTGACGTCTGTGATGATTCGGTGTCCGTCCGTTTCGCTGACCCACTCTGGTGTTGTGACTTATTCGTGACGACATCGTTTGAGGGTTCATTTGACAGAACCCTGAGGACCTCCGTCGCTGTCTCGCTACCGTCGATGCAGCCCAGGCGCTCTTGGAGCTGGGCAAACGTGTCGCACTTGAGGCAGTCCCTCTCGGGTTGCTTAACGTCCGGTTTCAGAGTCTCAACTTTCCCTGGTAGGCTTTCGATTTTCATTTTTTCTCCAAACAATCTGGGGATGCTCAAAAGCTCCTTAAGCAGAGCAGCGAATTCCGGGTCATCCGTGTCTTGCTTACTAGGGTGCAGAGATGGGATGATGGGGACGGACTCACGTTGGGTCAGCGACATGACTGAGACACTGGGCCGAACCAGACCGTTGGAGTCTATGTGGATGACTGTGTCGCAAGACTGGTCGCTGACAGAGTGGTCGTCTATCTCACCGGCCAAGCGGAGATGAGGGACGTCCACATCCAACTCACTGGCAGAGTGGAATGCTCGCAGGGACAAAGAGCGAGGCCCTGTCCTTTCTCTGCTAAGACTCCGGCCACAAGGAGAACATGAAGTGGATTGCTGTTCAAATGAAGAGAATGGCATTGATCTCTGCATTATTAATTAGGCATATATTGGGTCTACAGTTACTTTGGCTCATATGCTTTGGTATATAATACAGTTAGGCTAAGCACATCTAGTAGATTGCAAATAATAGAGGCAGCAAATATTGGATTTTATGTGTAGTCCACAGTAAAGTCCTACACAGTGTTATAATTATTTAAAATAATTATTGGTCAGTACAGAACATTTACTTGGGGGGGCTTTTTGTCCGAAAGAACAAAAAGGCCACGACACACAAACGGTACAATTCAGCAAAAGGCTAATTGATATACATACCTTAGACCTCTTCTGTTTCCTGTGGATACGAGCAGCCAGCTGAATAGTGGGCACGCTCTGTAGAAGGTATTGTGGTGAATCAGACACCTGGGCAACCACTGTGGTATGGCTGGCGTGAGTCAAAGACTCTCGAAGGAGCATGGTTAGCTTACTACCCCTGTATTAGACATACCACAAACATATATGCTATTATCAAGTACAATTATTTCCATCTCAAAATCCACCAGTTTCAAATTCTGTGTAATACTGTCGTTGTGTATTTCATACTTCATCGTAAAACAGTGTTGTGTGGAAACGGCCAATGTACACGCTCACAATGCAATGCATTGTGAGCGTGTAGATCTGCCCTAAATAACGGGGTTCAAGTTTAAAAAACCTAGATTCTCACTTGTTGGGGATGTGTTTATGGCCACCCAGCAAGGATAAGATAACGGGACCCAGTTCAGGATTCAGAAGCCCACTTCTGACATTGGTTGTCTCGTGTATTCCTTTCACAATGCTACACACATCTATCATTGTCAGCCTGGTAGGACCACGAGACACTAAAGACAGAAATGGCAGAATAGTGAGAAATAGGGTGGGATAGGAGAGGAGAACAAGTAAGAAAACAAAAATACATCACTTTGTATTTGAGATTGATTTCACAAAAAACTACACAAACTAATTAGCAATGTATTATATATGTATTATAGGTTAACGATGTCTGAATACACCAATCCGATCTGATCTTTTGCAAACGAGTCAGAGTCAAAGATCCTTTTTAACCCATTAAAACTGGGAAAGCATTTTAGATTTTAGGTATATACATTTATATAGCACATTAGTTGGCTATTCAAAAATAGATCATAGCACGTCACTTCATGCCGTGCTAGGATCTTGTAGATCTGCTATTTTTGAAAAAAAAAATGAAAAACATGAAAATGTGGAACATTTTCAGATGTGGGTCGGCGGCCAAGTACATATAATTCTGTGGGTCCTTGGACATGAAAACATTTGACAACCACTGCTATAGCAACATTATTTTTTATCAGAACAAAGCCTAGGATATGACCACATGTCATGCGTATTTGCAACCTTTGCCAGCGGCGCTGCTTTCCAGGCGAGGGGGCTGGACATGAAGAGTGAAAAACATCATAGAGACACGGTGGGGCTGTGCTGCGGTGATGTCATCGTCCGCTCCACCTCCTCCGCCCGTCTGGCTGCCCCGGAGACGCGATGCGATGGCAGCGTCCAGGAGAGACGCGGCCCGCTCGGGGGTGGGGGCCCTCACCACTCTGTGGTTACGGAGCTATGAAGGCAGAAGGGGGGGAAGGGGTTAAGTGCAAGAGGGGCAGAATCACATAAATAGTGCATGTATCAAGTCGTGTGAGGGGTGTGCCATTTTCAACCCATCCATGTTGTTGTTGTGGGATGACACATTTTCTGTATAAGCATGTGTTGATACAATGATCATTGTCGATAAGTCCTATATATATATAGATATAGATATTAACGTATTTTAACAGAATGTGTGAAAAGGTGACAGAAGCTATAACAAATTGCCTAAAATAACAGGTTCACCACTGTAAAAACATCAGGCCACATAAACAGGCAGCCATAAATTGCATGAAAGATGAGAAACGATATCATGAATTGAGGTGAGGCACTTAACGTTGTGTAGCACACAGTCGTTACTCCAAAAAACATCCAATGAAAGCATCGGAAAGCGTCTTATTATAATATAGGTTACAGTTCAGCTACAGATGGGACAGGCAAGATGTCCCATGAATAGTGCATGTGACAGTGGCAGACGTATGTATAAATTATAACACAAGTCAGTTTATGTACCATCTTTAGGTATCTTATTGTTTTATGATGCCCCACCCCATTATGACAGGATACTTGACTTAGCAATGAAGAGGGGGCAATTTTATAGAATAAAACACAAAATGTTGAATATTGTCACTGTCGGGCAGAATCCTTGGATATTCATATTTCATCTTTTTGTTTGCTCATAAATGGATGCCCTCCTATGTTATACCTTCATCGTATGAGTAACGATTATAGCCAATCTACAAGCTCACAATGCGTTGCGTTTTTGCCTATAATGACAAAAGGCATACCAGGTTGAAATTGGTTATTTTATAGACATTTAACCAATGAAAAGTTGCAAAATAACAAGAGCTTGTGACTAATAATGGATCCATTGGAAAACATTTTCTTATTTGAACTGAGGACCCCCCCCACACACACACACACCCTGACAAGCACTTGGAATTTTGTTTCCACAGATAAAGAAATGTGAAAATAGCAGATCTACAAGCTCACAACGCCTCGTAATGTGAGGCGTTGTCAGCTTGTATATCAGCTATTTTCACAATTTTTTCCTCTTTCTTATATCATTTGACAATTTGGCCAATGTTTGACCAGTTTGTTGATAACTTTTGAAACTTTTTCTTTTCTTTCTTTTGGGGTATTGAAAAGGTCTTAAAAGTCCTAAAATGTAGGTCCGGGGCTAGGCAAGGCTAAACTTCCGCTCGAGCCATTGAGTTATAATTATACTTCCGGCAGTCTTCCGGGTGCTTCAAAATGTCACTGAGCAACTTCCACTGAAATGAATAGCGGGGGGGCGGGGCTAACGCTCCGGTTCGGTCTCTATCCTTTTATTACCCTATGGTCCCGACCAACAGGTTGAGAACCACTGCACTAAACTACGGCCACCCCGATGACAATGACCAACAGGTTGAGAACCACTGCACTAAACTACGGCCACCCCGATGACAATACCTGTATTCCACTGACGGGATCCTCTGCAAAACAAATTGCGGCTGCTGGGCCATCCTTAATGTTGCCTGCCAAGGGGACAGCCTCAGCCAGGAGGTCCCTCATTGTCTCCCCCTCTCCACAGCAGAGTTCCACGGCAGACACAGACACAGTGAGGTTAGTCCATGTCTTCTCCTTCCTGCGTTCAACAGCGCTGTACAGCCAGGAGATGGCACAGGGGATCAGGCCAAGAGTCTGGGGGCTCTCATCTCTCCCCAGCATTGTAGACCATGACCCTGTGGGGCACAGTAACCAAGCACAGAAAGTCATGTGTATGCCATACATGCACACATATACAGTACAGTATATACAGATGTGCTACTGTATGCATATAAAGAAATGTGCTCAGACATGCATGCAAGTGTGAAATTATCAATTTAATTGGAAATGTGATTAAAATAGAATATGGTTTTCACAATCTGTACATTTATGTTGTACGTTCACATTATCAGTACCACATAAGGATTTACTTGAGGAGCCTATATATTTACTTTATATGCGTATGTGAAATTATCAATTTAATTAGAAATGGGTTTTCGTATGTTTGTACACATATGGGAATAACGCATGTGGATTCAGTCAAGTCAAGTAAATATACACAAACACATGCATTAATACCACAGATGATACACAAAAATACACAAACACATGCATTAATCCACAGATGATACACAAAAATACACAAACACAAACATATCAGTTTAGCCGCTGAAATGCGTATATGACACACACAATCATCACTATTGCATCTCCTCGACTCCTAACGGGAAAAGATCCCATATTCAAAAAGATCTCTGCAAATCACAAAAAAGGCTAACATAATATGATATGTCAGAATGAAAGGGTCAATATGCTGCTGTGGAGCCTGGAGAAGCCTTTCAGACTCTGTTTCATGCCATACATATCAAGATAAGTCAATTGGGTTAAAGAGAGAGCAAGTAAGTGAGAGAGAGAGATAGAGAAAAAGAGATTGAGAGAGAGAGACAGAGAGAAAGAGAGAGAGAGAGAGAGAGAGAGAGGGGGGGGGGGAGGGAGGGAGGGAGGGAGCAAGGGCAATCAGTAAGAGTCTGTGTGCAACAGACAGGGACATATTCTTAACCACATAAACCATACAATGACCTAGAAGCTCGCAACGCATCGCAATGCTTTCTGTCGCTTTGTGAGCTTTTTGCCCCAAATAGGGACACCAGGGTTAATGTGGTTAACATGGGTTTTTAATTAAATTGTTCAATTGTGATATTATCAAACATATATCAAACGCATCAGGAAAGAAAGAACTGGATCCATTTAGTTCAGTCTGACCAGAAACAGGGACAGAACATATCCACACCGGTAATGACATTGAAAGACCAGAGGTGGGGATATCAAAAGCAGAGGCACAGCAAAATGTTACCTTGCATGTGTATGACAGAGAGAGTTTGTCAGTACTGCACAGTATATATGTGTGTGTAGGTGAATGCTTGTATGAGTGAATCAGCATGCTCAGCGCGTTCACCATTTTGCAAGGTCTACATGATTCCATGTTCTGCTACACATAAAATTGGGACCACATATATGTAGATATATTAGATATAGCACTCTACACACTTTTATTATTTACTTTTTATTTACTTTACTTTTATTTTATTATTATTTATGTCCCTGCCAAAACATTCTATATGACTCACTTTTGGGGGTCCCGAGCTCCAGGTTGAGAACCACTGCGTTGGAACGCCTTTGCCCCGCTTTACTAGCGGGACATGCCCTTGTTCAAGCCACGGTTGTCTTATCAAGGCTCTAATTGAATGAGGGTA
This sequence comes from Electrona antarctica, assembly GCF_951216825.1. Lineage (NCBI taxonomy): Eukaryota > Metazoa > Chordata > Actinopteri > Myctophiformes > Myctophidae > Electrona > Electrona antarctica. The sequence continues at coordinate 25,015,126 of NC_136798.1, forward strand.
AGAGAATTGGTTTACTCCAATTAAAGGCAGAGCGTGCAGCCATTATTCAGGGAGGGGTGGAACTGTGTGGTGTAGTAGTAGATGAATGGCCGCTGGCAGTGTGCCACGCGTCGTCTGTATCAGCACACTAATTTAATCAGATTTACGGCAAGTGGCGTCATGTGAAAGAGCGGCCAGCTCCAAGGAGACCCTGTCCTATATATGTGGGTGTGTATGTGTGTGTGTGGGTGTGTATGTGTGTGTGTGTGTGTGTGTGCGTGCGTGCGTGCGTGCGTGCGTGCGTGCGTGCGTGCGTGCGTGCGTGCGTGCGTGCATGCGTGCGTGTAAGAGCTAAGTGCAGGGTTCCATCTCCCTAATAGCAGCATATTACAGTCCATTTGGCCTTGCAGTCGCCTACAATTTCAGAGCAGCATAGAAAAAAATACAAATAAATAATAAAATGAAATGTGTGCGTCTTCGGTACAGCACAGTCAAGAGCCAGCTTAAAAAAAGAACTGTATAATAGATGAGCATGCTGTTATTTACAAAGTAGCATGCAGGTAAAAGACGAATAACTGAGAAGTGAAATAAAAACGCCTTTCTGTCACTGCTACGGAGGAAGAGAGGAAGAGAGAGTGGGAGAGAGGGAGAAATGAAGGAAGAGATCAGAGAGCAATAGAGAGATAGAAGCAGAGATACCATAAATTGAGAGTGAGAGAAACAGAACAAAAATGACACCAGGCTGAGCAATAAATAAAAAAGAGAGAAACAAAAAGTGAGAGAAAGATAAAGACAGTGAAAGAAACTGAGACCAAGAGAGCAAGGGATGAACAAAATAAAACAAAAACATTAGCAAGACCAACAACAACAACCAGAGACCAAGAAAGTGGATTAAGAAGACATGGATGACCACACACACAGACATGACATTAAAAGGGTTTTGTCCGACATCTCGCTCCCATCTTGTGGTTTTAACCTCCGGCCTCTCTTTGAAGGCACAGATTTACTCACCCCCATCAGCGCAGCCCAGACCCAGGACACAGACGTCGCCGCCACTCAGGACACAGCGGATGACATCAGTCAGCACGCCGGCACACACCTCGGCCTGACCCGGAGAGAGCAGAGGGACAGCTAGAGTGTGCCTTTTTATATGATTCATCTTCCATTCCGTGTGAAATAACACGAGAGGAGATGAAGGGAATTTGAGCGAAAATGGAGGGGCATGCTGATTCTGTCCACCTCCCGTGGGGTTAGGTTAAGGTTAAGGTTCACGTTCAGGTTACCCGTAGGCAGAGTTGCTTTGCAGGATTTTTTTTGACACACATGATACAAACAACACAGACAATAGACAATATTGAAAACAAAACAAACAAAAACAATCACTAAAAATAATTAACCACAAGAATAAATAGGGTAAAAATAAATAAATAAACAAACGTTACTTCTATACTATCTGTACTAGTCTAGTTCTTTTGAGTGATGGCTGCAGGAACAGCAATTTTATACCGCTTTGATCTACACCATGGAAATATAAATCTCTGTCCATATAAGGAAGAAGCGGAAATTCACTAAAATCAAGCTTGTTATCCGTGTAACTGTCTGGTGTACATGGATGCCGGGTTAGCCTACTAAACTAGACCAATAAAGAATAACTGTCTGGTGTACATGGATGCCGGGTTAGCCAACTAAACTAGACCAATAAAGAATAACTGCGTGCAAACAAGATAGGTTTGCTAAATGCTGACACCAAAGAAAAAGTCGAATCGATTTACTAAAAGCATGATAGATTAAGGACATCATGGTTTTGTCAATGTGGAAATAGGACAGTTTCCTCAAAGTAGGGTTCAATACTGTAAGTAATGCTGGATGCTCTGAAGATATTTGTGTGGCTGTCGGTGGCTAACCAGTGGGGTCGTTTTGTCTTTTCAGGTTTTCAGGTCATCAGACAAGGGGAGTTAACCAACCATGGAAGAGTAAGTAGAAAGTGCAAGAACTAATTATAATTAGTATGACTGAGAAAACGTAGCAGGCATTTGATGTAGGTCATCTTGCCCAAAATGAGATGCTTAAGCATCTGTCAAAATGTCCTGAATGGAATTCAGATTGTTTAATTTTCACATGAAATGAGGCAACGTCCCCTGCTTATTACGTATTATACCCGGGTTATACAGTTGATATCAGCTGAGGTTTGTCAGATACTGTAGTTCTGAGGCCTATGCTGCTGTAGTGATGAAGCAAAAAAGAAAAAAAACTCTACAACCCAGTTTCCCTTATAAGGCAATGAGGGAAACTTGAATTGAATTAAATATAAACAGAAATCTACTGTCTGCACCAGAGAGAGAGAAAAAAAGGAGATACTGTAAATCCAGCAAAAGTAGTAAATATTTGGAGCCATAATGAAATTATATTTGGCAAGTACATGTATATCGTTGTATGCTGTGCTAATGTGAATGTAGCCGTATCAGCTGAGCTGTGTGGTTCGCTGTGATTGGCCTAGTTTTGTGGGGACTGTGATTGGTCATTGGTGTAGCAGCATCAACCAATGCTGTTACACCACACCACATTTGTGGGGACATACAGTTGGTCTACTTTTGTGAGGACCATGGGGACACATACAGACAGTATATACATATGATATGATTAGCCCTGCTATACAGTACATGGCTTGCCTCATGGGCGCCATGCCATAAAACTGACCTGACTAGACTCTGGTGGGTAGGTGGTGTCGAAGGTGTAGGTCTTGTGAGCTTTGCCCTCCCTGCCTTGGGTCTGCGTAGCGCGTGGTTGAATGCTGGAGGCTGGGTCTATCACTGTGACTTTTCTTCTGGAGGGGTCCACTCGGCAAACAGATGGCTGGGAGGGCCCGCCGGCAGACAGAGAAGGACATATCCTCAGCACCACCTTGACCTGTACAATAGAGGGAAATGGGATAGAATAGTGTTAAAAAGGATCATATAAACTGGCCTATATACTGTAACAGCTTTTGTTTAACGAATGTTAACTATTTTGCTCAAGGACACCTTTTGTAAATGAAAGAGTGTTTCTCATTCACCTCCTCATTTCAATTAAATTGTCGTTAATTTCCCCCTGCCAGTCCAAGGATTAGAACAAATGTTCTACCAATCCCCAGTTAAATTCTCTCATATTACAGAATAGGACGGGCTGAGATTGTTTTGTTGGTCACAAAGCAGAGGCTGCTATGTAACATTTTAAACTCTGATAAGTCAACAAGGTTCAAATCATTTATACAAATCAGCAATGTTTTTTTTTTATCCACCTTCCTTGGGAGACCTCATATCCCCAAAACACAAGCATATAGGGATGCATGAAAAAAGGCAACACATTGTCTAATTCTTTAAGGCAAGCTGGCCCCTGAGATGACAGTGTTCTGCTTCTATTTACAGTAAACGCCATTACCTTTGAAACACACTTATCAAAATAAGGGAGTTGCGGAAGAGATTTCCCATAGACATCTCTATGGGAGAGAACAACGTGAAACAGCCAGACTGCTGCTCAGATGAGGGCAATGTAAGCCAAGGAGGGTGCACTTTGAAGTGACAAATAACACTTAAGGGAACACTTGAAAAAAGGGGAAACCTTTGTAGAAAAGTTGTACGTCAAACTAGATTATGGTTATAGAAAAAAGAGAGGAAGGAGCGCACCTGTTTGGCTGGAGTAGAAATCTACAACAAGGTGCTCTTTGGTACTCATTGGGTGACAGAATTGATGCAAAAAAGGATGAGACCAAGGCACTCTTGTGGAAAGTTTAAAAGGCTTTTTTAACTTATTTTGTTTGTAGTATACAGTACAGTACAGTACAGTACAGTACAGTACAGTACAGTACAGTACAGTACAGTACAGTACAGTACAGTACAGTACAGTACAGTACAGTGACCCCCACAAAGTAACTCTGTCATTTCTCGACCGTTTCGGACGCGGGCGGCTGGCTGGAACCAGACCGGCACCCTGGCCGTGTTCCTGCGGGTCTGGAAGTTCCGGGGACCCCCGTGGACCCCACACGGAGTTGCACTTCTTTTTTGCTTTTTTGTATAAAAATAGTCAAAAGTGTAAGCACTGAGTTGATGAGCTAAAAGTTGTTTTGTAATGGGTGTAACATGGAGGACAAGGCTGCCAGGCTGTATATTTAGCATCACACCATGAATGGGTGAACATTAACAAAGATATGTGAACACATTTTTAGTGTATGAAAATAATGTAGTATAGAGCGTGACATCATCATCAAACCCGGAAGTTATGCAGGAATGCCTACTGAGTGGCAAAAAACTACTTTCTGGCCTTGACAGCCCATACATCCAAAAAGAAAATTCCTATCTGATTGCATTAAACAACATTAAACAATGTTAAACTCACTTTGCCTGTTGCTTTGCCACTCGATTTGCCACTCGATGTGCCATTCACTTTAAGCATGCGCATACCCTCTATACAGATACATCCACTTAGAACTATGCGAACATTGTATATTTCCTGTCCCATTTCCATGGATTGTGATGTTAATTCCTAAATGTAACCTTGTTCTCAGCCTTGGTGATTTAAGAGCTTTGAGGTCTTAAGCTAAGTTGGATACTTTGGAACCTGAACCGCCACTTAACATAGCTCAGCCTCACAGGTCTTACTCGGCAGAATCTTCCAGGAAGCCTACTGTATATCACAAAGAATACAATAGGCCATGATAAGATTCATGAGTCCATTAGAAGTAATAAAAGCCCCCAATGAGACAACCCCCATAAAAGTATTTCACATTTTTTCTATTACTATTTTCATAGTATTTCTGCCTTGTTCATGAAACATAACCACACATTGAAATTCAAGCTCCCCTTGTTTGGGATGTTTCAACACAAAAGGGGATTTCTGAGGCAAACGCATTTGCATGAGGAAAACCTTTCAACCCAAAATGGGATGTTTGATGTTGCAAATAAAATAAAGTGAGCTTTAACACCAGGGTGCAAATAATTATGTTATCTGACCCTTTCATGAACTGTTTTTTTAATTTTCTTTTTTTTTTAAATCAACCACGACCACCAGCACATGGCCAACTGTGTTTTAGGATGTGGACATGATTATCCTTTAAGCTCTATTTCTTTTCTTTTGGGGTGGGGGTGGGGCATTTTTATGCATTATTTGAGATAGGTCAGTGTAGCAAAACAGGAAATCAAGAGCAGAGAGAGAGGAGACTCGAACCTGGGAGCATATGGCCTTTTCACTCACTGGCTGAACCACCAGGTACCCCTTGCCTTTACAGGGCTTTCACACAGGACATGCATACAGTAGGCCATTGATATCAATGAAGAGTCGCTGGCTCTCTGCTTGCGCTGACCATAGAAGCAAGCTGAGCTGCAAGCTGGCTGCTGCCTATGCGCATCCTGTGTTAAGCTCTATTTCTGCCTTGTTCTCAGAAACTCTGGTGTTATATAAAATTACCCACAAAAACACATTTCTTATCATGTTTCAGAATGTACAATTTTTTAAGACAACTTGGAACCTGGAAATACATTTTCACAAATATAGTTAATTAAAAGCTGAAAGAATACACACATCTCTTGCTGAGGTGCAGGTTTGGATTATAAGTGTAATTAAAGGATATTACCTGCACCAAAGTAAGATTTCGAGCCTCTGGTCTTCAGACAAACCTTTGATCTGACACTGAGGCTTGAAATGTTGCCAATTAATCTAACATAGGAGCATAATTATGCATGTTGAGGGTAATATTCTTTTCTCACAAATTTATTTTATACACATAAATCCATAAATATAGTCCAGTGAGTAGGGTCAAATATGCTGCATTGATTGTTGCTGGAATCATGTAACCTGAGCGGGTCGCACAAATTTTCATTGTATAAATAAATCTATTCTATTCTAAAATATATATTCCCATTTTGGTACAGTATATTTTACCATGTTAGGTTTTATTTTTTGGGGTTGATGTTTAATGGAATTGTACCAGACAAACAGTAAGCATTCAACGTTAATGCACGTCAATGCTGAGGTTGGTAAATATGCAATTGACCAGAAAGATGCATTCAAGACTAATTCCTGTAGGGTATAAGCCTGACACTCAAGTCTGAATTTTCATAGAGAGAGAATAAAGGCATTCTGACTGTTGTTCTACAGTGGTGAGTAAGACAGGACAAATTTAGGCAGGAATGAGGGAACTGAAAATATAGGTTATATATGTAGGTTCCACATGACACTGCACTGCTAAAGAATTGTTGCACATAGTTATTCGGCATTTCAATCTTATGCTATTTGTCAGAACAAACAATTGAATAAGAGGGAATTGACAATTGCAGCAAATCCCAGGAGCTGGGCTCAATCTCACAACGAGAATAACGTTGCATACATTTGCAAACTGACCAACCACACAGGCGCACACCCAGTCAAAGTACATTGAGACACCAGACACCCAGTCAAAAGTGGTTTGGTTGAAGGCATGCAGGACTGCATTATGTCACGATGACCTCATCCTCCATCGATGATTTCTAAAGCATAAGAGCCATGCTCCGTCTGTAGCATGCTGCTAACGCCCGGTGTCAGTGAAGGCTTCATAACACTCTTTCCTCATACTTGAAAAGTGGGAGCCACTAACCCTATTGAACATGTGTCAAGTTCTACAGTATAGAGAGTCCGCCTTGGCTTTCATACGTACTGTAAATACATACATGTAAACATACATACCGGACATGCACAAGCAGACAAAAACCCACAGAGGCATGAGAGCACACGCACACACACACGCGCACACTCGCGCACACACACACACACACACACACACACACACACACACACACACACACACACACATACACACACACACACACACACACACACACACACACACACACACACACACACACTGCCGAGTGCTTAGGAAGGTGCGGCCGACAGAGACAGTCTATCTGAGCCGTTATCTGTAACCTTAGACCAAGCACATCAGTCCATCTACGAGACGAGGGTAGGGCAGGCAGCCATATTGATCTTCCCACCTTCCCCTGGGGAGGAGTCGGGAGGGGGCAAGATGGAGGCATTAACACCGCATTACTTCATGAGGGGGAAGTGATACAGGATCTCCTCAGAAAGACTGCAATCTTGTATTTCTGCTCTATGGGCTGTAGAAACACATCTGAAAGGGTGTTTGTGGCTGAGGTTGCTGGTATTCTGTCATGTAGTTTGTATTTGTATCTTAAGTTTTATGGCATGTGTGGTTTCTCAACCAATCAGTCGCGACACAAACGCTGCTTGTCTGACAGGGTCCTCAACTTTACTGAATACTGTACTTCATTGATGACTCCAGGGGTCTATCCAACCTGAGCTTGTAGATCGATGCTTGGATTCAAATGGTCAAAGTAGGATTAATGTGTTATTATTCACTAATGTATTGGATCCTGACTTTGTACAAAATATGGGTGTATGTGTGAAACCAACTAAGAGTAGCCAGTGGGTCTGTTAGAGTATGTCCTACCTTGTGGAGTCATATCATATACACGAGGAGTGGTCAACACCATGACTGTGGTTCTCAGTTTAGTATTAGCAATAGAGACACATTAGAGCACATTAATTAAACTTTTTAATGCGACAGTGTCACGCACCAAAATGTGACCTGATCTGCTATTTTTGTGTGCTACACCGTTGTACGACAGAGCATAAATAAAGCATTAGAGACACCTCTACAGAAGGTAGCCTATAATGACTAAAAGCAGGGTATATGATAAAAATTGGGTTTTAACTCAATGAAAATGGTATGTACTGCTAGGCGTGCAGAACATTACTGTCCTCTGACTGCTTAGTTCAGAAATTACACTGCTGTGTTTTAGAGGAGGAGCAGCCAAGCGGTCATGGTCTACCTTGCCAACGTTGGGTGAGTCTTTGGTTCTGGCTGCAGCCTGGAGTATGCAGGAAGGGACTGGAGGAGGGCTCTTTTGGATAACTCCCATGAAGCAGGTAGGGGGGCGACTTGGACATTGGTCAGAACCCAGGCCTTTCCTCCTGGTGGACAGGTTCAATTTCTGGGCTGCCCTGCAGGGGGAGGAGAGAAGGTTTGGAGGTGGTGTTAATCGTTCATCCCTCAGCACCAGTTGGGCTTTGTTCAGATATGAAAGGTATAAACCAAAAAATAAACCAAAGAATTATGATAGAAAGCATAAGGAATTTGTAAAAGATTTGTTCTACTTTGAGATGTCTACCGTTTTAAGACATACATTTTACACACATAGGCCTACAGCACAGCATATACAAAATGTGTATTGGCTTAATGTTAAACCGTAATTGTGACTTGCTCGGCTGAAATTGGTATGGAATTGTGTTTGCATTCTATAGTGGGAAAAAACACCCATGTGAAGTGAGGGGCGCTCTTATCATCGTACATCATCATGACGTACTTTCTCAGACACATATGACGTAAATTCTCCATTCATTGTCAATGGAGTCAGATCAAATGAATTAATTATTGATTGCCACCAAGCTCTGCTTTTGAATACAAAACAGCATCTGCAATAGCCTCAACAATCTTAAGTTATGTTCACAATACGCACAACACAGGATAACACTTTATTACTCACTTGGCCAAAAAGGACATGGCAGCAGAGTTGGCAATGGTAGCTACTCTAGAGATGTGTGCAAGCTTTGGGCTGCTGTGTAAACTGCCAGCCTCACCATGACCCTCTGTATCATCGTCTGTAGTCTGCAAGAAGAGAAAGTTCATTAAAGCTCTGGAACTAAATGCAGTACAACACCCTTGCCAAAAAGGTATATCACACAGGAGTAATTTAAAGAACATGAGATCAGTGTGTTTGTGATTCTCTGTATGGTATTTGGGTTGAGAGCACATTTTGTGTTCAATCTATACACACATGATCGGTCATGTTGCGACTCTAACTGGCTAAATTTGGAGAGTGAGGAATGGATTGTGATGACTCAATTGTCTGAGATGAAGACGTGACTCAGAGATGCAAAGGTCTTGTGAACATCAGTGCTTCTTACCTAACACAGGCAGCCAGAAAGGCGCGTGCGCACACACGCACGCACGCACGCACGCACGCACGCACGCACTCACTCACGCGCGCACACACACGTGCGCGCGCACACACACACACACACACACACACACACACACACACACACACACACACACACACACACACACACACACACACACACACACAGAGAAAGAGAGATGGTTTCAATCGGTGTTGAGTCCCCATTTTAAGCAACTTTTTTGTTTTTGTCTGTGAATGTGCAACAAGGATTGCGCATGAGTTTGACCTATTCTGCCTGTATCTACCGCTGCTCAAAATGAAGTCACCAATAAGGCTCGCCGCGAGCCAAAGAGACAGCCAGCATCTTTGTCCCTAAGGGCCCCTCCCCTCCTGAGCTCCACGTCTCATCTGTCTCTTTTGTAGAGCAAGATAACGCTGTCAGCTCTGTTCGTCCTCCCGCCAAAGAAAACAGCCATCCATGAAAATGCCAATTAGTGCCATAGAAGAAACGTAAGGGGCAGTCTGTGAGGGAAATCGAGAGTGGGGGGGCAAAGAAGTTTAGGGAAAGTAGGGCCTGTCCGCCCGTCCATTCATCTGTGGACAGCTAATGTCCAGCACCGTTGTCTCGATCAACGTGAAACTGTGCACACACACTCCCTGGGTGCCAGAGCAGAACCTCTGCCCCAAATGTTTCCCATGGGCCTGTTATAGCGCCACCGGGAGGCCAGCTTTTGCAAAACACTTATTTTTCCTTAATCCTATAAAGATTTTGTCCAAACATCACACAAATAGGTACACAGTATCTGTGTCCCACGAACACAACATGTGATTGCCGTGAAACTTTGCAGTTTGCATGCACATTGCCAATAGGCCAAGGAAGAAATAACACCCTTCACATTGTCCTGTTATAGCGCCACCAGGAGGCAATTTTTTGCAAAACACTTTTTTAATATTTCTCCTACCAATTTTGTTCAAACATTACACAAATCAGTATACATTATCTCTATAGTCAAGTGATCAAGACGGATCCATCCGATTTTTCATATTCCATCTTGTTTGGCGAATTCTGTCCTTGCGGAGACCTGTGCTCTTTCTAGTTCACTCTCTCTCTCTCTCTCTACTCTCTCTCTCGCTCACTCGCTCACTCAACCTCATGGGACTCATAGACTTCCCCCCTCTGTGTCCCCCTCTACCCTCATCCTCAACCATGCTCCTCTCCTCCCCCCACCCCTCTCTCTCTCCCCCTTCCTATCCCTCTCACTCTGTCATCACACTGCTCTCACCTTTCCATTTTTCAGTTGATGACTTGGTTGGAGTGGGGGGGTGTAATAGGGAGGGTGTTCTGAATTTGGATTCTGCTTTCCAGCACCGTTAATGCATATTTCACAGGCTGTCCTGTTAAATATGTAGCCCCTTCCCCCCCTATCGATCACAAATGCTTTTTGACTGGCTAGCTTTTATGACAGGGATAAATCATGACCCAATTCCCTTCCATTAGCGATAGCACTTTTAAACGACCATCCTAGGACGTAGGATCTAAATACGGTCTGACCGGACCACTATGAATCATTGCCTCGCAGACACGTGTACCAGTAAAGACATACTTTACCCCGATAGCTCATTAAAACGGGGATGTACACTGGGAAAGGGGGTGTTGTTATGTGTGATCTAGTGCCAAGTGGAGGCTTTTAGCTCTACCTGATGATAGGCGTAGATGGGGTGGACACCATTATTGCTGGTCAATGACAGAGATTTAGATGCAGATGCGACCAGCTGCTGCTGCTCCTCCACCCAACGGCCCATATCAGGGTTGGGGAGCTTGGGTCCCCGTCTTCTGGGGGTCTGGGGTGTCCTCTGAGGAGTCCTAGGGCTTCTCGGGCTGTGAGGACTGCAGGTCTGACTGCGGGGTTGAGGGTTCACCAGTGTAGCCATCGTAGCAGTAGCCTCTCTCAGAGCATTGGTTTCATTTAATTTGTGCACCGTTCCAGCGGTGGTGTGGTTTGACCCAGAGGGAGTCTTGATGGGTGACTGACTGGACCACTTGGCATGTTCCCTCGTCAGTGCCACGTGGATGGCCTCCCGTTTCAGCTGGCTCTGATGGGCGCCACAGGAGCCACACGTCCCCTGGTCCCCGTCCCGCTCCCTGGGGTCCCCCGTAGACCGGCTGCTGTGGACCCTGAGGTTGTCGTTGAGAAAGGTAGACACAGCACTCGAGTCCTATGGAATTTGACAGTAAGGGGTCATAAATTATGCACACTTTGCATTTACTAAATGGAAAACGGTCCTGGTAGCCAAGTGTTGGGAGTTAGAGTAGTCATGGGTAATCACTCATACATATAGCGCAAGTCTAAATATTGAGGCAATGTGGTGATAAAACAAAATATTATGGCCGTGTATCACCTTTGACAACCATGGATTTTAGAAAGACATTCTTGGAAAACACAATACCTCCCCACCTGCCTCTTTTCAACCTCTGCTCATGGTGGGTTTCCTGGGTATATATGCAAGCTCTATTATAGCATTGCTTTATGTTCATAGCTATACACACATTCACACCCGGTGCTTCCCACCATACAGCCACATTCCCCTGAACATGGTGTATGAACATGGTGCCACTGCAGCAGGAGCAGTCGAGGGAGGCAAGCTTAGCACTTTCAAGATAGGATCCAACAGGAAGCACGCACATCTCCAGAAATTCTACAGGTGCTGGTCAAAAATATACGTACAATGAAAAGGAAGGGGTGTCCGCACACTGTTAGCTTAGCACTTTCACCACAGATAGTAGCTGATCGACAAGCTCATAATGTGTTGCATTGACTGTTTTTGCTGTGCAGGTGATCAAGAACAGGTAATACAAATAATGGCTATACAAGTATGTTACACACGCCATCTGGAAGATATCTCATCACCACATTTGCACAGAACTGATTGATTGTCTGGCAGTTCTGTGACTGTGCACAGAACTGATTATTCTGACCACCACTCTGGTCAGCCTCAACTCTTGACACTCCCAAGGTGTGGAATGACCGCTTTCCTTCTATCAGCACTGCAGAGTCACTGCAGACATTGTAGGCTACTTTTGTAAGTCCCACTTGATAAAGGCTAATCTATAATTCAACAAGTGTCGCACAACAATTCGCTTGAATTTGTAAATTGTATAATAGAATCATGCATGGTCCACCAACTTTGGAGTTTGAATAAATAGTTACACTTCTGAACAACAAAGAAGCTAATGCCTTGTGTCCTTTGAATAGCCTATAAACCACTATTTTATATTTCATCTCATCCCCTAACACCAATCAACTAGTACACTACTCACTCACTCACTCACTCACTCACTCACTCACTCACTCACTCACTCACTCATCACTCACTCACTCACTCACTCACTCACTCACTCACTCACTCACTCACTCACTCACTCACTCACTCTCTGTTATAGATCTGCTATTTTCAGGGAAAAAACATTATAATTACATCTTCACATGCCATGTGTTGAAAGCGGTTAATTCCCTGTTTTCTATCAATTCCTCCATCTTCTCCACACCTCCATCCCTTATTCTCGTCAAACCCTTTTCTATATTTTCCATTTTCTCTCCATCCATGCATCCCTCTAATCTCACATGTCCCTGTTCATCCATGCATCCAATTCATACCTCCCATTTCTATCTATCCAGATTCCCTCCCCTCCTTCCAAGTTCCATCATCCTTAAATCCATTGTGCAAGCAGTCTATGCCGGTGTGCTCAATCATCCACGTTCCCCCTAGAGGGAGCACTTTTTCCTGTATGTAAACCTATGCCGGCTGTCACTGACCATAATCCCTTATCCCCCTCTAAACAATATTATATTTGGAGGACATTCTCCAGTGAGTGAACAAAAACATACTCATGTGGCATTTGTTTCATCGCCCACTTTACCCTCTTACATCCACTATATTATGACAAACCATAAATCCCCAAAAGATAAGTTAGGTATCTTGCCTTCCAGTTCAAGGAATTAAAATAGAAAAAATAAGAAATAAAATAAATCATGTTACATTTGAATGGATATGTGTCCATTTGAATATGTGAATGACAAAACAATTTAACCAGAAGATCTATTATACTTTTTTAAATATTAAATAAAATTACACATTTCAGGCAATGTAGTCTAACCTATATTTTTTGTATATAAAACTAATCAAATGTGCCAGGCCTAGGCTATATAGTCTATCATCTTAATCCTGTAAATTCATAGATGTGATTACAGAGCTACTGCATGCTTTTGAGAAACAATGGCCAGATCAATACCAGCAAGTAGCAAGCAGGGCTTATCAGATTTCTGGCAAATGGGTATATAGCCCACATCTGTGGTTATAAGATACAGTATACCCTCTTCTCAGTTCTCATGTCATATACTGTGTTAGTGGCTTGAGGTCACTCTCTAAAAAACATTTGTATATGTAGCCTGGCTATATCCCCCTCAATGGGACAAAAATAAATATTGTCTCTCTCTCTCTGGCCCTGTGGAGAGGACAGACACACTAGGGATGCCTTAATGAAATATTCATGCCCATTTGAAACCACTCACACAGGAATGGCAGTGGTTTACTTCGCTGATTTGATGGATGATTCTGTGACAGATGAAGGATGCTGGGAAATATAGAGCCTATAGAGGCCCCCCTTCACGTGAGCATCAAAATACACATTTTCAACAAACATCCATATCCTATACAATATTTGGTTTGAAATTGAAGGCCTCGTGTATTCAAAACGTTTTGGCAATTACCATTGTGTTATTATTCACCCCACCCTTTGGCGAACAAATAGGTCAATGTTTGTTTTTGTTTGTTTTTTAAGTCTGAGTTTTTCCTCTTTCTTTTTTTGCCTAAATGAGCAGCAACCTATTTTGCTGCAACGTTTTCTTTTTGCGCTGTCATGTCAATACTTGAGCCAGCACATTAGCAAGCCAATCCTTACCTTAGAGGAGGAGAAGTGATGGTGAATGGCCAGGCTGAGTGCTTGCTTCTTCAGCGCAACCAGAGTCGCAGAGCATCTCTCACAGCACGGAACTTTTCTGTCAGAGTCAGACCACCAAACCCCTTTACTCTCCGACATGTCGGGTCCACACGTGACAGGTGCGGTGTCCATATTACTGAGCTGGTCATCCACAGATTCAGCCCATTGGACCTTGGGAATCTTAGAAGATGGGACACTATTTATCCGGCACAGGGTCCGGTGTGAGTCGCCGTTGGACCCGGCACCATCAGGAGAGGGGCGCTCTGAGGGACCTTCCTCGAAACAAAGCCCGGGTTTGCAATAATGTGGCACTACTGCGCTCTGAGGAATATGCAAACGATATTCTATAAAGAAGGAAGCCAGTGGTATATGACAGTGGGAAATAAGAAACTGACGTGAACAACTGTTAAACCACACCCAAATGTTAATTCTTTCTAATAAATCAACAATCAACAATATGTTTTTATAATCCATGAGTTTAACTTTATTGTTGAGCTAATAATAAAATGTAAATGTGTGACTTACCCAATATTTTTCTCTCTCGGTGGTAGAATATTTGTCCCCATTCCGAGTTAGAGAATCCATGGTAGTGTATCTGTTTAATGTAGTAGGGAATACAATAACTAGGTCTGCGACTCTGCTTTTATTAAATTTAGTTAAAGTCTGCCTCGCCTAAAGCACATAATCCACTACCCACAGGTAGTAACAGACAGACAACGAGAAGTGTGTCACTGTCACCGAGACCAGCCGCGGTCAGAATGAGCGCGCGTAATGATAGTGGGGCACATTGGAAAGGAGGGAGGGAGGGAACGCCATGTGGAGCGCTCAAGTCTAGGCTACTTCAGTGATTTAATTAAACTGTGCATATCATTTATCCACAGGGTGGCAGTAAACTGCGATTAAAAGCGAAAGTAGAAATACATTTCTTTCGCATTTTCTTCTAATATGATTATGTGTCCCAAATGTAGGTGGGTATAGGCTATTTAATTGAATTTGAATTGTTTATTAGGCAAATTAATTGTGGATGAATTTTGTAAGATAGATTTTAGGGAGACGCAGACCTACCGATAACTCTATGAGACCTAAATGCTACACTACAGTATACTATAGTGGCAGCGGTGGCCGAACGGATAGCGGAGCGGTCTTGATACCGGAAGGTCGCCAGTTCGAATCAGCGGTCCGACACGTTAAAATTACCACCGCTGAAGTGCCCTTGAACAAGGCATTGAACCACTACGATGAAATGTGTTCTATGAGCAGGGCCTGGCTGGAAACAAGTTCTTGAGCTTAGCCCAGATACCCTGGGTAAATATAGTAATCATTTCATTTCATTTCACTCGATCGGACGTGGAGATTTTGATTGCATGCATGGTCTGGCCAGAAACGAAACGTAGGCCTACCAGTATGACGCGCAAACTCTGGTCGCTACTCGCTACATATAGCTTTAAGAGCTTTATTTCTGCATACTATTCTATAGGCTAAAAAACACAACATAAATGCATGGGACCAAATATTTGGTTTCATGCATTTATGTTATGTTTAGTTTAGACTACACTTTACAGGCTAAGGGTCCAATTAACCTTATATAAATTTTACAAATTGGTAGATGATTGGTAGATTCCTGTTTTGTTTAATAAACAGAGTGATTTACGTAGAGAATGGTGTTATGTTATGTGATCTTTGTTCAATCTGTTTGAGAATTAAAAACAATATAGGGCATGCCATGATGATATAAAGTATTGTGGTAATCAGATAGAAGAGCGCGTGGCATTCCAAACGTCCCTGCGCTAGCCTCCGAATCATTACGGTAAGCAGTAAGCAAAGCACCCCCTTGTTCCTCCTCCCCCACACGGTTCATGCATGCAAGGAAAGGGGCTCAGCACAGTTTGAAATTACATCCGCCCACACAAGCCGCCATCGTATTTATTTGTGGCATTTACAATATATATTCAATTTATAAAAAATAAAAAAAACATTCGACATCATGAGTTCCATCAACGTGAAGAAGCGGAAAGTGAACGAGCTGCTAAAGAATCCCCAGAAGCGCCAGTTAGTCCCTGCGCTAGCCTCCGAATCATTACGGTAACTAAGCACCGCCTTGTTCCTCCTCCCCCACACGGTTCATGCGGCTCGCTCTCCTTCTGCCGGTAGAAAAGGGTTCAGCGTCGTCGGTGACATTTGGCGCAGTTTGAATTACATCCGCTCAGCCTCACACCAGCCGCCGTCGTATTTATTTATTGTCTTATTTGTGGCTCAATCTTTTTTAAATTACAATATATATCCTACTTATTGCGTGCAACAACAAGAAAAAAATTCGACATCATGAGTTCCATCAACGTGAAGAAGCTGAAAGTGAACGAGCTAAAGGACGAGCTGAAGAAGCGCCAGTTGTCCGACAAGGGGCTGAAGGCCGATCTCATGGACCGCCTGCAGGCCGCGCTGGACCAGGAGGCCCTGGCCGGGGACTCTCCTGTAGACCAGGCCGCAGGGGACGAGGGGGACGCCGCCGACCACGAGGGCATGATGGCGGAGGAAGAGGACGAAGACGGGGAAGAAGACGAAGGCCCGATTGAAGAGAGCATGGAGGCCAACGAGGAGGAGGACGAGTCTGAGCTGGTGGAGGAGGCAGAAGGGGAGAATGGAGGCGGCGGTGATGCTGCTGGCGGCGCCGCGCAGCAGCAGGACGCGGAGATGGGCGAGGGAGAGGAGGAGGACGACGATGATGAGGAGGAGATGGATCCCATACTGAAGGAGGACGAAGACGACATGGAGAAAATTGACGGTGACGGTGAGGACCAGGCTGCAGAGGAGGGTGAGTCGACAAAGCTGGCTGTGCTGCGGGATGGGTTCGTGTCCCGGTTTCGGGTGTGTTTTTTGGCCGCTGCTAGGAGTAGGAGGAGGCCGGGTGGGGAATGATGGAAGTCATTTCTTTACAATGGAGCAGCGTCCATGTTTGAGCCAGCTAGTGTGACCTCCTAGATAGGCTAGCTAATGCTAATCCGCGCAAGGGGTGTCGCTGGCCATTAAAAATCAGATATACAAGTCAACAACGCGTCGCACTGAGCCGTATTGTTGGTTTGTAGATCTGTTCCTTTTGAGGCGCGAGCGACACGGAGTATGTATTGTATAGGCCTTAATGTCTACATTATGCTCATCCGCTTGACCGTGTGGTTCGACCAAAAACGTGTTTTCTTTCTTAAAATTAATTTCAAATGCCTTATTGAGCGAAGGAATCGCTCGTGCGGATGAATTGATGTATAGGCCCAACCATGGCGACGGGCATCTAGAATAGTATTGATAGTTCGTTTGCCCTAATGTGTAATCTATAGAATAGTTAACTATTAAATAATGGCATCCAGGTAACGCAATTGGGGGGCTAACTAGCATAGCGCTTTTATTTGTTGTTTTTAGCTTGTTTGCTTGCTAGCTAACGCCAGAAGGGTTTGGTTTTAGCTGGCAAGCTACATTTCCTTTGTGTCTGCGGTGCAGAGTTAGCTAGACGGCTAGCCTCTAGCTAGCAGGCTAGCTAGGTGGCTAGCCTCTAGCTAGCAGGCTAGCTAGGTGGCTAGCCGCTAGCTATACTCCGCTACATCTAGATATAAGATGTTGAGACGACGAGGCGAGGGAGATGCTGATGTTTGTCTTGGTAGTCCGTTCTTGGTCTGTATGTAGCCAAAGTTCAGATTGTTTACCAAAGTAAAGGCAGATTGCAGAATGAGAATAATGATTGTGGGGAAAACATGGGTACCCGTCGTTAGCAAATGTCGGTCACAGTCAAACTGGGGTTGGTTGGGGGGAAGGGTCAAATTAGGTCAGCGTTTCCATCTTCCTTGCATGATGCATTTGTCCAAAGGAAAATATTTATTTTCCCCTAGAAAACAACCCACATCTCAAGTCTCATTGAAAGTTCTCTATTTAACTGTTAAATTGTAACACCCTAGTGTTTATTTCAGGGTTGTTCCCTGTCTTTATTTTGCAGTGATTGTTTCCCCATCCCAGTAAACACTGTTGTCATATTATTCAGCTGGACCAGCTTACATTGTAACTACTACCCTGGTCATTAAAATTGTTATCATGATGATGGACTTTGAATGTCTTATTATCCATTGTAACTATGAGGTGTTACCTCTTAAGTGATATAATATTAAAAACAGTTATACTAATGGTCGACGCACTGTAACTAATGGAACGGGCTTTGTGGGACAGACTCCCACTGCCAGTCCGACCTCTCTTTCTCTCTCTCCAAAAAAGGAGCGCCTCAATCTATATCTTTGTTTTATTTCCAAAGGGGATGCGGACAAAGGCACGAATGCTGAGCAGAAGAATAAGAAGGGTGTTAAGAGGCGCCGGGAAGAACATGGAAGGGGCTACTTTGAATTTATTGAAGAGAACAAATACAGCTGGTAAGGATGGGACAGAGCAAGAAAATGGCCTTCAGTATCCCTGAAGCGTCATCATAGCTTTGTTGCAACTGTATTGGCTTTAAGTGCCAATGCAACTTAACTAGTTAAAAAAACAGACCCTCATTTTCAAGAATAACCATACCATTTTTTTTATTAATGATTTATTTCTACACCTGTTTCTGAGGGTCATCCCTAACTTCTTTAAAGAACCTTACCATTTTTACCTCTTTGCAGTGCCCACTCACTCTGTGTCTGTAACGGACTGCATTCTGTAAAAGAAGCCTATTTAATTTAGTACATTCTTCTTACATCTGTTCCTCATGCCACCTATTGTTTTGGAAAGCCATTGTGTGCTCCAGGTGTGACCAAGGCTGCTCAAAGTGAGCCCAGAAGGAAAGTAGCAGATGTGAACTTTGGAGGGAGGGGGGAGGTGGAAGCACAGAGGCGGGGAGGAAAGATCCACTGCAGCCAGAGTAGCACACAAGTGTCTAGCAAAATATCACCAAAGTGTTCTGGAGCGTCCCAGGAAGAACTCGCTGTCGACCGTGCATTGTTTGACCTCGCACTGTAGTTAGTTTATTTTTATTTGTTTGTACTAGATGTATGATGTCAATGCTGTTTCTGTCTCATGTATGATGATGTGTGCATTTTTTAAATGTATAAACGTGTTTTAGGTTCTTTTCTCTGCACAGGTGACATGCGTCTGTGTGGTGTGTGTGTGTGTAGCTAGCTAGTTGGTCAATGTTTTGTTTTGTCTGTTTGCTCTTGACTCAGTGCGTGGAGGGATCCGTAGGAAGAAGACACATTCTACTACAACCCCAGAGGTCTCTTTTTTTTTTTTGTGGGGGGCCCCACAGTAAATTAGTTTGATTTTGAAACTCCAACATTATTCCTGTTAGCATTTTGCTATTTTTCTTTCACAAATTCGTTAAACCACTGTTCACGTTAGGCTAGATTTGTTTCCTTTTTATCTTTGTAGTCATAGGCCTCAAACTTTTCAGTGGGGCCATATGCTCCTTCTCAGTATGACAGAACATGGCCCCTCTCCCAGGTTGTCATAAATCTCCCCGCTGCAGCTCAGGGCTGTCTGAGGACACATGACCAAACACTCAGACGGTTTAGTCTGCAACACATGATGGAAAAGGATTCTGACACCTTCCATAGTCTATCACAGACTGTATTTCATCATTTATCCATCTGTATTATTATAGTCTTAACATTAATGTCTTTACATGGTTTTCACCTATAGTAAGTAAATTATCTCTTCACAGAGAATTTTGTCATTACATATTTGACCACTGCAGAGTTGGTAAGTGACTGCAGCTGCAGCATCCAATTTGAGCTCAACATGGTTTACTCGATTGCATAGGAATCCCTTCATTTCATGGCCAGTTGTGTCCCTTTAAGCATTAAACTTGGTGGTTGTGCTTCTGTTTCATGGGGCCTTTGAAATTGGTCATGACCTTTCAGTGAGAATTCAACACATAAAGATCTAAATCACTCCTAGTACTACGTAAGACTGACTGACTCAACAGGAGTCTGATTCCCATAACACTGATCAGAAACTTTTCAGTCACCAATTTGTGGCCTCCTACCCTGTAGGGTGGTGTAGGTGTTTTCTCCATGTCTCTCTTTGAGTTTTAGATTTCGCTGGATAATGCAAGGTAAGTGCTGTCTGCCAGTGTTGACTATACAAATAATACTTGGAGGCTCTAGTTTTTTTTTTAATTTTTTTTTAGTTTTTCCTACAGCATTTCCCCACCCCCCTTTTCTTTCAGTCATCGTTTTCCGCAGGTGGTACCAAGTCATCTACACGGGCTCCATGCTAGTGCCATAACCCTCTGACCTCCAAATTGTCTGACTGGTTTTGATCTCTTGTTTTCAGGGCATCCTTCAAGTCCCCTGTACCGCCACTTGAGGAAGAGGATGAGGAATTTGACGACACAAAAGTCTGCCTGGATACCTGTGAGTCCTTTGAATATAACTCTAGCCATGTAAATGTAATTACAATGTTTTATTTAATGAAGTTATAAGTTTTAAAAAACAAATCAATTTTTGATGATTTAAAGTGGTTTCTTGGTGAGCTCTGAATTCGGCTTCAAACCTCTCAGCTTTTAGCCTTAAGTGTTATTTAATAACGCAGGCAATGAGTTGAGTTTATGCATTTTGCCTGCGTAAAGCTATGGAAGGAAAGCTGTTCCTTCCATAAGTTATCCTAATAACTGGCTGATGGGAAAGTGGCCTACATACCTTTTACAGCATTTTTACAATAGAGGGTATGCACGTGACATCATCATCAAACCCGGAAGTTATGCAGGAATGCCTACTGAGTGGCAAAAACTACTTTCAGGCCTTGACAACCCATGCATCCAAACAGAAAAGACCTATCTGATTGCATTAAACAATGTTAAACTCACTTTGCATGTTGCTTTGCCACTCGATGTGCCATTCACTTTAAGCATGCGCATACCCTCTATACTGTATTTATTTGATTTAGTACAGTTACAACAATTATTATATTTAGGCTCTTGATTAGAATTGTAAAAATAGGCATTCTGCCCAGCCCTGGTTTAGTCTCTTTGTATTTATTCTCGCTCTCTAAGATACATGTGGAATGCCCGTATAATTTGTGTGTGTGTGTGTGTGTGTGCACTAGACAACTGCGACCTGCACTTCAAGGTGTCCCGAGACCGCTACAGCGCTTCGTCTCTTACCATGGAGAGCTTTGCGTACCTCTGGTCTGGAGGCAAGGCCTCATATGGGGTGACCCAGGGAAAGGTCTGCTTCGAGATGAAGGTACAGCCTCACTATTCATATGCAGTGGACATCTTAACATGCAATTTATTTTATATTAATTTAAACACAGCTGAAGCCAATTAAATGGGTGCGTTTCATTTATTTCTGTGGGCCAACATGGAGTTAACTGCAGAGTTGTTCATACTGAAACAAAGTAACTAATGAAATGTGTCTGAAATGTGTTATTATAGTAAACCGCATTTAACCAATTGCACATAAAAATGTCTTGCTGTAAAAAAGGTCTATAATACATTATTTACATTGTCAGCATTATTTATTTCTTCAAATTGATTTTTGTCTGTGAAAGTATGGTTTGCATAAAGGATAGGATAAATCACTTTTCGCTACCTTGATATTTCATTTTTGCTGATGCCTAGATCTTATTAATTTGCAATTGAGGTTTACTGTTTTCATAGCCCGTATTTAAACTCATGACATAATTAGATGAAATTACCACTGTGCCTGTTGTATGAGATTCTCACTGTCTGTGACCGTGATGATCCAGCAGAATTGACGGTGCCTGTTTTAACACCGATATCAACAGATTACAGAAAAGATCCCAATCAAGCACATCTCCCATAAGAACATGGAGATCCATGATGTCCAGGTGGGCTGGTCCCTGGCTACTGGCAGTCTGCTCCTCGGTCAGTATCACATCCATGTCCTCTATTGTTGGCTTCACCATAGAACCAGTGTTTTTGTTGCAGGAGATTTTTTCAGAATAAAGGCGCTAGAGTGCCAAGCAGATGAGGCAGATTTTACTCTGAAAAGCCCCACCTTCCATTTCCCCTCAAAACCGGGAGGTGAAATGTTCCATTACTACCTCTGGCTAATAAGTCTGATCACGCTTTACAAGTGTTAATATTCTAAATGAGATGCATGATGAAGTCAGAAATTAGGACGGAACATTGTCGTTCTGATCAAAACCCACGGACAGTGCCGTAGATTCAGAGATAATGGCAAGAATTGTGGGCCCGTAAACCGGTTTACAGAAGGAAAAGTCATGGTCACGTGACTGGGCTGCGCCATGACGCTCGGTGGCAAATCCCGCACCGGAAGTGTGACATTTATGAAACATTGAGACCTTTGTCATATAATCTGTTCAAGAATATAAAAGACCTATCGCATGTTCTCCAATAACTTCCTTTTCGATGTGCAAAGTACATCATTTTATTGAGGCATCTAAAGTGTGGCAGGTATCGTTTCTGTCTGAGGTATCGTGAGATTTGGTTGCCAAACAGTCTCTCGATACTTCAGCACGTTCGGAAACTAGTTTGTGCTCTTTAGATACCTCTTACAGTGTACACATCGAAAAGCAACACAATGTGTTGTCTGCTTTTATATTCCTGAACCGATTATGACAAAGGTCTCGATGTTTCATAAATATTTGCTCATGAGCTGGTCCAGGTGACTCCATCCACTGACATGTCTTTAGCATAAGTGTTACTTTGGTACCATGTTGTAATAGAAACCCTTGTAGCAACAAGACCTGACAGTGCCCTAAAGATTTAATTAATCTCAGTTTTGCCGTCAAATATACCTTTAACCTGTATCAATAAGATAATTGAAGTGTTGCAGAAAGCAAGATTTAAGTCTCAAAAGCTCACTAGTGCATTTAAATAAAAACTGAATTTTGGTCTACTGCCCGCGTCGCCTATTGCCCCAATCAACCATATGCAGTCAGCTTCTTTTATAAACGCCGTCTGCAGCCAAAGTTTTACAATGATGGAATACCAAGGTTCAGACATTATATACACGCAGCTGTCGGTGTCATGTATGCACTTTAAGCTGCACTGCATGCTTTAAAATAAGCAAACCACATTGTAAAATGCTGGAGGAACTGAAACTGTAGTTGGTTTGAAGACTTTATCTTGGAGTGGTTACACCTTAAAGTTTGCCCTAAAATGACTCTGGAAGGCCATCTGGTGGTTGGTAGACAACATGACATGACTGCAATTAATAATACACTGTTACTAGTAGTCTTCTCATCCATCACAATCACTGTTCAAACACCACCTTACCCTCCTGGTGAAACTTTGCAAAATCTATATAAATACACACTTTAAAATAAAATGCATGTGGTTTATGTTTAATAAAATGTAATTTGTGCTTAACCTCCATAGGTGAAGAGGAGCACTCGTATGGCTACTTTGGGCAGGGCAAGAAAACGTCCAACTGTGTGACAGAGGACTATGGAGAGACTTACGATGAGAACGATGTCATCTGCTGCCTCATTGTAAGCGATGCCTTTCATTCCATTGGGTGTGAAGTGTGTGGATGCAGCTAAAATTCTATAAACTTAAATATATTTGCAGAAGACTTCAACCCTCAACCTTGCATTCAAAGGGGAATGGAATTGATTGTCTTTGGCTGGCAACAGCTTTTGTCATCCCTTGTGAAATTTCTATTTAAATGTTGCTGTCAAAGTACTAATACATGACCAACCTAACATTTTCACATGCCATCCCACAGGACTTTGAGGGCGACAATGTGGCGATGTCTTTCTCTAAGAACGGCACAGAGCCTGCTGTGGCGTTCGAAATCCCCAAGGACTCCCTGGCTGGCCAGGCCCTCTACCCCCACATCACCTGCCACAACTGTGCAGTGGAGTTCAACTTCGGCCAGATGGAGACGCCGTACTTCCCCCTGCCCGAGGGCTACACCTTCATGCAGCAGATTCCTGTTGACGAGAGGATCCGTGGACCCAAGGGACCTGAGACCAAGGCTGATTGCGAGGTAAACACAGAAAAGCTTGTTGTAGTAGGAATGACATGTGCCTTTATATTCAGGATAAAACGACATTCACACTGAATACTATGTATATCTCGGTCCTGTCTTGTAGATGATAGTAATGGTGGGCCTGCCAGGCTCGGGGAAGACCACATGGGTGAAGAATCACATTCAGGAAAACCCTGGGAAATACTACATCCTTGGCAGCGACACCATTGTGGAGAAAATGATGGTATGCTTGTTCCATTTTTGTCTGTTATGGCCTGGATTGGCACATTCTCAATGAGTAATAACATTTTAATTTCGTTCAGATTAACTGCTTGAAATAACATTTTAATTTCGTTCAGATTAACAGCTTGAAACGCCGGTCAAAGGACACTGCAAAGCTAGCTGGCATCTCCCAGCGTGCACCACTTTTCCTGGGCAAGTTCATCGAGATCGCTGCTCGCAAGAAGAGAAACTACATCTTAGATCATGTAAGTCTCACTTCTGAATCTGTCTACCCTGATTTAGATTTTTTGGGGGAAATGGGATTTTCTTTCATTTAGCTTAAAGTTTTACACAATCTAATGTGTTAGACATTACAATTATTGATGGACCACATGACTTATTATTCATAGTATTGTGACATGGAAATTGAGAGATCAACCAAAAGCTATTCCTATCGAAATCTATCTCAAAGGATAGATCTCCAAATGGTGGTGTATTCTCCCTTTTCTGTGCCTTGATGGATTGTGAAATTTCTCCATTCCCCAGACCAACCTGTCAGCCCCAGGCCAGAAAAGGAAGATGTGTCTGTTTGCGGGCTTCCAGCGTAAGGCTGTGGTGATCTGTCCCTCGGATGAAGACTATAAGCAGAGGGCCCAGAAGAAGGCGGAAAGTGATGGCAAAGAGGTGCCTGAGCATGCTCTGCTTAAAATGAAAGGTAATGAATCAATGTCTCATTTAAACTATATTTAATGTCATCTTTCTGGCGTTCTGGTGGCACAGGGGTAGGAGGAAGGAAAACTGCTCACTGTGAAAAGAAGTGGACTGTCACTGGTGGTGTAGCACATAATTGGCCATTTGCAGACCGCGGCCAACTTGTCATCAGAGTTTAGAAGCACTCGTTTTCAGTAAAGAAATGTCCTGCTGCCGTCCTGCACCCGTTTTGTGCAACTTCAAAACCGGTGGTACGCAGGGCAGTTGAGTGATATCTAACGAGCACTTCCAAACTGCAACACAGAAAAATCGCCTTCAAGGAAAGAAAGTAACTCGTAACATGTCTACAGTGGATTTTTATGAAACAAACTTTGCAGATAATTCAAGCTTTTCGTACAGCTGCAATGTTAGTGATTTTGACGTTGTTTAATACAATCGGATAGGACTTTTCTGTTTGGATGAATGGACTGTCTATGGGAATTGCACCTTGTTAGCACCCTGCCATTAACTTATATGACAAGATGGCCGCGGTCTGCATATGGTCCATGGGACATGCTCACCTGAACCCTCCCTAACCAACCAGTAGGGGTCAGCAGAGTCAAGTACAACAAGACTTGGAAATTAACAACTAAATTGGGAGAAACGGGATAAGAGAAAATATTTCTTCATGTTTCTTTCTTTTTCTTCCCTCCAGGTTTCTTCTCTTTGCCCGATGTGGGAGACAGCTTCAGCGAGGTGACCTATGTGGAACTGCAGAAGGATGAGGGTCTCAAGCTTCTGGAGCAGTATAAGGAGGAGAGCAAGTCTGCCCTTCCTGCTGAGAAGAGGCCCAACCAGGGGGGCATGCCCCCAAAGAGGGGTGGTGGCGGCCCTCGTGGAGGAGGTCGTGGCAACAAGGGCCCGTTCAACCGTGGTGGAGGACCAGGACCTAGGGGAGGTGTTCGCGGGGGCTTCCCGATCAGAGGCAACTTCAGAGGAGGTAGTTTTTCTTTCTTTTTCCAATTTGATTTATTTTTTATTTCTCAATTATTTTACTGTTACTTGGCATTCATCCTTGCAAATGTAAGGTTTAAATGATAGTGGATAAGTGGGGATTGTGCATAAGCCATAGTAGGGCATGCATTCTAGGCCCTCTATTCCAGCTTCTGACATGGGCTTTGAATGTAACCCGTGTTCACTGTTCCCTCTGGTCTGCTGCTGTTCACAGCTCCTGTTCCTCGTGGGGGCTTCAACCGTCCTCCCCGCGGCTTTCTGCCACCTCCAGCCTTCAGAGGAGGCTTCCCTCCCAGTCGTGGTAGCTTCAACAGGGGCGGAAGCCTCATGCCCAGCCTGATAGGATCCCCGAGAGGTGGACCAATGAGGGGTAACATGGGCCCAAGAGGTGGAGCCAGGGGTGGATCCATGAACCGAGGTGGTCCAATGAGCAGGGGGAACATGAGCAGGGGGGGTGGCGGTGGCGGCGGCGGCCAAATGAGCAGGGGAGGCGGTGGTAACAGAGGCAACTACAATCAGGTGAGTGTGGATAGTGGATACTCAGTGACCCACAACTTTGTTGTGAGGTGTGTTCTGACTGTAATGAGGGATAAAACAGAGTGATTGTATTTTGCTTAAATGGCAAGAACACTTTGATAGAGATTTGCGTTGTGTAGTTACCTGGCCTAGGCAAGGCTTTTAGGTCGTAAGCAAATGCAAACAAAGCTGATTCTGACTATCGGACATCACAGTACTTGGAATTAGGATCTGTGGATAAGTCCAGGCTTTCTTCCTAATACAAACTGTTATACTGTACTGTTGACATGAAATTCTGATCTCAATGCAATACTATAGATTCAGATCTGTAGATTGTGCATTATAATTTGGGAGGTGCAGGACTGTTCCACATCAGTTATTGTGATTTTTATTCCATGCCTTTTGTAGTTCCAGCAGAGAGGAGGTGCTGGTGGTAGCCGTGGCAACTTTGGCAACAAGAACAGCAACTATGGCAACAACAGGAATAGCGGCGGTGGCGGTGGCGGCGGCGGTGGCGGCGGTGGCAATTACGGAAACAGGAACGGCAACTTTGGCATGGATAAGGCTCAAGCCTTCAACCAGAGCTGGCAGCAAGGGGTCAGTACAGTAATTTGTTACATAATGCATGTTCATTCCCTTGCTGAAAATTAGAAACGATTGTTCAAATAGTACCAATGTTTACACTTTGCTCAAGTGTGCCATCGGATCACTATCCCATTGTGTCTAACATGAGTGTAAATGCACCAAAGCCACATTTATAGGCGGATGGAAATCATTGCTCAAACCTCCTAGTTAATGTTTAAAAACTCTTTTATAAAAGGATCTACTGTATATGGGCGACCAGATGGCCAAGTTGTTAAGACGCCTACCACATTGACAGGAGTCTCGTGTAACTCATCATTGGTACAATTACTTGTAGATTTGTAGCGGTTAATCAATGTATTTTTTTCCCTATAATTTGTTTTTATACATTTAAAAAAGATAAAGAAAAAATTAAGATAAAGATAGTTATCAATAGAATCATCTCTAAGAAGATAATCAAGAGTTGCAGCCCTAAACTTGGTTTGGTTTTTCCCTTGCAGTTCTGGAACCAGAAGCCATGGAGCCAGCAGTATCAGCCAGGGGGATACTACTGAGAGACTTTGTATTGTACACTGTAAAATCCTGAGGAATAATTTAACTCTGCAAGTGTACAGATATATTTGTACATTCTTCTACGAGTTAAATGAACACTGGATTTTACTGTGTAATTGGACTGGTGGCCCGCACTGAGACCCACCGCTCGCCACGGAACATCCCTCTCCACAGCCTGCTTTTTTTTTTCTTTTTTTTATATCATTTCTTGAACACTAGTCAACATCATCCAATTTGTTGGGGCAATCTCACAATGTGATGCAATGCACTGCAAGTTTGTTGATCCGCTATTTTCGCCATGTGACTCCGGCATACAACTAAGTATAATTAGGGCCTATGTGGTTAAATAAAAAAACTGACAACCAACTGACAATAACAGCTAAAGCAACATGGAACAACATTCCACATCAGAGAGGAGATGAAATGGATAGATGGTGTTTTTGAAGCTTTTATACATACAGTTTGTGTTTTGTGTATACAAAATGGGTTCATCTGCATAAAAGGTCCCTTTCCCCCTTTTTTTTTTTTTTTTTTTTTTTACATTTTATGGTCCCCACCACTTTTTAAAATGGAATGCTTTTAAAACAAATTTATTATAAATTGTTTGAAAATCAAGAACTGAAAACATTTTGCCAGTGTGGCAGGTGTAAGGAGAGTTGTTCAGGGTTGTATGTTTTATCAATTTGTTTTTTTTACATTACCTTGTAAATATTTTTGCTTTGTTGCTTAGTTTAATTTGTAAGAGAGGTTTAAAAGTGGTAATGATCGCAAGCTAAATGTTTTGGCTGCTTAACCAGCACTGCTGTTAGCTAAGTATTGTTAGATTGTACATGTAGTCATCAAACAGTTAAATTGAAAAGGCAGAACAATTTTAAGCAAGTACTGGTTTTTGTCTTTTGTTCAAACATCTTATATGTAACCTAAACTCCCTAGACTTACAATAAATAAACAAGTCGTTGGCATTTTTACATCTCCTAATGGCTTATGACTTTTGATTCAGTTCAAAGGTGCGTAAAGGACCTTTGATGGGCTATGGCCTGGTTTGCTACTTCAAACATTAGGACATCAGTCCCTGCTCTGCCCATATTTCGCACCTCATTAGTCAAGTACCCGCTACACATGTCCAGTTTTTGATGTACCAATACAGGTACTTCAAGCTATTTGAATACATATCACATTGAGAGTATTTTAATGCTTTTGAAGTTTTTAACAAAAGCCATGCTAGTACTGCGTTTATATATTTTATTTAAAATTATGCTTAATTTATGTATCTATTGGGGCACTGGCCACACTTGTCAGGTATTTGTTGGTTAATATGTGGCTGCTTTCTGAATCTGGCTTGGAAGCTTTGTTACTTGAATGAGGTACTGGCAATTTACAATGCAAGAGGTGAGTCCAAGACTGTATGCCATTTAATCATGTTAGGGTTTTTGTGTTATTAAAATCTTTAAATGTTCATACTGTAGACTGGAGCTAGTTTAGCACACATTAGGCCCATGAGTTTACAAGTCTGGTTCTTTTCTTGGGTGAGTTCATGGCAACCTTAATTTGGCACCAGCAAACCAAAGGGCTTTGTCAACACTGAGGCTATGTTTAGACTGGCAGCGCAAATCTGATATTTGTCTGGTTGGTTTTCTCACATGAATAAGAAAATCTGATCACTTAACTGAACACAACCATGTGGATATTCAGACCCAAGGAACATATTGGGGGGGGCAGATTTACTTACAGCTCCAGATGCCTCGTACTGACTGAAAGAAGGCAAGATGCCCATTTTCAAACTTGATACAATATTATTATTTCAAAGCACTCCCGATTATGTAATGGTGACACCATGGCCTCTGTAATAATGGCAGCTCCTCATTTAACAGCACACATTGTCTAATGACATTTCCCTTGTAGAGGTTATTGCAGTAGCAGAGAATAGGTTGATGTCACGTACAACCGGAAGTTATGACCACGAGAGACAGTGAGGCAAGCAATGGTGCACTATAAGTCCTTTTGTTTTATTTGTAACCAGCCTGTGTTAACATTTCATTGAACATACTGTATATAGTTAACCACAAATTTCAGCCATGCATGAATGTTTCATTAACTGACTTCAGGTAATGCTGTGTTGTGTTTATGAAGTGTTAGTTCTCCCCAACGACTGGTATACGCCATGAGCTGTCTATATTTTAAGATTTTCAGGGGTGGGGTTATGCTCCTATTTTAATGTAATGGATACATCCATTTTACAGGTTTGCAGAGTAGAGATTGTTGTATGTCCTCATGAAAACCAAGTATATTTTTTATTGATTTATGTTGCAGGACAAATATCAGGTGTTTTATTAAAACCAACTGCCCAAAATTCTTGAAACTTTTCAGACTTGTCTCTTTCTATAATGACAATGTTTTGATATTTGTGTTTAAACCTTGCTTTTTTATTTTGTCTCAACTCTTATTAAAATAAGTAAAACTATACAGTAGCGTTGTTATTTCTTAGATCTTTGACTACTGTTAATTGTGTTAAACATAACCACACTGCTTGAATAAAAAGGAGAGTAAAGAATGTTTTTGACATTCATGATTAGACAGTGCTTCTCAACCTGTGGGTCTGGACCATTACCGCATCAAAAGTAATAACTAAAGTAAAAGTAACAACCTACACTATAAAAACTGGCCAAATTGGCAAAAAATGTTAAAATAGCTGATCTACAAGCTTGTAGATCTGCTACTTTCACAATATTTATCTGTGGAACAGTCAAACAAAATGTAATGCCACTACAATTCTAAGTGCTTGTCAGGTTCCCACTCAGGGATCATCAATATGTCCGTACACTGACAAATGTGTCTGTGGCAAGACTTGTCCGTATCCGTGGCAAATGTTAGATTTTCAGTTTTACACCATTATAATGTTCTTATTTTGAATATCAGTCTCCAGGTTTTCTTCTGAATATGTTTGACACTGATTTACTACGACACTATGTATGGCACATTAGGAGTCCACTAGGACAGTGGTTCTCTAACTTTTTATTTTCAAGGACCCTTATGGATGGGTCCATTTGGTTCAATGTGTGCACTCTCAGAGTTACAGACCTGTTAAGGTCATTTAAGGCTATACAGCTCTTTCTGTTTCTGGAAATACAATTTAGGCATTTAGCAGACGCTCTTAATCCAGAGCGACTTACATTAAGCAATAACAAAAGCATGGCATACATCACATATATAAAAAGTAGTTATCATGAATCATGCGTAAACTAAGAACGTAACAGTGGAGTATCTATGTAAACTATACATACTATACTATATAATATATTATACATGTATACTATAAATTGCTATGACTACATAAAGTGCAATTCTAGAGCTGTCTACGTAACAAGCTATAAGTCTGTTTAAAATACTATCTAAGTCTACATAATGTGCTATCTAAGGGGCTAGGCTAGGGCAAGTGCTACGGGCCATGGTGGAGTCTGAAGAGGTGGGTTTTCAGACTACGGCGGAAGATTGGGAGTGAGGCTGCAGTTCTGACTGTGATGGGAAGTGCATTCCATAGTTTTGGAGCCAGAAGGGAGAAGAGTTTGGGACGTGTGGAGCATTGTCCCGGCGTTTTTAGTGAAAGTACCTCCAGCTTCCCTGCGTTGGCTGATCTGAGTGAGCGGGAGGAAATATTATTGTCCGATCATTTTTATGTCCATGGCAAAAATGAGTTTTTTTTTGTAGGGTCCCTAGTTCAAATATGATTATTTTGTTGGGTCACAGCCTGAAGAATTTGAGCACCATTGCATTATGATACTGCTGAATGCCCTTTATTCACGTGCTTCCTGTTAATAGAATAACTCTAGTGGGAATCCACTTTCCTTCCAGACTTGAGTTAAGCTGTAGGAAGCCTGTGAATGACAAGCCCCCCTACAATGATAGCAAACAGGCCTTTTATTTTGATAGTGGCCCTGATTACCAATGTTTGGCCTAGTCTATCTTCTAAGCCTGATGTAAACAGAGAAAGACCTATTCTAGGACTGATGTGGATTGACCATTTCTCACAATGTTTCTCTGCATGTGGCCATGTAGCTTTATCCCACTGCAAATATACCAATACACACAAAAAGCTGGTTACAAGTCTGCCTAACAGTCTTAAACATGACCACTCAATGCAACAAGTGTCATAAGTCATTAGGCAAATTATTTACTTATCATTACAATTTCGTATAGAATTAACTTGTATACAAAATACAAATAAAGGAGTAGCAGGTGGTGTCATGGGATGCAGCCTTACTGTACTTCATCTGTGATCTCTCTTAATGCGGATTGACTAGGACTATATAGGATTGCCACCCGCCTTTATAGTGATGAAATCCCGGACAAAAAATTGTGTTCCTAAATTGACCAATACAAATCAAATCTATTTGATTGTGTGCAGTCTTCAGGGTGTCCCCCAGGGTGCAGTCTTCAGGGTGTCCCCCAGGGTGTCCCCCAGGGTGTCCCCCAGGGTGCAGTCTTCAGGGTGTCCCCCAGGGTGCAGTCTTCAGGGTGTCCCCCAGGGTGTCCCCCAGGGTGCAGTCTTCAGGGTGTCCCCCAGGGTGCAGTCTTCAGGGTGTCCCCCATGGAAAAGGAGGATTGTTTAACCCCTTTTAGTTTAATCACTTAAGCACTATTTTCAAAATGTGCATCATTTCTATAGGTCTGCTATATTCTGAAAATGTCATTGTTTACAGTGACATGCACAAAATAGGGATAGTCAGGTTGAATCTGGTTCATTTCACTAATTTCACCAGCAATCCAATGAGGTTCTCTCTCCCCACCTACAGTATAGATAGACAGTTGTACATTTGTTTACTTAACCTTGACCTATCAACTAAGATCTTCTTATGGGGGTCCTTAGCTGGCACCATATCCTTTCAAATGGGGTGTATACGCAGCGTATCAATTTTTTTTTTTTTTACATTTTATGGTCCCTACCACTTTTTAAAATGGAATGCTTTTAAAACAAATTTATTATAAATTGTTTGAAAATCAAGAACTGAAAACATTTTGCCAGTGTGGCAGGTGTAAGGAGAGTTGTTCAGGGTTGTATGTTTTATCAATTTGTTTTTTTTTTACATTACCTTGTAAATATTTTTGCTTTGTTGCTTAGTTTAATTTGTAAGAGAGGTTTAAAAGTGGTAATGATCGCAAGCTAAATGTTTTGGCTGCTTAACCAGCACTGCTGTTAGCTAAGTATTGTTAGATTGTACATGTAGTCATCAAACAGTTAAATTGAAAAGGCAGAACAATTTTAAGCAAGTACTGGTTTTTGTCTTTTGTTCAAACATCTTATATGTAACGTAAACTCCCTAGACTTACAATAAACAAGTCGTTGGCATTTTTACATCTCCTAATGGCTTATGACTTTTGATTCAGTTCAAAGGTGCGTAAAGGACCTTTGATGGGCTATGGCCTGGTTTGCTACTTCAAACATTAGGACATCAGCCCCTCCTCTGCCGATATTTCGCACCTCATTAGTCAAGTACCCGCTACACATGTCCAGTTTTTGATGTACCAATACAGGTACTTCAAGCTATTTGAATACATATCACATTGAGAGTATTTTAATGCTTTTGAAGTTTTTAACAAAAACTTTCTATAATGACAATGTTTTGATATTTGTGTTTAAACCTTGCTTTTTTATTTTGTCTCAACTCTTATTAAAATAAGTAAAACTATACAGTAGCGTTGTTATTTCTTAGATCTTTGACTACTGTTAATTGTGTTAAACATAACCACACTGCTTGAATAAAAAGGAGAGTAAAGAATGTTTTTGACATTCATGATTAGACAGTGCTTCTCAACCTGTGGGTCTGGACCATTACCGCATCAAAAGTAATAACTAAAGTAAAAGTAACAACCTACACTATAAAAACTGGCCAAATTGGCAAAAAATGTTAAAATAGCTGATCTACAAGCTTGTAGATCTGCTACTTTCACAATATTTATCTGTGGAACAGTCAAACAAAATGTAATGCCACTACAATTCTAAGTGCTTGTCAGGTTCCCACTCAGGGATCATCAATATGTCCGTACACTGACAAATGTGTCTGTGGCAAGACTTGTCCGTATCCGTGGCAAATGTTAGATTTTCAGTTTTACACCATTATAATGTTCTTATTTTGAATATCAGTCTCCAGGTTTTCTTCTGAATATGTTTGACACTGATTTACTACTACACTATGTATGGCACATTAGGAGTCCACTAGGACAGTGGTTCTCTAACTTTTTATTTTCAAGGACCCTTATGGATGGGTCCATTTGGTTCAATGTGTGCACTCTCAGAGTTACAGACCTGTTAAGGTCATTTAAGGCTATACAGCTCTTTGTGTTTCTGGAAATACAATTTAGGCATTTAGCAGACGCTCTTAATCCAGAGCGACTTACATTAAGCAATAACAAAAGCATGGCATACATCACATATATAAAAAGTAGTTATCATGAATCATGCGTAAACTAAGAACGTAACAGTGGAGTATCTATGTAAACTATACATACTATACTATATAATATATTATACATGTGTACTATAAATTGCTATGACTACATAAAGTGCAATTCTAGAGCTGTCTACGTAACAAGCTATAAGTCTGTTTAAAATACTATCTAAGTCTACATAATGTGCTATCTAAGGGGCTAGCCTAGGGCAAGTGATACGGGCCATGGTGGAGTCTGAAGAGGTGGGTTTTCAGACTACGGCAGAAGATTGGGAGTGAGGCTGCAGTTCTGACTGTGATGGGAAGTGCATTCCATAGTTTTGGAGCCAGAAGGGAGAAGAGTTTGGGACGTGTGGAGCGTTGTCCCGGCGTTTTTAGTGAAGGTACCTCCAGCTTCCCTGCGTTGGCTGATCTGAGTGAGCGGGAGGAAATATTATTGTCCGATCATTTGTATGTCCATGGCAAAAATGAGTTTTCTTTTTTTGGAGGGTCCCTAGTTCAAATATGATTATTTTGTTGGGTCACAGCCTGAATAATTTGAGCACCATTGCATTATGATACTGCTGAATGCCCTTTATTCACGTGCTTGATTGATTGATTGAAGAATTTATTAACAGTTTGCAGAATTACAGTACATTTCAAGCACAAACTCAATACAAAGGCTGTTAACTGTGAGTGGACGACCCAATTAAGCATTACTTGTTTCCAATAGGGTCCACCATGTTCAAATCATCAAAACATTTAGAGACGTACAAATAGACACTTCTATAGACAGAACAATTTACAACAATTTACAATTTAGGCATTTAGCAGACGCTCTTAATCCAGAGCGACTTACAATAGGCAAGAACAAAAAGCATGGGAATACATCACATATGTAAAAATGCATTTATCGCGAAACGTGCGTAAGCTAAGAACGTGACTAGAACATATCTATATAATGGCACTATACATATAAACTATAACTAGAACATATCTATATAATGACACTATACATATAAACTACACATATATGCTATACTATGCTGTACATATATACTATGAAGTGCTATGACTACATACAATGCACTTATTGTGCTGTCTACATGACATGCTATAAGTCTGTTTCAAATGCTATATAAGTCTAAGAAGTGCTGTCTAAGGGGGGTAGGGTAAGTGCTATGGGCCATGATGGAGTCTGAAAAGGTGGGTTTTCAGACTACGGCGGAAGATCGGGAGTGATGCTGCAGTTCTGATTGCAACGGGAAGTGCATTCCACAGTTTTGGGGCCAGAAGGGAGAAGAGTTTGGGACGTGTGGAGCGTTGTCCCGGCGTTTTTAGTGAGGGTACTTCCAGCTTCCCTGCCTTGGCTGATCTGAGTGCGCGGGAGGGTTTGTAGGGTTCAATCATGCTGGCAAGATATGGGGGAGCCATACCTTTGGTTGCTTTAAATGCCAACATCAGAGTTTTGTATTCTGTGCGGGCAGCGACCGGGAGCCAGTGCAACAGGAAGGAACAGGAATTCATCATAATTCCTAGTTAATAGAATAACTCTAGTGGGAATCCACTTTCCTTCCAGACTTGAGTTAAGCTGTAGGAAGCCTGTGAATGACAAGCCCCCCTACAATGATAGCAAACAGGCCTTTTATTTTGATAGTGGCCCTGATTACCAATGTTTGGCCTAGTCTATCTTCTAAGCCTGATGTAAACAGAGAAAGACCTATTCTAGGACTGATGTGGATTGACCATTTCTCACAATGTTTCTCTGCATGTGGCCATGTAGCTTTATCCCACTGCAAATATACCAATACACACAAAAAGCTGGTTACAAGTCTGCCTAACAGTCTTAAACATGACCACTCAATGCAACAAGTGTCATAAGTCATTAGGCAAATTATTTACTTATCATTACAATTTCGTATAGAATTAACTTGTATACAAAATACAAATAAAGGAGTAGCAGGTGGTGTCATGGGATGCAGCCTTACTGTACTTCATCTGTGATCTCTCTTAATGCGGATTGACTAGGACTATATAGGATTGCCACCCGCCTTTATAGTGATGAAATCCCGGACAAAAAATTGTGTTCCTAAATTGACCAATACAAATCAAATCTATTTGATTGTGTGCAGTCTTCAGGGTGTCTTCAGGGTGATTGTGTGCAGTCTTCAGGGTGATTGTGTGCAGTCTTCAGGGTGTCTTCAGGGTGATTGTGTGCAGTCTTCAGGGTGTCTTCAGGGTGTGTGCCGTCTTCAGGGTGTGTGCTGTCTTCAGGGTGATTGTGTGCAGTCTTCAGGGTGTCCCCCAGTCTTCAGGGTGTCCCCCAGTCTTCAGGGTGTCCCCCATGAAAAAGGAGGATTGTTTAACCCCTTTTAGTTTAATCACTTAAGCACTATTTTCACTATAGGTCTGCTATATTCTGAAAATGTCATTGTTTACAGTGACATGCACAAAATAGGGATAGTCAGGTTGAATCTGGTTAATTTCACTAATTTCACCAGCAATCCAATGAGGTTATCTCTCCCCACCTACAGTATAGATAGACAGTTGTACATTTGTTTACTTAACCTTGACCTATCAACTAAGATCTTCTTATGGGGGTCCCTAGCTGGCACCATATCCTTTCAAATGGGGTGTATACGCAGCGTATCAATTTGGGGGTCCGACCGTCCTTGATATGAAAAGGTTTGTTTATATTGCAGTCTATGTCATTGTGTCATGACAATTTTGTGAAAGCAGTACTGTATGTGGGGTAGTGTGTGAAGCAAGTTAAATGATGGATGGCCAAACAGACAAGGTATGATGATGGGCAAATGAAAATCACCATTCCTCACTTTGACATTATATTATCATATATTGGGAAAAAACACAAGCAAGCTGGTTGAAACCATCTCAAAAGGTGCAGTGTTCAACAGTGTGTTGACTTTGTCCCTCTACAATCTTTGTAAAATATTAAAGGACCACTTCACCCTTTTTCAACCTATCTTCACAATTGGTCAATTTGGTCCTCACTCATGCTCATGGTAGCATCCCTGTCTACTCGCTCTGTGTCTCAGACAAGAGCTGTGGACAGTTCAGAAACCTACGAGTGACATCACCAGTAGGCAGGTTTGGACAGTTTGAACATGATTTTGATGTTGATGTTTTATATTTATTAGAGCAAGAACAATGGCTTTCATTTCAGCATGCTAATTTTACAGGAAGTACCATTAGCATGGAATCCCCATTGGTAGGTAATAGGTATAGTTTTCAGAACTGTCTGTTGCTCAACAATGAGACAGAGCAAGTAGACATAAATTGTGTTGTCTTATAAAGAGCATTAGTGAGGCACAGTATTAATGTTGATAAACGTATTGGCCTATGAGTTCTACAATATGTGCCAGATGAACCGATGCACTTCATATCACCATATTAATAGCAGAATATGTTTTTCAGTATATAGTCTAGATCCTGAACCAAGTTTAGTACTACACCATCATCAACATTTTGAGTTATTTTCTGTGTGTAATGACATCGTAATAATAAATTATTTATTGAGAAGCTAGTTTTGTTTGATGCACTGTGACAAAGGTTAGTATTATTAAACTGAACATCACTTTATACTAAGTGATAATGTCACAACCAGATGACTAAAGAAAAGTTGCTGCATGTTTCATTCACAGCATCATATGGAGGTGGCAACTGCGGCAACCTGAATGACTTGGGCAAGTATCCAATAAAGACAATTTGCAAGTTCAAAGTTCTATGAAGCAAACCATTTTATTTTATAACATAAAATATGTCACTCATCTATATTATTTACAGCTTCACAATACAACACATCTGAGATCAAATCAGACAGTATTTGAATAATTGATGGGGACTCAATGCAACTCATACAAAACATATCAAAATCCATTATTTACAAAATATATAAAGTGCTTGTTTCTTAAGGGGACAGAGATGAAATGCCCAGTTTCTATAAATGTCCGAGAATGCCTATTTGTTTAAATAAAAAGTACTAGACGTGTTTTGTTACAAGAAAATAGGCTACACTTGGGCCTAATTCCCGAATACAGAAGCATTGTCCATGGTACATGCGCATTTCTCAACAATCATATTGGGGAATTCTGCCACTTCGATCTCGGTGTAGTCGCCCTTCTTCACCAAGTACATAATTGGCAACGGGGCACTTTCAGCGACGGTACACCTCCTCTCCCCGTAGCCGTAGTTTCGCCTGGGCTGCTTGCAGCCTCCGGTGCATCTGAAGGCCTGGTACCCTGCTGGCTCGATGATCCAATACTGCGTCCAGGTGAGCGCACGGAAATTGATGAAGTACTGCTCGCGGCAGCAGGCATCTTTGTTTTGATTGGCCTCACAGTCGCCACGAGATCTGAGGAAATGAAGGGAGAACTGTGTTAAAAGTCGGCACACCACCCAGATAATTAAATTATTAAATTAAATTGTGGGGGGAAAGGATATGGGATAATTGGCACACTAATACAATCTCCTGTATATCAAAGCTTGCGTCCTTACCCATATTCTTCGAGGTTGAGTGTGTAGAGGATGAGCTCGGGTTTTCCCAAGGTGTTGTCTGTCTGCAGTGTCTGGTCCTGGGTGGTAAAGCGGACACTCTTGGCCATCTCTGCCGCGTAGCTGCCAGGTCTCTCGCCCTCGATCCACACCTCCAAGTACATAGGTGTCTTCTGCTGAGTCTTGGACCAATAGTTCACGGCCTGGGTCACATCAAAGCTCATCCAGCCCGTCTCGTGAATGGGGACCAACCTATAATGCGAGGGGAGGGGTGATTGGATTAGCGCTAATTAAAAACGATCCGTTTTGACAGCACGTCATGAAACTCCATTCAGCCAAACTACGAAATTATCATAGATAACTAATTGGGAGTAGCCTTTAGCTATAGCTACAAATGGATCCGAATGTGGTTCCATTTGTAGCCTACTTTAAAAACATTACAATTATAAATATTACAAAAATAATAATTATTGTAAAATCGTGTCTTACCGAGAGTCAACCAGAGATGTTCTGTTGGAGCCGTTGGGGAACACCTCCACCCAGTAGATGCTGACTCTGGCGTTGTTGATGGGACGGTGGCTTTTCTTCTCTAGCATGGATCGCTTGTGGTGGTGAGGAGCCTTCTTGTACAGTTTCATTTCTGCCATTGTCACCTCGCTGTTATCCGGGATCCTCATCTCCATGTCGAACACCACGCGTTGCCTCGCCGTGTCAGAATAGACATACTCTCCAGATATATCTAAAAACACACAAAATTGACAGGACATACATTAGAATAACATCATTTTGGCGCCGTGGCGCACGCCATGTCACCATTACGCATGGGAATAATTATGAACAATCAATAAGTGTTGGTGCAGTTACTAGGTCAAATATTATTTAAAATTGAACATTGACCACATTTCACATTTCAAATATTGGAAAAGATCATTACCTGCATTGCCGGGGATGCCTCTCAGAATACCCGCCAGACTGGGAAGGGCTCTGCGTTTCCTGCTGTGGTGAAGTTTAAGCATAGATGTGTACTTGTTTCGAATATGTGCAGGAATAACCAGGTTTTCCAAATCCCTTTTTTGAATTCTTGGAACTTCGTCCAAGCCCAGCTTCTGAAGAAGTGCGTCCTGCATATCCTGGTGCGTAAAAGCCTTGGTGAGGGTGAATAAAGTGATGCACAGAACGCAGATGCGGAGAGAATCCATCGTTAATAACAAAAATGTCACTGGTCCAGTCGTATGAAGAGGCTGCTGGTAGCACTGATGCACTCTGTTACTCGGAGAGAGAGACAGTGTTCAAATGACACTCCAGTGGCCCTTATATGCGCGTGGGCCACTCAGTCATTTGCACTTTGTCGAGGGGGAGGGGGCTGTTATCAGAACAAAGGTGCGACAATACATCCCCGTCCTAAACAGGATATCTAATGGCCATACTTCAAACAGCAACATCCTTCAAGTCTCATTTGAAGGATGTCATCTCTTTTATGTTGGTATAGGCTAATTTAGACAGTTAAAAATAGAAAAGCATATGGCTATTATAATAAAATTATGTATACATTATTATTAAATATGATTTGTATTCAACTTGGTCTCATAATTGGAAAATGATATTTGTTGGAATCAAAGTCCTGAATGTGTGGTGTGTGTGTGTGTGTGTGTGTGTGTGTGTGTGTGTGTGTGTGTGTGTGTGTGTGTATATAAAGTGTTTATCTCTGAAAGTTTTAAAATGTTTTAAACATATAGACATTAAATTAAACCTTTTTAAAACTCACTATACAGTAAAGTCCTCAGTGTTAATTTGTTAATTTGTAACTGTGAGATTATACAAATCAAATTGAACCAAATATAACCAAATGGACCCTATATGGACCAACTTGGTTTAATTTGTACACAATATCATTTCTCCACATGCCCCCCCCCCCCCCCCCACACACACACACACACACACACACACACACACAAACACAGATTTTCCCAGTTAATTTTGTATACTGCATGCATCCCAGACAGACATCTCTTGACCCTGCGAACGTATAGTGCCCTCTCCTTAGTAGCACCCATGTCTACACACACCCCACACTCTGATGTGTACATTCCACTGGACAACATCAGACCAGGGCAGTCTGGCAGCACCCTGTCACACAGCGGATTTATTTCTGTCACATGCACGACCTGTCTGGCAGGCTACGGTGGTCTGAGATTAGAAACACCATAGAGTGGTATATGAACACTACCAAGTGTATCGGCCACGGCCTGTCATGAAACAAGTGTGCAGGGGGAGGCATGCAGTGGGGTGGAGGGGAGGATTAGATGTTTATTCCAACCCCATCACCCATTCTTGGACCTCTCCATGCAGCAGATTAGAATTATTAGCCAAACAGACAGTTAATCCACAGGCTGGGGGTCCTGCAAGGGGGGTGGCGTGGATGTGGATTGGGGAAGGCTCTTCACGGGTTGGTGATTATCTGATTCCATTGCGAGGATTTGCCTTGCCTTTTTTGTCACACAAACATTAGAAGAGGTTTGCTCTCACTGCTTGGCTGCCCAAGGCCCTGTCCTGTGGTTGTGTATTGGGTTGTG
This sequence comes from Electrona antarctica, assembly GCF_951216825.1. Classification (NCBI taxonomy): domain Eukaryota; kingdom Metazoa; phylum Chordata; class Actinopteri; order Myctophiformes; family Myctophidae; genus Electrona; species Electrona antarctica. The sequence continues at coordinate 25,056,094 of NC_136798.1, forward strand.
TTTGCTCAGAGATGTCAGACAGACTGAAGGGGCACACAGGAAGAGCAAATGACAGATGACTGCCAGGAGTGTAACCATCTATGGTCTGAGTCTATGGGCCACACACTCCACTGGCTCTCACAGGCAGCACAGCTAGAACAGAATTTTAAATGAAGACCTACCTGCATGTTACCATGACAAAATACACGTACATTATGTGCGTACATTATGTCACACATCAAATGGTCATGTAAGAACATTATTATAGCTTTATGCACATAAAGTATGTATAAGTTTATTCAGTTTATTTACAAAATCCATGCAGTGCACATGCAGAGAATTAAGGCATTGCTTTTCTATATCCCCTCAAATGATTTGTAATTTATAATTCTGAAAGGTTATACATGGTGCAGTATGTAATAACATGTATATTTATTTATGCACTCCAAGATAATAAGGACACATGTTGTACAACAATTCAAGCATTCAAGTTTTTATTATAGGAAACCTAACTTGTATTATAAGTAATGCTTAGTACATATACTGGTGTACGCTGCAGCATGGCATGATATATCATGCAAGCCTTGCAAGGACACAAGATCATTTTCAAATATACAATAATGATATATTGTACAAAATTATTCATATGTGCAACACTACCCAGAACCGATATGGCTCTTTGAAGCCCATCAAGCTGATTAGACATCAAACTGATGACCCCTAGACCAAGGCAATAATTGGGCAGATTGTGTATAGGAATCATCAGCCATGCAAATTCGGATTAAATCCATTGTTCAGTGCAGTCAAAGGCCAGTCTAAATGCTTTCTGTCCAGCCTACATGCTTGTTGGGAACCTAAAATACACAGAGAATGTTGTACCTCACATTACAACACCTAATTCAGCAAATTAAGATACTCTTTTGTGTGATATTTCTCAGTCTTTGTTCCTCCCCTATCTTGCCAATCAAAGACAAGTTTCCCAGTTCAAAGCTACATCTGATGCTCCCAGGTGCCATTTCTTTTCAATGAAAGGCCAACAAGCCCCTACAATCAACAACACAGGTGTTAATGAACATGCATTCATTTGCATTCGAAAGCAGTCCAATTTATAGGTAATTCCCTTCCATTTGTGAAACATGAAATCCTCCTTGCTTAACATGCTGCTAAACATAAAACGTGTTGTTGTGGAGGGCCAAGCTGGAATCCTTGGCTAAGTGTTGAATCTGTATTCTCATAGTGCAACAATATTGAAGCTATTCATGTTCACACATGGCCTCCCATTAGTACATATAGGCATATATATTTTTTAATATGCCATATGTTTTATATATATATGTTTTATATTATCTGATTATGTAATATTTTTATTGTCGCAGAAGCGCACATGCATTTAGAGTTTTATGTATTGACGGTGGAAGCGATTGAGTATCCGGCCTACATTGTACTGGCACATTCTATAGCACATATTTGCAGACACATTCAACAACTAACTATACATTTATGATGTAGCCCTATAGTTGTCCAAAGTTATGACCTTTAGTCATTATAACACTGCAGCCCTGTTATCCAGTGTCAGTCAATGTATGGAAGCAAGGTGGAGCTGTTGCCTGTTCCAAAGTCAATATTTAAGTTGTGCTGGTGGTAGGGACCAATTCTAATTATTTACATGGGCTGTATTGTCATGATAGATCCTACAATAGGCCGCCTTATCTTAAAATCAAATATTTGGAGAAATGAAATGCTCTAGTTTGCACCTAAATAGCCCATGCAAATACCAGTCCAGCAGTTCCAGACTTCAAAATACACCGGTACGTGCTAATGCTATACAGCCATTCAATGAGTCTGGAGCGCACCAGACAACGATAATAGCGATAGACATAGGCTATACATGTACAAGGACAATTCTCAATGGCCCACACACATCTCCAGAAAATCGTCAATCGTGTAGGCCTAGTCTAATTGCACTTCACACAGTTAATGGCGACAGTTAATCAACAAAAAGCCAGACCTTTATCCATTTGATCCGTGTATAGACTTAATGAAGTAGGATCACACATCAATTACACGACTCAAGGACTCATTAATTAAGACTAATAGGACCTATTTTGTGGTTCACGATAAAAGTACCAGGATCAATTAGACAAGAATCGAAACCAATTCAGCGTTTCAGCAATTACTCAGTAGCCTACGGTAGGTTGGGCGTTTATGGGTTTGCATTTCAAACGCATTTATTGACAATGATGAGGATCTTATCTGCATACCACAAGAAACGGTTCTCACTGATTGCATACTTGCATAGCCTGTTGAAAAAAACGAGATGAATTGCACGACTGCATGTTATACACCAGAGGACGCAATTGTACCACGATCAGTGGATAAACTGGATATAAGCTGTATTGGCCCTGCGTCACGGTGGACGGTAGCCTATTACATTTTGTAGGCTCTTACTAAAACTAACCTGGTTACCAGGTTAAGGTTTAAGTTGCTAAAGCTACAAACAATTAACAATAATGATCAGACAGAGAGGTTAAGTGAATGGGGGAAACAAGAGTCGGAGAGAGGAGAAAAAATAAAAGAATGCACAAAGAGACTTCTATATTGAATTGAAATAGGCTATAACCTTTTTGTCAATTCGACCATTGTGTAGGATATGAATTAGACGACAGGCTATGTAAAAAAAATGCAGAAAAAATTACCGAAATGATATGCCTATATAATAATTATTATTATTTTGGACAGTCGATACATTTCACTGACCTATTTGTTGCGACCATCCGTAGGTCACATTTATGAAAACCTGCATCTCCCGTCCATCCGTCACCCCACGTCTCCATATATGGTCCCCATATATGGAGACCCTTAGATCTCCATATATGGCCGTCTCCATATATGAAGATCACAACAGTGATCTCATCAAACCATATGGATAGCCATACATGGAGAAGATTGGATCATCACCTAGATCTAGATATATGGACCCGGCCAGCAACTCTACATGTGACCTCAAACCCTTAGATCTCCATATATGGAGATGACATGTTCTGACATTCCATATGTTGATCCCACCCCACCCATCCTTCCTCTTTGATGTCTCCCCTTTGACTGATACCTGTCCATTCAAACTCTAGATGGGCCTGCCCCAAAGTTATAGAGTTCTCAACAGGCCCCACAATGAAGGCCCGGCCCTACCTGGGCCCCCTATACACTCAAGACTCAAGACACTGCCCCCACCCGCTGCCACCCTTAGATGTCCATATATGGAGCTGACCTGTTCTGACGTTCCTTATCAGTTTCCATATCAGGATCGTCTTAAGCCAAGCAGGTGTTTGGGCGAACGTCCATGCAACACAGTGAGCTATAACAAAGAAGGCGTTAACAACAAAACAAAGTAAAAGGAACCGCCATATGCCGTAGGGACAGGAGCAATGCTCAGGGGCCAGGCCTAGTTTTACATTGGCACTACAGTCAGTTATATCAAATTACATGTTGCAAAAAATGTACCTCGTGGTACAACATATCTTTCAAAATAGGAGTGAGTGCATCAGTCTTCAACATATTGCACAGAACTGTCCAGTCTTTGCGTTTGAATCGTCTGACATCATCAAACCCTTTACACTCAAGACAGTAGAGAATTCATTCCATATGTTGATTTGACCCCCCATGCCAAAGCGCCAGCGCTCGCCCAGCAGTCTTCCGTCTGTCGTCACGTGACCTCGCTCTCAGGGCGTCTTACTGGTAAGAACAGTTTGATTTCTGGTCTGCTTGGGGAAAGATGCTGGCAGAGGCAGTGCTGGTAACTTAAACAGAAAACAGAAAAGCTATGAAACAACTTTGGGATACCATGCAGCTGAGTAGAGAACAAAATGTGACTGAAGCTGTATCCTCCAAGGCCCAGATGAAAAAAATTAAATGGTTCAAAAAGCATTAATTATTTGTCATGCTTGGCTTGAGCCAATGAGGTTCAAGATTAATTGGTTGTCTTTTGTTCTCTAGTCTATATCAAGTTCAGTGGGTAATATCACACAGTTTTTGAGTGGTGCAACCACTCCCTTACGGAGATATGTGTGTGGCTGCCTGGCTGGCTGGCTGCCTGGGTCTGAGCACGAAAATAGCATGGTTGTTTTTCACCACCTGTGCGCAACCTAACACACAAACACACACGCACATATTAACTGTATGAATTTGGGTGTGCCAGTACAGTACAGTACAGTACAGTACAGTACAGTACAGTACAGTACAGTACAGTACAGTACAGTACAGTACAGTACAGTACAGGGACCCCCTGGGGACCCCCACACGGTAACTGTCATTTCTCAACCATTTCGGACGTGGGGCGGCTCGCCGGAATCGGCCCGGCCCCCTGGGCGCGTTCCTGGGGGCCTGGATGTTCCGGGGAGTCTGGAACATCCCGGGACCCCCTCGGGGACCCCCACACGGAGTTGCACCACTCACTTCACACAGGTATGATTTTTCATAACATGTGTGCCATCCTTGTCACTATAGCTAATACTATATGAGCATACAATTTCCAGAGCCTTTATTTCTATTAAAATAATTTTACTTCAGTAGGGATTACCTGGCAAAGGGCCAAAAGGAGAGGTGAGCGAGGCCCTCTGCCGTGTTTTCAAACTTTTTCAAATGCGTGGACCCCCAAATTGAATTACATCATGCCATGGACCAAAATTTTGTTTTAGTTTAAACAAAAATGTTTCATGTCAAAATTGTGCGTGAGAAATTCCCTGACCTTTTTTTCTTAAAATTATTAAATGATGAAAATATTAATAATTGAATAGGCTAGGCTAGAATGCCTTTCAAGGTTTTCTCAAGGTTGTTAACCTTCAAATGAGAGTGCAAAATCTGTCTTGGAAGAGCCACCCATCGACTATCTAATATACGGCAACCTTCCCCGTGTTTCTTCACTGGTCCGATCCAGAAGAGTGCAGTTTGCCGGCCACTGCTACAGAGTTGACAATGAGGTTATATCTTCCCTTCTTCTCTGGAGTCCTGCCTCAGGGCGGACCAGAGGTAGAAAGCTGTCGTTCCCTGATGTCATCGCTAGGGACACATGGTTCAGTAGGCAGGAACTGGGGGTGGCAATGAAGGACCGGGAAGTCTGGCATAGCATTGTGGAATCCATGATCTCGACCGCGGTCGAAAAATGATGATGATTTTTAACATATTTTCACTTATCAGTTATATTAGTGTTTATTGATTGAGCTATGCCCCTCTTTTCTGTAGGCCTATCTACCCTCACCCTTTTTTCTTTGTGCTGTAGATGAACTGCCTTTGGAAATGAGCGAGCGTTATCTGGAAATGGAAATAAATGTACCCTGCAGATCTATCTTTTAGCCAGGCATTGGCTCTCAACGTAGTGTCTCCCCAATAGTAAGAGAAATCTATGAAAATCTGGGAACTAAATCGTTACCAAGAAATTTCTTCACCAATTTGTTTCTAAAGGTGTCTAATAACATGTACTAAAAGTTTGAAATTCAACTCCCGTGGGAAATTGAGTTAATAGCATAATATGTGACCATACCCATAACATCCTATATAAGGCAAAAAGGTCCAAATTTCATCAGCACATTTGGTCAAGTGGATATGGCCTAATTTAGCCCAAGGAGTGTTTTTTGTGCAAAACTAATGCTTGGAATGGATTCAGAATCATGAAAACCCCCTAGTTTCATATGTCACATGCTACTTAAAGAATGATGAAATTTGGACTTTTTTGCCTTATATAGGATGTTATAGGTATGGTCACATATTATGCTAATAACTCAATTTCCCACAGGAGTTGAATTTCAAACTTTTAGTACATGTTATTAGACACCTTGTCTAATAACATGGTAAACACATTGGTGAAGAAATTTCTTGGTAACGATTTAGTTCCCAGATTGGTCAAATACCTGATAAAATGCCCTTACTACAAGGGACCTTGAGGGGTTCCCAGCTAAATGTGCTAATACTGCATCACAATCACTTTAACCCCTTTATTGCGACCGAAGGTCGCAGTTAACTATGGAATCGTGCATTTCCCGTCAAGTGTATCACTCAAAATCCCCATACATGGGGAAAGCTCCCATATATGGTGCCCAGGTCTTGTGACATCACAGGATGGAGATCCCTGATATCATAGTAAATGCGACCTGCAGTCGCAATTAAGCCCATATATGGAGATCCTTGATGTCATCAATATTAGTATATGGATATATGTCAGAACCTGTCTAATGATGTGGATCATGCCTGTTTTACTCTGGATAAAAAAATTGTTTTTTGAGCGGTGCACACCATGCAGTAAAACCAGCGGTAAAATAGGAGTATGAATCGCGCCTAAGGGCCGATTCATACTCCTATTTTACCGCTGTAGTGCCGAAATGATTTCGTCTCGTCAGAAATGTAGGAGTATAATAAAAGCTGTAGTCTCGTTTAGGAGTATTAGTATTAGTATTAGTATTAGAGCCGAATAAAAGTCTGTTCGGCTCTGTAGAGCCTACAATGTGACGTCATTTGAGGTTCGGGGGGGGGGGGGGGGGTCCTAAAGTCGGCTCTTTGGTGCTACTATGAATCGGCCCTAAGCCAGAGGCTAGCCCGAGTGGAGACACGCTTTGATCTCGCTGCAAAGCGGGTGCCTATGTGCTATAGTTCCAAACATTGGAACTATCCCATTGAGCTAGAATGAGCACTTCCGCATTCCATTGTTACAATGGGAGTCAACGCTAGTATTGCCACTCATTTTTATTTAAGCCTGATTTAAGCAGTTGTTTCGCCCCCGACTTAAAATGTTACATGCCGGCGTTAAGTTTATTAACTATATCCATGTTCTGATGGAAACGATACTGCGAAAGGGGTTTTTGCCACTTCTTGTGGACGGCCTCGACCCAGCAAGGGGCCAGTGAGGCACTCCAACGTTGAAGCACTGGGCCCTAGTGGTAAGAGGAGGGACTACAGGCGGACCCGTGGACTCATGACCGGGAAACCCAAGGGGCCAGTGAGGCACTCCAACGTTGAAGCACTGGGCCCTAGTGGTAAGAGGAGGGACTACAGGCGGACCCGTGGATTCATGACCGGGAAACCCCGCGCATGAATGGACCACCAAAATTTGGTGGTCCAATGCGGAAGTAGACGTTTTGAGACGGTCCTTCCGGGTGCTTCAAAACGCCACTGATCAACTTCCACTGACATGAATAGCGGAGGGGGCGGAGCTTCGCGCCAGATCAGTCTCGGCTAGACCCCATTTCGACATGTGAACCTCATCTCGGAGTCGGAGCGAGGTTCCAAACGGAGTTAAGAAACAGAGGGTATCCCATTCTGATTCCTCTCACCCACTCACTGAAATATCATTTCTATAATGCCATCAAATTGCCCCCACTGTTGTGTGTTCAGCTCTGGTTCAGTTTGCCCCATAACACGGCGAGGGGGCGGAGATCAGAGATCTATGACGAGTCGTTGCTGGAAACTATAGTTCCAAACATTGGAACTATCCCATTGAGATAGAACGAGCACTTCCGCATTCCATTGTTGCAAAGGGAGTTGACGCTACTCTCTTACTAGATTACTCTGGCCGAGCATAGCAAAGATGGCGGATAATGACGTGCGTGCTAGCAGCTCGTGCGCATGCGTATATGTCCCTAAAACTAACCAAAACATTTTAACCACTTTAAAGCCAAAGTTAGACCTATTGAAAATAAAATATACACTCTACACGCGTACATATTTAATTTTTAACGAAATAATTTAGATTTTAGACAACCGTGGGATGCCAGGTGGTTAAAATATCAACTTTCAAGTAGGCTATTCAAATCCGTTTACATACAATTGGACACATATGTGTCCAATTTTATTTTACAACCACTCTTTGAACCATTTATCCCCAGAGGAGGCCGACGCTTCTCCAGTCCAGTCTAGTGAGTCTACTCACATCTCTCCCATTGCCGTTGGCTGGAATGCACATTTGCAACGGCTTTGGTTGCGGTGATGTCGATGATGCCTGTTTTGCCCTCTTCATTGTGAGGCTCTTTGGCAGCCAACAGGCGTTGCTGTAGCTCCACAGACACACAGGACAGGCAAGAAGAGAAGGGACCGGCGGGGGAGGCAAAGCAAAGGAAAGAGGGGGAATCTACTGTGGGCTGTGTGTGAGCATTGAGCAAAGAGAAGAAGACGAGACTACAGCTTTTATTCTTGACGTGCAAGGAGCCCGTCTTGTAAAGGAGGAGCCGCATTTCTTGACGTTGTACGGGGAATGGACCTTCAGTCGAACCACCGCTGTCCACTGTGAAGAAACCAGACTTGTGGGATTTAAAGGACATTATCTGTGTCAACACTGAGTTGAGAAAATAAGGGAAAGGAAGGTTTTCCCCTCCGTATGGACAACATTTGTCCGCATTCACATCGCAAAACGGTCGGAATAGTTTTTATATATGTTTTATGTATATATGTTGAACTCAAAGGGCTCCTACACAAATAGGGGAGTGTGTTGGCAGCTATGAAAGAAAAGTAACGTTAGCTTGCTGGCTAGCTAACTAGCTAACCTAGCAGTGTGTGCTAAGCCTCTATAGCAGAGGAGGGGCGGTGGGGCTTTGTAGCATTGCAGATCTGCCTTGCTACGAGGTGTTGATGCGTTTTTGTTGTTGCTGCAGGAATGGGGAAATATCACAATTATCATCAACGCATGGGAACTGTCGGTCTACTGCATTGACGCGGCTGTTATTTTTCTATTTTGAGAATATCCCTTTTTTGGGGGAGGAGAAGAAAACAAGAGTCCCGAAAGGAAATCCGACCAGGGCTTTCAGTCGGATCTGCAGCCGGCCGGGGCAGGGTCTGTAACTGTGGGTTCTTTTCTGTGTCTTATGGGGGGATAGATCCGATAAAATGAGGAAATATCGTACGTCATTCCCACCCCCTGGATACTGTATTGATAAATGTGCGAGAGGGAGGTCATGAAAAGATCTGCTTTAACCTGGAATTAGCTTGTGCTTGCCCTCAAAGCAAAGTTTTCTCCCCCTCTTAACACTCAAGGTGAGAGAACTGATCGGCCTGCTGCGTTGCTAGGCCGAGCCGAGGGGTATCAAGGATCGCTCGTTTTCTAACCCGTTCCCCCACCACCTCAGTCGGAATCATGTCTGGAGAAGTGCGTTTGAAGAAATTGGAAAAGCTGGTCCTGGACGGGCCAGCTCAATCCAACGGCCAATGCCTCAGTGTGGAAACCCTACTGGATATTCTTGTCTGCATTTACGACGAGTGCAACAATTCCCCGCTAAGAAGAGAGAAAAATATTCTCGAGTTTTTGGAATGGGGTAAGATTTTCCTTTCTTCCCCCTTTTTCTTAATTCAGCCCCTTTCTTTGGTAAAATGATAGGCTAATGTTGGTGCAGTGGCCCTCCCTTCTCCATCACATTCCTTTTATAGTAGTAGTGGGGCTCTCTCAGGCTATCCCCTCCCTGTGCAAGGCCACTATAGTTCAGTACAATTTTCACAGCCAGTTAGCATGCTATTATGTTTTTCTTTTATGAGTGTGAGTGCCTGTTTGGGTTAGCTTTCGACACAGCATCTGGTGTTTAAACAAGACTTTGTTGTAGCAAGGTAACAGAAATAATGGTGTGATGTTGCTTTTTGGCTGTGTAGTAGTAGCACATTCTAAAATGAATCGTTTGGTGACGGTTTCAGTTTTGCAACTTGCCCACTCCACTTAGAAAGCTAAGCTAAAACTCATACACAAGAGGACCACACACAAAACGACTCGATCATGTGTGGAATCGTGTGTGTTTGTATTGTGTGTCTGAGTGAGTGTACAGAGAGAGGGAGGGAGTGAGTGACACAGGGGGCTTGGTTTGTGCATGAACGTGGAATGTGAACAACTCACCTTTTTATCTAGTTGAGAGGCCTAGCTTGTTGCCGGAGCATGCCTGCCTGGCCTGCTTGTCTTTAAAAAAAAATCCCATGACACATGGGCAGTAGTTTCAGGCAATGAATAGAAGTGCTGTTGAAGTGATGTTCAAATGGGATCAAATTGATGCAGACAACCTTTAACCTCTTGGTGTTGCATACATACTAGGCCTGAACCTGTACAGTGCTACATTGGGCATGGGCAATGTCAGTGTCACCAGCAGACATACAACTGGAAATAGATGACACCAGTCACCAGTTAAATGCTGGCAAAATATGACATGGGAGTGGGACTGGGAAGCTATTGCATGCAACTATTACAGTTGGTGTGACAGCAGCTGTGCTCAACTATATAGATTATAGATAGATAGCCATCTGTGTTTTCATTATATATTAGCCTTTATCCAACATGCCAGCCCCCTGTTCTGCTCCTGCAAGCAAAGTTACTAGTTTACCTTGCTTCAAAGTGCTGTCTTTGCCCTGTCCTTTTAGGAGAGGTACCTTGTGCTGTGTGTGCCAAGTAATGACTTCACTCTGACATTTTCCTGTGTTGACACAGGACACTCTCTTACTGAACTAACACAGTAAAATCCTTAGTGTTAATTTAACCCTGAAGAGTGTATAAAAGGAACCAAATGGACTCCATTTGGTTAACACTGGGATTTGACTGCACTGAGGCTCTGACAAGCTTATTCATGGTTTCTTACTGGTGTTGATTGAAGTCCCAAACTTTTGTCACATGCTTGCTGCTGCGCCACTGTTGAGTGTCGCCCACACCTGAGAAGAATCCTACAGTTTCTGGGTGAAAACACAGGATTTGTGATGATGAACTTGAATGTTGTAACTTGTAAATGGTAATGTTAACCTGACTGAGGTGGGACATTTAGAATGGGCTGAAAATGTCACAGGGCGGTGCTGCAAAAGTTCATGCACTGATGATGTAGTGTCCCAGCTATGTGTTTCAGGACCATGCATGGTAGTCAAACACAAACATTTGTGCTTGGGGCATTGAGAGGCAAAACAGCAGAAGCAGATAATGCTGGGAGTGTGAATACAATAGATGTCTATCTTTTAGGCCTGCCTGGTATGCCATTCAAGTGAAATGCAACTTCATACTGATTATGGTAAGTTTCTAGGTGTTGTGATAATGCAGGTCCAACAAGACCTGAAGACCATGCTTGCGCAATCTAAATGGTTGTCAAAAATGTGATATGATGTCACTGGGGCCCTATTATGACATCAAAGCCCAAAGCGTCTGTGACTGAAATGAATGCTCCCATATAGAGCAGATCGGATCAGAAAGTCAGTGTTATTACACAGTCGAAACATGGCCTAATCCCACATACAGGGGGAACATTCTAGATGTGTGCCTCATGAAACATAAGATCCCTCCCTGCTAGTCTGAGTGATCTCTTTTGTCAGTTGCTCACAGAGGCAATGTCCCCTCCACCACACATGTTCAGAAAGAAAACGCTACTACAGTTTTGTATCTTTGTCACAAGGCCTATATGGTACATACCTTTTTTTTGACAAAGAGATATAGCCTATGTGAGGAAGATAGACCTGTTGTTCCTTCTCAGCGTTGTGGTCGCAGAAGAAGACAAACATTTGTATTGGGTTTACTTTTCTTCTTGTTTGGTGACCTCATTGCAGTTGAAATGGAGACCCTATCATGACCTGCAGCCATAGGGGAAATGAACATGTGTATGGCACACTGTATTCTCATTCCATACACATACTATAGCGCTTACTGCACCATACCCACTAAAAGGGGCCTTCTCATGTATTCTCTTATTTCATAATGACCTGATAATGCTGGCCATTCAGGCTAAGCAGATTGTTATGAGAAGAATGGAGACTTCAGAGGGAGAAACATCAAGGGGAGACCTCATCAGTATCACCCAAAATAAGATGTGATTAAGTTAGTTCAAGAATGACTTGTGTTTTCATTGAGCAATTTGGGAACTTGGGATTCTTCCGTGTGAGTGCCGTGTGAGTGCTCTTCCGCTCCAGCATTGGTGCACATGAGTGATATCATTCAGTTCTTTAAAAGTACAGCCTGAGTGTTATTGTATGCATAATCTGGTACTAGGCTAATTAATCGACCACCAAGAATTGAACCCACAGTGAATTGAACCTGGCGGACAAATAAACGCTTGTTTCTGTGTGTGAGCACTAATATGGTTTCATGCTACATTTTATTCAGGCTGAGTGGCAGGAATGTGTTTTTCTTTGTTGGTCCAGTATTTGATGTTTTTGGAGTGGACACAACACTTCCAGTCATTTCTAGTGGAGGGTTTCATCTGTTTTCCTGCCTTTCTTCCACTATTTCCTGTTTTATTTTATTTCTTTTTTGTACCTGATTTCCCTGCTTTGGGAATTGGAGGTGGGGTTGGTCGACTGAGAATGACCTGCCATGCCAGCCCATAATCGGCATACAACAGTGAGCCAGCTAGGCTCTTTCTCAGCCTAGTCAGAATTTTAGCCTGCAGTGGCCAGCTGTTCAGCTGAAGTTGATGTGTGCTCCACCCTACGAGGCTTTTATTGGCTGCATGCCTCATGCACTATTCACAGTACACACACACACACACACACACACACACACACACACACACACACACACACACACACACACACACACACACACTGTATGCTATGCACATGCAAGAATGTGGCGCCACATACCCAATATTGTATACGCTGCATTAGGCAGACTCATTTACTGTATAATGGTTTTAGTTTATAGGCTATCTGTCTTACATCCACCATTGTCACATTTTGGAATCTGAGAGTAACTGCCATTCGTCCAAAAATAATTCAATTTGTGTTGTTTGCTATAACAGGAGAGTTTAAGAGTCACATGGTCTAAATGATGATGATGGTCTACATGCTGCCTTTCCACCCGCAAGAAAGAACCCCCAACTCTGGTCATGTTCCTTTAAAAAATCACTCCTGTGTGAAGTGAGGGGCGCTCTTAAAATCATACATCAACTCATTCTAGCCAATCACAATTTGCATCCTCTCTTTTCCGTCTTCACTTTTATCTTTACCCGGAAACCTGGGCATAGGAGGCCCTCAAAAAACTTAGTTCACCAACCTAGTGCATATAGCTTTGGAAGTAACTGACATCTGGTGGTAGTAATTTGACCTAAAAGATTGCTAATCACGCTGCAGTAATCATTTTTAACTATAGCACTGCAACATTAACCAAGTCTGATGAGCTTTTGATGACCAATCGTTGCTTGTAGTTTGAGCAGCAAAATGCCCAGGCCAGGTGCAGATGGGCCTGCCAGTAAAACATGGGGTGGAATTATTTCTAACGCATGTCAGAGTTGTTATCAGAGCCATCGGGTCATTATTATTGGATAATGTTGGTGTTATTGATTGTGGTAATACATCCACAAGGATACAAAGTATTACATGTTATTTTTAAGGGGAGCTAGTCCCTTCTATAAACAACTTTTCTCCCCACACGTCTCAAGATTTCCATGATGTATGATGATAAGAGCTGATAATTCCGCTAACTATGACGTAAATTAAACATCAAAACATTAAATGCCATTGACAACTATGTCATATGTAAATGAGCAAATCGGCTACCCAATCACATGTTGTTGGGAGCGCTTGGCCAATGAGGGACCACCTTTTATGTAGCGATGACAAGAGCGCCCCTCATTCGAGTCATTTCACACGGGTGTGATTTTTTTTTAAACCTGATAAAGAAAGTTATTTGTTGCTATTTTGTTCATTGTTCATGGAAGTTTCTTTTTGGTGATGTTTTTAAAACGTGACATCGAGTCATGCTTTGGCTGAGAATATTATGCCATTTTGTCACATCAGTGTCTGGCCCTAAAATCCTGTATGGGTCGGGCTCTTGTCAGGACATCCTTCTTACCAATCTGGTTGCTCTGCCATTTCCTGTGTGGAGGTTCCGCTGGGCAGGGGGAACAGGAAGGAACCACAGGGACTCACCAAGCCACTTGGGGCCTAACGGGGGTACATGATGTCATACCAGGAAGTGGGCTAGCTCTATTGTATTGTGTTGTCGCGTTACTCGCTGGGTCAGTCCTGTACAACCGAGATGGCCTGTCGGTGTTAGGGAAGGAGCCTGATTTATACTTAATTGCTGAGATTTACACGCTGTGAGCCTGTAGATTGGCCTTTTTCGGTGCGTGTCACAATGCGAAACCAAGTATCAGTCAGGCTTGTCGTTGCCTTGTTTGTTGATACATTTTCTCCCTCTTGCTCATACGCTTGCTTAATCGTTTATTATGTGGGATCACACAGTCCTTTCCCCAGGCTCCACTCTCATTCCATCTCACTCTCTATAAACCCTCTCTCACACACAGACATAAACTCAGAAAAACAGTCCCCCCTCTCTGTATTGCTCACACTATATTTCTCTTTTTCACACACACACACACACACACACACACACACACACACACACACACACACACACACACACACACACACACACACACACACACACACACACACACACACACACACACACACACACACACACACACACACAGCTTTTTCCATTGTCCTGAGAGAGCTGGCTGACAAACAGCCACACATAGCAGAGGGGCCCAGGCACCTCCCGTTCTCTTCTGCTGCTCCACTGTAGACAGCACAGTGTCCCAGCTCGAACCCAACCCACCAGCATCCACTTATGTTTTATTGGTCTCTTTTCTCTGATCTTCCACATTTCATTTACTCTCTAAATTACCCGGCTGTGGCCTCAAACCTTCCAAAGGGAGAAGCATATAGAACTATAGATCATCTCTTCTACAACCGGTAGCACAGAGGTCCTCCATGAGGTACAATGATGCATGTGCAACTAACTTATTGAATTAAATGGGTAAAATCAGATAGGTGGGCGTTTCTTTTTACTGTGTTGTGTTACTCGCTGGGTCACTCCTTTGCAACCGAGTGTTGGTGTGTGGATGACATTAGGGCTGTCCACTCCACTGAGAAAATCCATTTGAATTCCAGTCTTTATAAATTCGCTGAATTTCGATTATATTCTGCATGGAAAATTATGCAAATAATGGATGTAATGTCAGAATTAGTCTGTACTTGTCGGTACCATTATATCCAGAAGATCTGACAATTTGTCAACAACAAGCTTATTACAAAAGGTAATGTGAATTATATTTATTTAATATCTCAGTTTTAACAGACTTTGTACAGATTTGGACAACTATAAACTATTGCAGAGTGACCAATTATTTTACCTGGATTGCACATTTCTTAGTTTTACTTGAATGTTGTCAGACATTTAATAATGACACATGTAGCCTACCGGACTGGTACATTAATCCTGCTAGTGTTAGAGCAGCGTGAGTGTCAACATAGATATGGCGTGCTCGAGCATGGATATATTTATGCTCGAGGCTTGTTGGCAAAAGGCTAGAATAAAGATACAAAGGCCTCACTCCCCAGACTACTACTACTACTTGGCCTCACTCCCCGAACCCACCTCACCCCTGCCCATTTTGACATGCTGGAATGGCTTAGGGTTGACGACAGCATCGTGCAATGGGTCTGGTCCACAAGATTCGATACACCACCAAGATACCCATTAGGGCTGTGAATCTTTGGGTGTCCCACGATTCGATTCGATTCCGATTCTTGGGGTCACGATTCGATTCAAAATCGATTCTCGATTCAATACATAGGATTTCATCACAATCTACTCCAGTCTTGAACTGAAGTGACTACAGTAACTTGAAAATGACTGAATACATGATGTTTACTGTGTGAGCTTACATTTCATATCACAAACACCATGTAGTAAACTCCTGTAACTGTAACCAGAAAAATAAATCTAAAAAAAAAAAAGAATACGAATCGATTTTGAATCGTTCATGACGGAATCGCGATTCGAATCGATTTTTTTTGACACCCCTAATACCCATGTACCAGTCTAAATGTCAACGAAGTCCACTCCACACCCACAACACCAGAGGGAGTTCAACAAACCATGTGCAAGCCAGATTCGGCACAAACAGCCACCAAAATATGGAACACCAACACCAAGAGTCATTAAGACACTCCTTCAAAACCGCTCTCAAAGAGCACCTACGGACGGCTGCAATTCGAAACTGGCCCCTGTAAAACCCCCTTTTCCCCTCGCTGTATATTTTCTTTTCCCCTTTTACCTACTTTTATGATGATTTCCTGCTTTTTGTTATAGAAAGTGTATATTTGTACTTCTCTAAATGTTCTGATGAATTGAAAATGGTGGACCCCATTGTAAACAAGTGTAATGCTTTATGGTGTCGTCCACAGTTAACAGTTTTTGTATTGAGTTGTGCTTGAAATGTACCTATTCTGCAAACTGTTCAATCATAGGGAACATGCCGCTGTTTTGCGACCATTAGATGCATGAGAGGGTGACGTGTCCTCGCACTCACTGAATGTAGGTTACACAGCGGTGTATCAAAGACCATAAGTGCACGCTGCACACTACTTTGCTTGAATTTACCTAAAACATTGGGCGCTCGCCACAACTAATAGGATATACTTTTAAAATCAATCGTGCATTTTTCATCCTAAAGTCAACAATTAGGCTTGATTACTTATTTGCCAGCAGTAGATCACACAGATCACATAGGTCACACGTCACAGATGCTAGATATGTTACGTAGATCACTATGTGATCTACACATGTGTGTTCATAGATCACACACTGAGAAACAAGAAATGATGGTATTGATAGAAAGAAATGATTATAAATAAAACAAAACTATTGAAATCCACTAATGAAACTGCAAGTCAATTTAATGTATCCTCGGCCCTGCAGTGATGTTTTTGCAACAGGCATTAGCTGCCATACTTAAGTGACATAATTTACATTGGAGCAGGAACTACACAAGCATAGTTATGCAATCTTCACTGTTTGGTTCAGGATAAAAAAAAACAGGTTAACTTGATTAGCAGGGTGGGTGGGTGTTTTCAAAGCGCCTACAGCGTGTTTATAAAAGCAAAGTTAAAACAGTTGTAACCCATTCATGAAACTACCTTTCAGGGAAATGGCCCAATGACCATTCTAGAGCCCTTTTTTCATGATTACCAGGGACACTGAGTCTAGCAGTCTTGTCTACCAGTTTAATATGCAAAGGAAAGGCTGCTAATTGTTGTGATGTGTCATC
Source organism: Electrona antarctica (assembly GCF_951216825.1). Taxonomy (NCBI): domain Eukaryota; kingdom Metazoa; phylum Chordata; class Actinopteri; order Myctophiformes; family Myctophidae; genus Electrona; species Electrona antarctica. The sequence continues at coordinate 25,073,115 of NC_136798.1, forward strand.
AAAAAAGGCCAGGGCCGGGGGCGTCTCTCAGCTCTGAGGCAGAGTGCAGGTTATTAGCAAGCCTCTTCTTGGGACCATAGGGATCTGGCATCCACTTTTCTCCTCTCCTCTCCTGGGACCTCCTGTGAGTTCAGTCTGAGTGACATCTCTCCACTGTACTTATTACAGTGCACATTAAAGGAATATTGATAAGCTGGCTGTTGCTTATTATGTTCATTGGATATTACTTATTGGAGATGTTCTATTTTTCCGACATGGTCATGAAACCTAAGACCATATGCATGAGTGGTGATAGCCAAATGCATGCTGACATAATGTTTACTGGTGGCAGAAATCATCTTGGTTCTTGCATCAGTACCATGGGTACTTAAATGATCATTACTAGAACTCATACATTTCTGCCAGGTATGTATTGATACTATCAGGCTACTTGTATAGGATAAGCTTGGTTACTCATAAGCACAAGATAAAGATTTTGAGAGATGATACTGCAGTATTAAGCCTTTAACATGAAGATGAGATGCATGACATGTACTCTAATACCCACTGTGAATGCATGTGTGTGGCTGAGGCTGATTCTATACATACAGAAAGAGGAATGTTACACAGCTCGCTCTGAAATGACTCTTGAGCCCAGAGGAGTAATTAACAAGTCTATCCTCTGCCAGCAAAGTCTAGACCAATGACATGATGAACACACATACACGCATGTGCACACACGCAACTCAGACAGAGCAACTTTGTTTTCCAAATTGTATTTTTTTTATGTCGTGAAGGGGTGAATTTATTCAAGCTACACAAGACCCCCCCCCCCCTTTCTACTTCTCTCTCCGTATTTCATCTGAAACAGATCCAGTGCCAACTGGCAACAGCGCTCGCTCACATACTTTAGTCTTTTCCCCTCGCTCACTGAACTGGGGTTTTGTTTTGAGCAAAAGGGAGAGCATCCAAACTGCAGGATGTGAAGTGTCAACAAAACTCCCAACAGAAAAATGTGTAACAGAGACTGTCTTCCCTGTGTCCTTTCACCAAACCGTTAGTAGACATTCTGGAATGCAAACGTCAAGCACAAAAAAAGAGAATGCACATGTACAACGACTTACAGAAACAACATACCCATAACAACATATCATTCACAACTCCCATTCTCTTGATTGTGAAAATGTTTCCTGTTTGTGTGTGTGTACTATGTGCCAAGGAGAAACTAAACTTCGGTATGAGATGTCAAAGGATAAAGTAGGACCACAATGTCATGGAAATAAGCTCTGAAGCTTTATCCTTTGACAGACATGTACAAATCTATGTTTATGCATTTTGTCAAAGATGCCAATCAATCAATCAGTCCGCCGGTCAACACACAGCTCCACCAGCTTTGTTTTGTGGAGCTATTATTTATCTATGAGCTACGATATGTCAAACAAAACAACCACCAACACATAAACAACAACTGCCACATCATACAGGACATGTACCCCTTGTTCGTGCCCAGTGTCTCCATTCATGAATCTCTCCCTTTTGGCATCTGGGGCTGTTTACTTGTGCAATTGGATTGCACATTCAGTACACAGTGCATCTGATCAGCACAAAATAACAAATCTTTACTGCAATGAACAAGTGGATGAATGAATGAATGTCCCATGTTGCCAAACAATCGCCGCAGTGTAGACAAATACTTTTATCTTGCGGATAGGACAGGGACCACAATCAAGTAAGTCTCCCTGTGCTAATTAAGGGATGTTCACACACCAAACTAACTATAGCAATATAGTTCACCATTGTCATTGTTATAGTTGTGGTGTGGCTGTGGACTCTGCCATCCACTTGTTAGAATGATTTTTTAAAAACTATATCTTGATAGTTATAGAACGAGTGCCTTCGTTCTTTCTTTCAACAAGTTTTGTACCATTGAAGTCATGGCTGTGACTCTGATGTGTGTCTAGTGTCTACTAAGTTTGTCTCCGTCTCACCAACCTAGTGTTTGTTTGGCGTTAAGTCGATTTTAAGATACATTCAATGATTCAAACGCATACAAATAATCATGTGATTTGAATTGCGGGAAACACGCTGCTGTTTCACGATCGTATTATGAACGTGCAATGTATGTATTTTTTTACGCGTGACCATGAGCACTCAACGTGAGCTAAAAGCAGACCCATGGCTCTGGCCACACAGAAGTGTTTCAAAGGGCGTCGGCGTGTGTGGTTTGGTCCAATAAAAACTGTGTGTTTTGGACCATAGTCACCACTGTAGACAAAGACTTCATATGGAGTCGGACACATTGGACATTGCTCGAGAACATTTCGAAGACCGCCCGGTGCATATTGTAAACAATGAGGGTATTAGTGGTAGTTTTTCTATGATTTCAACACAGTTTTGTTGTTTACGATGTAGTGTTATGATATCAGAGTAGCAGTTGTTGCTACGCTGCTTTGCTGCTGTACTTGTGTGCAAGCAATTGTACTAGGCTGATGCCTGTTGGGACCAATGCCCATTAGGAATGCAATACCCATTGTACCCGTTGACCGAGTACCTGTTGTACCCGTTGTCATTGTAACCAGTGAAACCATCAACGTGCATAGTGCAGTACCTATCATTATGGTACTTGGAGCACAGGCTATGATGTCAGAACTATGATTTAATATTGTTGACATGAGGGATCTTCATATATGGATATAAAATGGACACAGACAGACAGATACTGACATCTCCATATATGGGCATAAATTACACAGACAGATAAATGGTTCCGGATAACCTCCGATGTGACCAATTTACCACTCAGCACATCGCTCCCTCAGGTCCTTGAGCTATGCGAGGGATGAAAAAAAAACTACATTAAAGTACATAGGCCGATGGCACTAAAGGTTGTGGATTTGTTTATGCTCTTTGTTTTATGAAAGCGCATTTTGTTTCACAACAGAGCCAGCCATTTCTTTCTTAACGTTCATGCATGCGATATGCTGTTTTAAATAGAACCAGGACAGACGCCATTCATTTCCTCAGCAGTGTCAGCACCAATCCCCATAAACAAGACTGAACTGAAGGCCTTCGGAGGTTTTGATACCCTTCTTTGCTGAATGGAAGCAGCAAATGTTTTTGATTTGATTATGCAATAGAGTCATGTTTCTGTCTAACAATCATACATTCTAAATAGAATCAGGATGTACACTCAAATAATTATTTCAGTCCCAATGTCCAAAAACAGAACTTCAGTTCTTTCCTCACATTCCTGACATTTTGAAGGTGTCTGGTTCCTGCTCAAGGCCTGTTCAGTCCTTTTTGATGTCTTAACATGGCTAAAGATGCCAAAAATGTGTAAATAATACATGACACTCATGTATTGCTTCTTTGACAGACGTGGCAGAGGGTTTAAAGACAGGTTAGAAGGACGGGAAGAGAGGTCACATCTTCTCAAAAGTTCAGCCCAGAACTTTTGCCCCGATAAATCTATCAGCTTGGGTGTGTGCCTCCTGCCCGGCCCTCCCATGTCTCCGACCTCTCCCGGATGAAAACTATTAGCAGCTCTTAAAATGAGCCCTCTAGGAGCCTTGCCTCTCAGCATGCATTAACAAAGTATGCTAAAGGGGTATTTCACTTTAAAACACTTTTTTCTCATTTCTAGGGATGCACGATTAATCGGTAGCATAATCGGAATAGGCCATATCGGCCATACAAATGCCATATCGGTATCGGAACGGTCTCAAAATGATACAGATTATTTAATCGGTTTTCACCAGCTAATTTCTTTTAAATGATAAATGTAAAAAATCATCAAGCCAAATCAAATATGGTGTAAAATCTTAAGCCATTGTGGTCCTCTGTGGTATAATATCAGAATCGGTATCGGCAGACCATGCAAATAATCGGATATCGGTCATAATTTCATAATTGTGCAGAATGTGCACCCCTAGTAATTTCAAGTCTACTCCGGATTTTGTGTGTTGATTCAATATTTGAACCAATATTTAATATTCGATAATTCATATTCATTTTTTATCAGAAACACCCACCTCCTACTCCATATAATTCCATTGTAACTTGTGACTGATGTTGTACTACATGTGGGAGGGCTATGTTTGTTCAATACAATACAATGCAGCTTAATTGTTATTTTTTTTAATTAAATTAAAACATTAAACAATAATAAAACAAATCCCCAGAAGTGTTAAGTGAATAATTAACCCCTTTAACCATATGAACCCTAGCAATCGTATTCTGGGCATGTCATAATAGGCAAACATTCAGGCGAACATTTGGAGAAAATTACAGATCTACAAGCTATTGTAGAGCAGAGATTTTCTGCAGAGATTCTGTGTAAAAGGGAAAATATATGGGGGGAACCTTTAAGTATAGTCCCCAGAGGGACCCCAGTCAATTCCCTTCAAGGTACATGGTTGCTGTTCTGAGCCAGTGGAGATCAATGTGGCTTGCCTTGTTGTCTTATAGGGAGTAGTGATAAGTATTATCAAAACAATATGGCCAATATAGGCCAGAGTATCATGTCCATCTGTTTTGTCTCAGATCGTTGCCCATGTGTTATCACTTGAACATGAAATACACTTACAAGGCTAGTATAAAACGTTGCCATTATGTCGGTAGAGCCGGACAGAAAGATTTAACTATACTCTATTAAACTCTCAGAGGGTTACACTTTGACACCTAACTTCAACTGTAAAAAATGGTTGAGATCAAACTTTTATCTAAAATATGAACCAGAAGTGGGTACAGCAGCCGTTGCTGGCTGGACCAACAAAAGATATAATAATTAAAAAAAATTAATCATGTGATAAACATGTGGCCAGCCTGTGATGTCAGTTGCCTATGACCTATCTATGACATGACTCCAGATTTGGTCAAGGTTTTATCTGGATCCGAGCCCCTCCGAGACTTTCTTTGAATATAATTTGAAAGTTAAATATAATAAAAACATAAAAAAAGAAAAACGTGTGGAGGTAATAACTAAGTCTGGCAGTTTGCAAAATACATTTGGTGCTGGCCCAGGCAGCTGGCGCAGCCGTCTGGGCACCTAGGCTGGTAATCCATCTTGATGGCGTGTCGCACTGTCGCAGGTTCAAGTCCCGAAACTGATGACCCTTGCTGTGTGTCTTCCCCCCATCTCTCTCCCCATTTCCTGTCAGACTACTGAGATGAGAGATGAGATTCAATTTATTGTCAATGTACAGTACAAGTACAGCACATCTATCTGTACTGTATATCTATCATTCAATAAAGGCAAAAAGCCCCCAAAAAAAGGTAAAAAATACATTAGTGCTGATCAGTCCAGCGGTTTGCAAGCTTAGCTCTGGACAAACAGACACACTTGCTTGTAGATGAACTGAGGCATTGTCTCTTCTTTGTGCATGCTTGTCCCTAAAAGGCTGTCATGAATAATCTCTTCCACTCTAAAACCCATCCAGCTTCTACCACCTTGCCACAATCTCTGGCTGGTGCTTTCTGTCCCTCTGTGCGTGCCATAGCCTGAGCATCCCCATGATGGCTGCATTTAGCACAGGACTCAGCGTGTGTGTCTGTGTGTGAGAGAGAATGAGAAAGCGCTGACTCAGGTCCCCCAGCCCCTCATAGCTACTCTGCCTGTGGAATTTGGAGCCGAGGTGCAATGTTAGGGAGCAACAGCAGCTGTTTAGCTGAGGCCAGGCATGGCCTTTTGTCTGCCGAATGCCACCCATCGCCTTCCCCCCAACTCCCCGGGTCACTGTCACTCTATTTTCTCTCTCTCTCTCTCTCTCTCTCTCTCTCTCTCTCTCTCTCTCTCTCTCTCATATATATCTGACCCATCCTCAGTATTTATGACTATCGTTGTACTTATGGATTCTGTAAAGTGTGTCTCTTTCCTTGAATCCTTACATATTGAAATCTCCTATCTTTGTCTCTTTTATTTGTTTTCTCAATCGATCTCATTTTCCCCCAGCTACCCAGCCCCTCCCCCCTCTCACAGACTCCTGGATGCCAACTCTGCCTAGTGATAGAGAAGGGCTGATGTGTGTATAAAAAAAGGCACCCAAAGGATCCATTGTACACAGAGGATTTTATGATGATGATCTTATGAATCTCTGTCCTCACTGTATGCGAGTGAGTTTTGTATGTGCATACATACTGTATGTATCATCTGTATTGTATGAGTGAGTCAGGAAATCAAATTGTCCTGACAGTGCAGAGCTCAGTTTCATTTCTATCGCATCTTTGCCGCATACATGCAGCGCGAGCGCTCGCACGCGCATACACAGTGCTACAGACCGACACATACACTTTTACATACACACAACCCAACTCCCAGTCTCCCATGTAGGTGTATGCTTAGCATGACACTCTAATTATACAACAATGTCTACGCTAGATTGGGCATAGCTTACACATGGTTAAATATAAGTATATAATATAATGTGGTTGGTCATACAGTAAGTATTCCTTGGGGCTTGTGCAACGGTAATAACAATGGTTATGATTGCCGATTAATTTCTCATTTAATTCTTGTCTTTACGTTATGTTAAAGATAGTTATGTTCACGTATAAAGCAGAAAAATAACTGTTTATGTGCATTAGGTATGCTAAGTTTGGGTATGATGTTAAAAGTACTAGTTTATTTATGCATGAGTTTGTGTTTACGATCAAGTTAAGTATCATGCAGTGCTCTGAGCGAAGTTTTGGTTTTGTGATGCAATGCGTAAGCTTGTAGATCGGCTATTTTCGCTATTATAGGACTTAAATGGTTAATGCAGTGCCATTAATGGCCTTCTAGTTTGTCCATTCTGCTGTACTGTATGTGCTATGATGCTGCACTGCCTGACGCATGTAGAGATGACACTTATGGATCTCTGTCCTTGACTTATGGTGCGCTGGTGATTTTGACGGTGATCTTGTCTATTTTTAGGCCTACGTACCTACCTATACTGCTCCCGGTGTATGTGTGACTGACGTTTGTGTGTCCATCACTGCTGTGTGTATCCAGTTCACGTTGCCTATGCTACGCTTCCGTTTTACAGTGGTCCTGCATGACTCTAATCAGATCAGATAGGGCATGCGGTCAGTCAGCACCTCTCCATCCACCTTCCCAGCTAAATGACAGCCATTCAACTCACACTGGCAGGGCCTCACATGCAACTGATCTGCTGGTCCATCCGCTTGGCCTGGCTCTGCCTGAATCACCATGTTGTCTGTCTGGCTGCATTCACAGCAACAAAAATGAAGCTCCTGTTTTGCTGCTGTCTGCTGCCCCACTAATCTGTTTAAATATGCTTATCTGTGAAGCATGTTCTCAGCACTCTGGAAGAGTCGCTGCATTCAGACTTGATGGTGAAAATGAGGTAGTGGTTTTGTGGTTTAGCTATTGAACGGGTTGTTGTGGGTGCCATGTGGTAGAGGAAGTGGTCTGTGTGTGTGTGTGTGTGTGTGTCGTAAGATTTAAATAGCTAATCTGAATCTACAAGCTCACGACATGTTGTGGATACAACGCATTGTGAGCTTGTACATCGCCTATTTTCGGTGTGACACCGCCCTTTGATGAAGTATAAATCAGGCTTCAGCATTTGTCACTGTGCGCTCAAGAATTAATGTGATTATTCTAATTTCCGGCATGCACTCTGTACAGATTGTGGCATTGTGGTCATTCTGTGCCATAGCCCATACTGGCCTACACTGCTGTGTGTGTGTGTGTGTGCCCCCCCGCTCGCGCGCTCGCTCGCGCACACACACACACACACACACACACACACACACACACACACACACACACACACACACACACACACACACACACACACACACACACACACACACACACGCAGGGAGATTCAGTCCTTGCTTCAGTTCCCCCCCCTCCCTCTCCCCAACCGCTCTCTCCTGAGAGGACCCAGTGTTGGGGGAAATCCTGTGGTCGCTCCGATTGTCATCTCAACTGTCTGGCGATGGAGACATCTCTGGTGTTAGTCTATATTCAGACTCGGAGTCATACCTCACTCTGTGCTTCCTCCCCTCACTTAACCATCATGACGCATTAGCAATGCAGCAGCTCCCATAGCTGGCCAGCAAAGAGTATGTCTTTGTTTGTATTATGTATTCCATAACCACATGAACCCTATTCTGGGCATTGTCATAATAGGGGAACGTTCAGTGAAAATAGTGCATTGTAGAGCTTGTAGATTGGCTATTTTCACCAAAGAGATTTGGTATAATGGGGGAAAAAACGTGGTTAACCAATTTCAACCTGGCATCCTTATTTTGGGCATGTCATTATAGACCAAAACAACGCCATTTGTGCTGTGGTAATTTTGTTTTGGTAATTGTTGTCTGCTTGCTGTGATTCACCAGACTATTGTTTTTCTTTCTGTTAACTAGAGCATGAAAATATTTGGAATAGTAAATTATGTATCAAATCAAACTGGTATTTGTACTTTTCCAGTTACTGTCAATATAATTCCCCTTTCTTTCTAGAATGTAGTAGTAGAACATAATATCTGTCTGTGTATTGACGGCGTGATTTCTTTCTACGTACGCTTTAAGACATAGACCTGCCCTTTGTGACGCCCCGCGCGGCCCGGCTGCCTCTGAGTATTTGTAGTATTAGACCGAATACAGACACACTGTATTTATTAGAACACCCAACATTGTGATCAAATCACAATTCAATCAAAGCAAACCGCGTAAACAATATTAGTAAATACGGACACACGCTAATCACCACAAACACTTTATTTATTAGAACACCCAGATCGAATCACAATTCATTCAATCAAAGCAAACCGCATAAACAATATTTGTTTGCCTTTAATTCTGGAGCGTCATCTGTGCCTTTTAGAATACAACGCCTATCGCCTGTCATCGTCTGTCACAGGGTGCCGCCATCTCTGACTGTTTCTGACATTGACAACAACGAGCTCTGGCCAATCAGACGCGCAGGGCGTCACGAAGGGCGGGTCTATGTCTTAAAGCGTACGTAGAAAGAAATCACGCGTATTGACGTGTTTATTCACATTTGTCAATGTCATTGTATGCAGACTTCATATCACTCACTCACTGCCTCCTCTTACCCACAACTCACAGCATTGTCTTGAATAATTGGTTTTCTTACCTCATTAAGGACACACACACACACACACACACACACACACAGTTTACATACAAACTACTAATTTGTGTAGAGAGACAGGAAACGAAGGGCAGACAGTCATGCAAGACAAGTTGGGGGTGGGATTTGAACCTGGGTTGTTTCACTAACAATGAGGATAATGGTCTGTGCACTAGCCACCAGCCACCTCGATAATTAGCTTTTTACACGGTTTCCCCCCCATAAATATTGAATTTACTGACATTTTGAGATAATTATCTTCCATATGTTTCAAATGGTTTTAGCTCCTGGTCAGGATGCTCGGCCTTAATTGCTTTGCTGAATATCCATCTGTTTCCTTAAGTGCCTTATTTGAGCAAATATGTTTACCAGTAACGATACAAATGTGTGCTGTTAAGGAAATGCAGTTGAAACTCGACACCGAATCATTTCCCCGAACATAGCCGATCTACAAGCTCACAACGTAGCCTGGGGTCCACCTATGCTTTCTAGCATAGGCAGTTCCAGAATCTAGACGCAGCTGCGCGACATGAGACTAATAAATTCGAGCGGCAGAGAGAGAGAGAGAGGAGTGCGTCAATTTAACAAAGGTGCAGACGAAATCAGAAATCAGTACAGAGTGATCAGCGTTTGCGTTACTCTATGCCGAATTGAAGTGGACTCGCCCCCAGACTTTTTTTTTCTCCCTGGAAATAAAAACGTCTGGGTTTCCGTGGCTACTCACAACGTGACACGTTGTGCGCTTGTAGATCTACTATTTTCACAGAATGTTCACCAGCCACATTACTCCCCTCCCCTATTTTAAACTGTATTTGTCTGCATGTTACTGGAAATGAGATAACAGGGAATCGGTGTCGGCGATCACCTAGACGTCTTGTCTCACAGTCAAAACAAGGGCCTGTCCCATCGCAGCCCTCAACACTAACTCAATCAGCCTATCGCTGAGGTCACTGTGCTGGTAACCCTTATCTGCTACTGACACTGTTTGGCAGCTGTGCTGATGTGGTTCCCTTTGCCAGCTAGAGAGTTTCCCCAGCCTTTATTTAATTTAATTTTGTGGGAGGATGAGACCAGAGTTACCATAACATTTCCTCAACATTCTTACTTTTGCCTTCTCTACTTCTACTTTCTAGTTTATGTGCAATGTGCATCAGTGAACACAAAGTATCTCCCAATCCTTGGGTATCGCACTCCTTAGTTGCCATGTGTCAAGTTATTTTCCTGCCCTCTTTTAGGGCATCCTTTCTCTGATGCATATTATTAAGAAATTATAATTATCTCTGGGGTCATCATGTGATCTAGTCAGACTTTTCAGATCCCAATGAATTTGCTATCACTATCTGCCTCTCACAGTTTGCAGGCCCTGGGTAGGTAGACCGGCAGACTTTTCTAATTCCTGTTATTTTATTGTATATATTGTCTTGAAGAATTGAGTACAATGGATCGCAATGGCAACAAGCCCCCTAGAGATTTTTGTGTTATCCCTTTAGCATAGCTTTTTTTACTTTATTGCTGTGATGCTAAACAAACAAGTATTCAATCAACCGCTCAATCAATGTTTCTAGCTAAACGGAAGATACATTGTCTGTATCTATCTCTACCTCTAACCAGCTCAGTGGCCTTGTGGTTAGAGTGTCCGCCCCGAGATTGGGAGGTCGGGGTTTGATTACTGCGACTGCGACATACTAGCATCATGTCCAAGGGGGTGTACTTGTACATCAAGCTGCAGAAACAGGAGATCGGCAAAGGCTTACTTACCTCCAGACTCCAGAGCCATCTAGTAGAAGAGTTGCGATATTGAGGGGGCAGAAAACAGCCCGGTCACATGGTTCATGTACTCGTGCAAGCCCATAAATGCATTTCATAAACTTCCGGTTATCCCCATGCTCAATAGAAGTCTATGTAGAAGAGCTGCCATTGGACTGGCCCCATGAAGTGAACGGAGTTTGCGTAACTGTCTTACTTTATGGCTCTGCTTACCTCTGCTTCTTCTTCTGTTATACTTTATCTTCTGCTCCTACAGTTGTGAAGAGACCCCCACCTCAGCCTGTGCCCAGCCTATCTCTCCATATTATGAATAAATGTTTGGAATTTTGTAAAATGTTCATAGGGTTAGCCAGAATTATAAACCTTTGAGATCAGAGATAAAAACATTGTATTGGGTTCTCTAGGATCCACTTGAATGATCATCCGTGCTGTGGATTCCAGAAACCACTTCATTGGAAATGGTTCAACATCTGTTCAACTGTTATTTTGGGCATGTACTACAAGCTCACAATATCCTGCATCGCACGCTTGTAGATTGGCTATTTTCACTATTCGTCATACAATAAAGTATATAAGGCTTAGTCATCTAAAGAAAGGATGTACCCTGTTTTCTTATTTTATTCTGATGAGTGCTATTTTCATCTCTAGAAACAAAACGAAAAACAAAAGCCGGACTACCATCACCTCGGCCCTGCCCCTTTCTGTGTCCCGTTTCCCAGTCTCACCGAGCAATTTTGCAATAACCTCCCCAGTTCCCTTTCCCTATGCAGCGTAATTCATTTTTCAGCGGTCACATGTGTCTTCTTAGTCCTGCTTGGAGCATGGAGGCAGGTCTCAACACGCCCAAGCCATAGCCAGATGCATATTTTCAGGATGCTTTTGGTTACAAGTCCCAGCACTGACACCTTTCTTCTGAAGGTTATAATTAGTAGCCGAGCTAGTCTTATCCACCCGTGGGGACTGGTTGCGGCCTAGAAAGAAGGTTTGTTGTGTTGCGCTGCAGTGGAAGGTGTGTAGTGTAGTGTGTATGCAGACTATGCACCTATCTATACCTGTATATCTTTCCATCTGGGGATGGCATGACAAAGAATTTCACCCACTTCTCTACACCTGTAAACATGTGATGCGAGTGACTGACAATACATTTGTGTTGAGTTGCTATAGCATTTCAGTCCCATCCATTTATTTTGGGAGCAGAAAGTGGTAATTTTGTGGTTGGTTCAGATTTTGGTGACGCTAGGCTGCCTGCCAATGATGTGCAGCCTACATGATGGCCCTACACATTACTGTTGCGTCTCTTTGGAAGTTGTGGTACAGCAGTGGCCACTTGCAATGGGAAAAGTGGACATAAAACTGAGGACTGTCACAGTATTGGTCAGGAATTTTACTTTATTAAATTATTGATGGATAGATTTCCTGTTTTCTTGTAGTTTTTGCTCAGTATTTCCTGCTTTTTGTTTTGTCTGATCTCAGTGCGTGGCCGTGTGGCGCGTGCACACAAAATTGCTCTCCATTTATATGTCATAGGTCAAAGTAAAGAGTTTAATGGCTCCTGTGTGCTTTGATAAGCCACCTGCTGCTTCCAGTGACACACACTGATGCTAGAAAAAGCAACTGATGTAATTTCCTCTCCAGCCTCATTCTGGTTTCCTGTCTGTGATAAATGACGGAACACAGTTCTCACTGGTCTTACTGAAATACAAAGTTCATTTTGCATTGAGTTACGTTAAAGAATCACTTTGGAACCAATTTTGGGATCTACAGATCTACAGATTAAGTAATGTGTGTTTCAGTATATCTGATATCTCCTCTTTGATATTGCTATGCATCAAACTTGGATGTAAGCATTAGTAATTGACCAAACTTCATACATCACACATTGCCTATTGCCATCTCGCTAGCCCCACCCATCCGCTACCCGATTAGGTTAAAACGAACCATGCAGTATTAAGTATTGCCACACTATTTTGACGGTGAACTATTCTTAAAAAACTAAACCGAATTTGAATTGTGTTGAACACGAAGAGAGCTGTAATGCTGTTTTCTTTCTTCTCATCCGTCTGTCATTGTCCCTCTCCATGGTCCCCCTCACCAGCCCCAGGTCTTTCCTGTTGGCCCCAGCCTGGGCACACCTTGCTGGGTTGTTTCCCAGAGAATGAAAGGGTTGAGTTGAGCTTGAGTTACCGCTACCATGACACATATCGCTACAGGGAGCCTCCAGCCGGACACATCTTAATGCTGAATAGAGAGAGAACACCTGGGTCATCTGTAAAAGCAAATGCCACCCTTTTGTTTGTTTTCTCCCCAGTGATAGCATAGGGGGAGGAGAGTGTGTCTGTGCGTGACTGAGTGTCAATGTCAAGGTGATTTCCAATAATGAGAACAAGTCCGCTCCTCTTGACTGAGTTAGTCAGAATTATGGTTACAACTATTGATTTGCTTCTCACTAGTTCTATTAATACTTTTTCGGGTCATTGATTAATTGAGTGAGAAGCACGTTTTGTAATGTTGATAAATGTATTTATATCAACGGCAGTAAAATATTATTGTTTTTTAATGATCTACTAAATTCAGTTAGTGATTAACCACTTAAGTCCTATTTAATATTTAGTCTTACAATGGTGTTGTGCAGCAATAGCGGAAATAGCAGCTCTTTGCGTTGTGAGCTTATTTTCCCATATTTTTGAAAATCTATTTTATTTAAGTCGTTTTGTTTTTCAAATCGATCGATTTATTCGATTAACTGTTGCACCCCTAGTCAGAATTCAGTTCCCATTCGTTCAGTCCTCAATTGCTCTTATCTGTTTGTGTGCCTATTTAAGCTCTCGAGACTCATTCGCCCAAACGTGTTGGTTAATTTCCAGCAAGAGTGACCCCAGAGGGGATAAAACGTCTCAGCATTTGCAGTGGCAGTGCTGTGCATTCTGCTGGTTGTAGGGACATGGTGTGCACTGAACATTTATATAGACACTCTAATTGTCAGACAGACAGCATGAGCAAACCCAGGATGAGTGAGGTCAGTGTGAAACTTGAGCAGTGGCATGTTTCATGGGTATGCAACAGAATTCTTATGACATGTTGGCGTGATATCAGGTCTTAAACTGGTCCAGCCATTTAAAAAAAATGAATTGGGTTTCATAATCTTTTAGTTGTACAAGAAATAGAATTTCATAGTATTTCAGTATAAATGTTGTTGCTTTAACATTTGTCAAAACCACATACTGTATGCGCTGAAGCATTCTTACCTACTTTTAACCTGTCGTTACTATTTTTGGTCATATATAGGTGAACATTTTCACAGATTGTAAAACAAATAGCAGATCTGCAAGCTCACAACGCATCACATGATGATGCATTGTGACCTTGTCGTTTGCCTGTGTTTTCTTCGTTACCATGCATATCACTTGGACACAATGTCATGGGTGTGTGACCTGCGGTGTGTGTCGCATGTCCCCTACTTTATCTCCACTCTGCTGTCTAATAAAACAAAACAAAAATAAATATATTCTAAAATTAGCTTTTAACTATATTACCTGATTGTGTAACAGTTCCCTGCTGTCCACATGTCATCTTATAACGGCATCATCCCCTTCTTTCAGCCTGACATGGCAGCCTGTGTCTTTGATGGCTGCCGGAGGCTGTGCTTGTAAAGTCATTTGTTCCTGGGAACAAGGAGCAAAGGTGTCTACCGGCTGTAAAGAACAGCAGGTTTGCACAGCTGTCTGTCTGTTTCACTGGTGGTCACCCACAGCCTGTTGCAAGCCAGCCGTGATGTACATTGTGATTTAAATCAAGTTCTTATTCAGTTACTACATTATTGTACTTCAATCATGTTTTATTAACTTGTTTATTTAAAGTTTTCTATGGTTCACGTCTAAACCTAGGCTAAAGTGCTTAATTGGTACATCTGTTAAGCTACTGTTGGTCTAGACTCTAGATAGTCTCATTGTTGAGATTATTACAGCTGAACAAAGTCCCCAAAACGTAGCTATGTTTCAATAAAACATTTTAACAACTTAAACCCTACTTAGTTCAAAAAGGTCCCCGAGGGCTCAATACTTGGTCCACTCATTTTTTCTTGCCTTATTGACTGGAGTAAGCTCGCAACCCGATGCCTTTTGAACTTGTAGATCAGCTAGTTTCGCTAAACGTTCACCCCAGAATAGGGACATTAGGGTTCAAGTGGTTCAGATAGCTGAATTCCTTGGCAAAGTGTGTGAAATCCCCCCCCCCCCCCCCCCCCCACACACACACACTCATAATTCATTTTCAATTCACTTCACATTCATTCATGGAGAAAGGCATTCTCTACTGCTGGTTGCATGATGCTGCCGTCATCTCACTCTTGTTATGACAGCCATCGGTGTGACTGTTTGATTGGTATCAGGCCACTTCTGACAACAGCAGAGGCACATTCCAGCTCTCTGTGCATCTGTCATTCAGTGAAAAAGACACCCCCAGCCAGCAGATATATTGGCCTGGTTCACCAGGCCAATATATCTGCTGGCTGGGGGTGTATTGACTGTTGCAAGGCTTTTCAAATCTTCTGCTATCTGTCCTGAACAAAGTCCATATATTTGCTTGCTGACATGCAGCCACATGTACATTCTATACATTTTTATCTCCATATTTCGTCTTTTACTGTTTTTAATAAATGAATGCCCTTTAAAATAGGGCCTATTGTATACTTTGTGAAATGACAGGGTCATACAAAAGTAACAAAAATGATCCTTTGGAAATTGGAACACAGGTTATTTTTTCCATTTCCAGGTTTTCCCGGTTTTGGACCAAAAGCAAAGATATTCTAGCAGTAAAAAAAAACGAAATAAATAAATTAACAGAAGATATATTACAATCTATACATTTTGACCAATATCATTTCAGAACCGATATATCGGTCGGTACTACCAACACGATATTGGTCTGGCCCGGCTGTACTTGCATGTGTAAGCCCAGTTTCACACGCCACAGCCAGGCTTCTTTGATACTGCTTCGTATTTATCTACATTGATATGTTTAAAAGGTTGTGTTGACACAGGGTTGTGTAAATCAACTTGTTTGCCATGTGGGTTGAGTCTGCTGATATGCCCGTCTGAAGGATCCTTTGATGTGAACGAGAACGCTTCCTGTACAGAAAGCAGAACCCGGGCCAAGTCTGGGCTCCTCTGCTTAGAACACCTTTTCTCACGTTGTCTCGCCGGGCCATGTTTTTCCCAGCAGCACTCTTCAAGTTCTGTGGCTGTTTACTGTTTAGCACGGATGTACCCATATCCAAAGACAAAATAGAGCATAGAAACCGACTTCTTTCACCCATAGTTGCTCGTTATTATTTGGAGGAAAAGTCATGATTGACAAGTCTGCGTCAGCCATTATGTTTCTTCAAATTGATTCATATAATTGTGGGTGGCCAAAAGAGAAAGCAATTGTTGCCCATCCTGTTTGCAACATAGGACTTTGATTTCACAAATTAGCCTACTTTACTACATCACTGAAAATCTCTATTCGGCCCCACGAGTCAGCACAAAGCAGGCAGTGGGCTGAGACGGTTGACTTTTCCCAGCTATTACTCAGGGAAACTCTTGCATCACATAGGAGGAGCTAGCAAGACAGCAGCCTGGTGGTGAGGCAGCTGACAGTTCCTAAAATTGAGTTTAGTTAAAAATAAAAAAGCGGGAGAGAGAGATGAAAGGTACAGGATGTGGAAATATGTTTTCATAATTATATGCAAATATTGAATAAATATGATGTTTTTGTACACTCCTACTGTTTAGCAGCGGCTACAATGTTGACCACCTCATTAACACATATCCCAGACAACGTCCAGCCATATGCTGTGGTTTGACCCAGTTTTGTTTTGTGTTTAGTCCATGCTGCTTTTTGGTTTGTTAATATTTTGGGCACATCCTGTTTGTGTGGTTACCACAGCCCGACACACATTGTTCAGCTTTAAGGCCTCTCCGACCATGTCTGCCCTCTTATTAGTGTGACAGAGGAGAGATGGGGAGAGAACACTAAAGAACAACATATGAGGAAGAGAGGGGGTGAGACACATTGAGATGGAAGAAAAAAAGATAGAAAGGGTGGTTTGCGAGTGGAAAAGGAACGGGGGTGATGATGGAAATCGACAGATGACAGCAGTGGGAGTTGTGAGGAGACAGAAAGAGATAAAGGAGACATGCATGCGGGGACAACTTGAGGTCAGCATGGTGGATGTGGGGTTGCGAGCAGATGGATGTGGGGCAGTTACGTATGTAGACGGAGAACGTCTCTTTGGGAATTCTGGAATTGCTGGTGCGCACTGTAGCATTAAACCCAATTTAATGCTCCAACGCATGTTTACATTCTCTGTAAGCGATTCCCAACCCCCACAATACAGAGTTTCAGTTCTTATCAATGATTTAATAACATTTCCCTGATAGCTAAGCTGCCATACATCATACATGAGAGTACACATGTTTCGGCGCTCATGTTGGCGTGTTTGTGTGAAAGTGTGTGTTTGAAAGGGCGTGTGTGTATGTGTGTGATTTGTATTTTTTGGGGGCTGGCTGGTTCTCTGGTGAGATTGCCTCCCTTACACATCTGTTGGGAGAACCCCTGGCTGTGACATGAAGGGGCCCTGGTTCAATTTCCATCTGTAATTTGGGTAATTTAGTGGATGTTTTAAGCTACTTGCAGTTAAGACTGCAAGTAGCTTTTTTTATTTTGTTTTTGAAGTGCCCCTCACAGTAAAATCCTCTGTGTTCATTTAAATCGGAGTGTTAAAATGGATCTGTAAGGATCCATTTATACACGGTCAAAGTTCAACTTTATCTGGGGATTTTGCTGTGTGGTGCTTAGTCACTTTCCTTTTAGGGAGTGAGTGGGTTATTGCAATCGTCCAGCCTTGATTTCCCTTTGATAACCTTGGTGTGCTATTTATTCAGCCTTCACTCAGTTGTATTTATATGTAGTTTGTTTAACCAGGAACACACACCTGCCTTTGAAATAAGGCAGCTTTTGTTTAGGAGAGACCAATGTATTTTTACCTACAAATGTTGGCCATTTAAAAGGCCTGGAACTTAGTTTGGTTCACTTAATACATTTCCCAAAAAGAAGATATTATTTTCGTACTAATTAGTACATCAGTTTTGTTGTATTTGGATTTCTTCTTCCTTCCTTTCTATAGCATTTCCAGCCCGTCTACTTCCTGGTACAGTCTGTCTGGAAGCATTTATGAGCAAAAATGTGTGATTTTCACTGACAATGTTCCTAGATCGATGGATTGCTGGGCTCTATCGGGTAGTAGTTGCTGATTGATAGATTGTATTAATTGAATTGATAATTTAAAAAAAATCACCTTTAAAAAAAAATAGCAAAAATAGTAGATCTAGCTTGACTTATGAATGACTTGAAGTTCAGCTGTTTCGCTATTTTTATAGCAATGTATAAAATAAGGCTTAATAAAAATAATTTATAGATTATTTGATTAATCGCAAAGATAAATCGATACAATAATCTCTAAAGGTGCGTTCAGACTTTGATGGTTAGAGCGGCGCGATTACATACAAAGTCAATGCAAAGACGAGAAGTTGCGCGAACAAACGGGGCGAACCGAGGGGCGAATATATATATATATATATATATATATATATATATTCAGGTCTGAAGTCTGAACGCAGTTTAAGAACGATAGTTGATAGTCACAGTCCTAGTTGCTGAGCCTGGCTTGACTTGGCAGTGAAATTCCTGCTGACACAGTGGCATTATATGACTGACACTGACATCGGTCATTTTAAATTGGAAGAACAAGGCTCATGTAACAGTAATTCTAGCAGCATATTTCCTATGAAGTCAGGCAAAGCCAAGTTGTTTTTTGGTGAGGTATTCATCCCGAAAAAGAGCACAGGGGAAAAACACAGCCTCGTACTCTCAAACCACGTGACCTCGTACGGAAATTACAAGCCGCTGAAAATTTTGCGGGTTGGATTCTGAGCTCCAAAAAAGAAAAAAAGAGCCATGTGATCCAGAATTCCTGGAGGCTTTGTACATGTGAACGACAAGTATTCATTGACCATGTGATGACGTTAGGGAATAAAGTCACCCGTAGTCCCTTTAGTCATGATTGGCCCTATATGACTCTTGCAGCTTCAGAAGCTATGGCCACACGTATGGATTGCGTTCATTTTCCAACGGAGGGTCGGTCTTCCCTCCTTAGCTGGAAGAACTCCCTGGCCCACATACGAGGTGTGATAAGTCCAACTCCTTCAGCAATCCTGCCATGGTCAGAGGGAGAGGAAGGCCATTCCAAGGTCTCTCTACACCCCAACTGTTAACTGGGAACCACTGATCTCTCTCTCTCTCTCCCTCTCTCTCTCTCTCTCTCTCTCTCTCGGTCTCTCACTCCTGAAGGCGGCATTTTTGTGTCGTTACCTCACTGTGGTTGTAAATAATCCCTGTTATAGCTTCCAGATGTCGTCCGTCCCACTCTGGAGCTGGAACTGGGTTGGGGTTGGAGTGCAGTACGGATGTAAGGGTTGGACACTTACTGTAAGTCCCAACTGCTGACTGGAGGGCCTGGGAATGAGATGCTCTCCTCTCCCTCCCACACTATCTCTCTCTGTCTCTCATTCTCTGTCCTCATTTCACTCACCTCGCCACCTAAAAGGTTCATATAATATTTTCTGAATCATCTTCTGTCATCCCGTCTGCGCTGAGGAAGTCATTGACATCCCTGGCTTAGCTTCTCTCTCTCTCTCTCTCTCTCTCTCTCTCTCTCTCTCTTCCTTGTTGCTACCTATTCTTAATTTATTTTCCTCCTATTTTGTTCTCACCCTCCCTCCCTCCCTTCCTCACTCGCGCTTCAATTCCAGTGCTGCTGTACTTGTTTCAAGTAGTGAGTGGAAAGCAAATATACATTTGGCACATGTGGGTGCTTAGGAATGGGGTACCATGGGTTCCATCATACATACAGCAGCTATTACTCACGCATCGTCTACTCTACACATACACTCGCACACACATACACATACAAACCATATGTCTTCAGTTGTGTGGTACACACTACTCACTACATAACTAACTTGCGCGCGCGCACACACACACACACACACACACACACACACACACACACACACACACACACACACACACCCGTTTTTGAGTGGTGTAAACCACTCCTACAACTGGCTTTGTTAGTTTACGTGTCTGTCTGTCTGTCTGTCTGTCTGTTCGTACCAAAAAATGAGCATGGTTGCTATGGTCACCCAGTTCACACGGGTGTGATTTCATTACGTCAGACATTACGTCAGACCACAGCTGATCAGTCTATATAAGACCTTACACCACTCAGTTCACACGGGTGTGATTCTTTATACTTAGACTTATAAAAGCAAAAGTACAGCCTATCTTGTAATGCTATAAGCTCTCAGCATGATGCAATGTGGTGTGTTATGAGCTTGCAGATCGGCTCAGTCATGTAACAACAACTCACACACATAAACACAAAATGCACTGCATGCATTTTTGTGCTACAGTATACTATCGTACATACGTAGTACGTGCCAAAGAGTCCGATATGGCTGAGAATGGCACATCATGGAAATGGCCCAGGGTAAGGCTTGGTCATGACATTGAGCATATCATTTGGGGTCTACTTGCTAAGTGAACCCGCTTGCCCGTTGTAACCAAGTTTCACACAAAAATGGCTGAGAGTTCTCTGCTCGGTATGGAGTGAGATGGCTCTGATAACCACTCCGCTGTTTTGGGCCAAACCAGTCTGGCTGTGTGTGGATTAGCTGGCTTCACTCGTGTTTTTCCAGTTTCACTGCATCCTAGAGCTGTGTGTGTGTGTGTGTGTGTGTGTGTGTGTGTGTGTGTGTGTGTGTGTGTGTGTGTGTGTGTGTGTGTGTGTGTGTGTGTGTGTGTGTGTGTGTGTGTGTGTGTGTGTGTGTGTGTGTGTGTGTGTGTGTGTGTGTGTGTGTGTGTGTGTGTGTGTGTGTGTGTGTGTGTGTGTGTGTGTGTGTGTGTGTGTGTGTGTGTGTGTTGCACATGGAAATTCTGTGAGTGTGTCGACTCAACAAAGCACAGCAGTGCATTTAGCTTTAAATGACTGACATGTCATCTTGTTCCAATTTTTGGCTCTCCAGCGGTACGCATCAAGTCGGTTTCAGTGCTCTTGCAAAACCCTCTCTCAACAACACAAAGAGCCCCAGTCACTTCCAAAAGCTCCCATTTCCACCTTCCAAAAGCATTGCCACAGGCTTGCGCCACGCCTCGACATAGCGACCGTTGCTATGTTTGGGCCGGCTTGTATATTTTGATTGTCGATAGCTCTTTGTCAGAGAGTTGTAATGAAGGCCCGCGGTGTTGCAATCAATCTAACTCGGCCATAAGAACGCACGCAGGCATTGTTCACTGGCTACAAGTCTGTAAGACATGCAAGTGGAGACAGCTTTTGTTTGAGTAACAGCGTTTTTATATATTGACCCAGGCAGCAGCGAATTGAAATATCTTGCAGGTCTTTTTCCAAAACACACATACACTCTCTATCTCTATCTCACTCTCTCTTAAAGTTATCTGAAAGACAACTTAACATTATCTTAGTCAAATCTAGCAAAAGTATATTTCTCACCTAGAACATTGTTGCTCAACCACTCCTTGTTTAGAGGGAATGCGCATGCATAAAGTGAATGGCAAATCGAGTGGCAAAGTGAGTGACAAAGTGAATTTAATGTTGTTTAAAGTCATTTAATGCAATCAAATAGGACTTTTCTGTTTGGATGTATGGGCTATGAAGGCCAGAAAGTAGTTTTTTGCCACTCGGTAGGCATTCCCGCATAACTTCCGGGTATGATGATGATGTCACGCGCATACCCTCTATTTGAGAATAGAGGGTATGCGTGTGACATCATCATCAAACCCGGAAGTTATGCAGGAATGCCTACTGACTGGCAAAAAACTACTTTCTGGCCTTGACAACCCATGCATCCAAACAGAAAAGTCCTATCTGATTGCATAAAAACAACGTTAAACAATGTTAAACTCACTTTGCATGTTGCTTTGCCACTCGATTTGCCACTCGATGTGCCATTCACTTTAAGCATGCGCATACCCTCTATATAAACGACTTCATCAGTTCAAGTTCATGTGCTATGATAGATCACCTGCTAAAGCAGGGTGGACTTAATATCTTTGTAAAAATCTCTGAACTGTGTCTTATCAGTGAAACTGTCAGTAATTATGTCATGTGACTATTGAGGTGATCAATTGAGTTAATCAAAAGCTACTTATTGACCGTTTGATTCTCCCCAGATAGTCACAATGCCTTATTGTTCATAGTTGTCATTATTTGTTAGTTTTTATTATTAACACATAAAACACCATTGGCGTTGATCTACGGCAATTAATAAATGTTACGCTTAACGCCAATGCCATAGATGTACGACACTTGGTCTTTTATAGTGCTCTTGATTGATCAAGTCGTAATACTACTCACTTTAGCTTTGGGTTGCTGTGTGCGTGCGTGCGTGCGTGCGTGCGTGCGTGCGTGCGTGCGTGCGTGCGCACACTCCCAGTCGTTACTCCTTACGTGCATATATAAGCATCTGTCTGCTGTCTTGATACTGTAAGCGTACGATTGTGCGCATGCATCCCTGTGTTTGTGCGCGTGTGCTTTGTTGTAGACAGGGCTCATGATGGCTTCCAAGGTTTGGAGATGAAAGGCCGTTTGCATCTGCTGGGTTTAGTTGAGCTCCTGAATCAGCACAGCGCAGAGCTACTAATCAACTCTCATCTCTCTGCTCTCTCAGGCCCCTATCTCTGGTCCATAGCATTCTACTGCTTCTACGATTCTGCCCTGCAGTATAAGGCTATGGGACTTTCGGTTTTAAATCTCAAATCGAAATCAGACCAGCCTCTCCTCTTTAGTGGAAATCTCACAAACGTTTGACCTACTCACCAATACAAAGACGGGTTGTGTCAATAGAAAGCCTACTTTCCTTAGTGGACGCACTCTGAGCCCCCCACCACACGTATAAACGGTACTTTTTGGCCAAAAAGGGATTTTGTTTCCACCGGGAAAAAAATACTTTTAGTTACTCCAATGCACCCTCTACAGATATTGCCCAGAGAACTGCCTCATAGAGAATATTTTTCCTCCGGTGAAAAAAAATCCCTTTCTGGCCAAAAAGTACCATGGTGGGGGGGGCCTCAGAGTGCGTCCACTAAGGAAAGTAAGCTTTCTAATGACACAACCCGCTTTTGTTTTGGTGAGTAGCAAAAACGTTCTTTTAAAATACGCTAAAGAGGAGAGGCTGGTCTGATTTCGATTTGAGATTTAAAACCGAAAGTCCCATAGTAGTAAGGGCATTTTATCAGTCATTTGACCAATCTGGGAACTAAATCGTTACCAAGAAATTTCTTCACCAATGTGTTTCTAAAGGTGTCTAATAACATGTACTAAAAGTTTGAAATTCAACTCCCGTGGGAAAATTGAGTTATTAGCATAATATGTGACCATACCCATAACATCCTATATAAGGCAAAAAAGTCCAAATTTCATCATTCTTTAAGTAGCATGTGACATATGAAACTAGGGTGATTTCATGATTCTGAATCCATTCCAAGCATTAGTTTTGCACAAAAAACACTCCTTGGGCTAAATTAGGCCATATCCAGTTGACCAAATGTGCTGACCTCATCACGTTTGTTTGGCCAATTTCCACGAATGCTTGGAATGGATTCAGAATCATGAAATCACCCTAGTTTCATATGTCACATGCTACTTAAAGAATGATGAAATTTGGACTTTTTTGCCTTATATAGGATGTTATAGGATGTTATGGGTATGGTCACATATTATGCTAATAACTCAATTTTCCCACGGGAGTTGAATTTCAAACTTTTAGTACATGTTATTAGACACCTTTAGAAACACATTGGTGAAGAAATTTCTTGGTAACGATTTAGTTCCCAGATTTTCATAGATTTCTCTTACTATAGCCTTATACTGCAGGGCAGAATCGTAGAAGCAGTAGAAGGCTATGGACCAGAGCTATCAGCCCCCCTATATTCCTGAGAACAGTGACAACGTGATAACACTTTCATTTTACACTCATACACAGTCAAATCTATTCTCTTGGTTAGATCAATATTGTATTATGTGGCACTCAGACTTGCAGTGAATTAGCTTTGGTTTGTGTATCAGAAAAAATACAATAGATACTTAAGGACCACTTAGTTAAAATAACATTATGCACGTCCTTATGTAGCCATATCTTTCTTTTTTTTTCTTTTTACAAGTCAGGTGTGCAGACAGAAGCAACCTTGAGCATTGTGTAACTGTTAAAAGACATACAATAATACATAAATACAATACATTCAATATATACAGCTAGAACATTTAGGCACATTTTTCCTGTGGTCAATTAGTACTACTAGACCGGTGTCCAGGCCAGTCTATGATGACATCAGTCCCCACTATGGGCTATGATGACATCAGTCCCCACTATGGGCTTATCTGTCTGACGAAATACGCAGGACTGTATGATGAACTGATCACAATGTGTAATTGATAATTGAGTATCCGTGCTTTGCTAACCGGATACATACCAGATATTTGTAATCGCCACAGGGATCCAGCGTATTCAATAACACAATATTGCCAGTGATTATAACCTCCCAGTCGTTACTCCTTACCAGATCAATTCACCTGAGGGGGAAGAGGCGATGAGTTGCTCTTTGTGCCTGATGTCGCAGAGTATATTGACCAGCTTAACTTTGGACTGACAGCAGAATAGGAAACTCTCCAGCCAGGGCCACGATCTTGGCTCGAATTGTCTGTCTGTCTCGATGCCTGTACTATTGTGCCAGTTATTGTCATCCATTAGGGTGAATGGCTTGTCCTGCACTGAGGCAAATTAGAAGTTGAAGTACTGAGCACTCGATACTCATTATGTCAGAGTGCTATGACTTGTAAACCTGATAATAGCAGATCTACAAGCTCACGAATCAATGCAGTGTCGCATCGCAACGTGGGCTTTTGGATCTGCTATTGTCAGTCATGTATACAGTAAATTAACAATTCGTTTCTGTGGCTATGGGCTAACTTTGCTAGCCTTATCCTCCTCAGGATTGATTTTATAATACATAATTGTGCAAACGTTTGATCATATTTTGCAATGCTTTCATGACAGAGATTCCAAGAGTTCCTGTGAAATTTAACATGTCGTGCTAGCCAGTAGCAAATCATGAGAAACTTTTGACATTCTGGTTATTAATTATATGGCCTACAAAGAAATATGGCAGTAAATCTGTTGTGTGTTTTAAAAGCCAGGAATAGAGAGTACAGTACAGAGCTAAACGACAAACAATAATCCCATTAAATGCCATTTAATGATGTATTATGGACTATGCACTCATGTACCAACCATACTTTTGCCTTGACAGGACATACATTTTGAAGTGATCTTTCCGAGTCATTAGTCCTTAATATACGGTATACCAGTTTTGTTAAAAAAAAAATAATAATAAATCGCAATCTCATTCTCAGGGTTGAATCTGTGCCGCTTGTCATTTTCTCCCTGTCAACTCCCCAATGTTGTTCCTCTGTGACTGTGTACCATAAACAAAATGTCAAAATCTCTTGGAAAATGGCCACATTTCAGCAAGGAACAAGCAACATTCTACCCTTAGACTCCCGTTGACGGAATTGACGGATTTAATCAATAAATCCAGACCTACCGTTGACGGAATTGACGGGCTGTCAATCGGGAGCCTAATCGGGACCTTAATGTAGCAAAATGTAGCATTTTTTGGCTAATTTGGCTAACGTCCGATGTAATGTTCCTAAAACTGGCCGAAATCCGCGCGTGCATGGTCGATCACGCACGCGCATGATTGCGCATGCATCGCTGCGTAAAATGCGATGTTTTGGGCTTGATTAGAGCTTAATTTGACTTAGTTATGAAAAAGACGATGATAGCTTAGCATTCTGGACATCTTTCATTGTGGCACACTAGCAAAGCTACTACCGGATATTTTGATCCTAACCGGATGTGGTCATCGTTCACTCGCTCCTTTTGGTCAGAATCGGCACAATGGTGACGTTACCGCCACCATCAGGTCTGATTGTCCCAATACTATAGTCTTGCCCAGTGATGTAAATAGGGTGCGTTTTGCGTCCCAAAACGCACTTTATAGTTTTGGGCCGCAACCTCCGCTCAATCTTTGCGTCCCGTGGACGCAGAGATTGAGCGGAGGTACTCAGCACACAGTAATAATAATCCACGTGAAGAAGAAAAAATCGCGGGTGGAAAAAATGCGGTAAAACAATAATCTACGGACACGATCATTTTGCATGCCCGCATCCGACCTCATCCTATGTTATAAAAAATAAAATCCACGTAGGAATCGTTCTTGTAGAACCACTAGTCTGTAACAACACTGTCAAAACAGCGCGCTGTGCGCCGCCATGTTGGCTCTGACTGAGCGCAGCCTCTAGACTAGAGCTGTTTAGAGACAGAGAGTGACGACAATAGAGTGATCAGTGACGCATGCAGCCCCACGAATAAGCAGTGAACGGAGATGTCGCAACTCTCTCAACTAAACGGCGCTGCCTCCGACAGAAATATTTAGGGGAACATGTTTTAGCGTGACAAGCAGACCCGATTCAATGGGAAACACACATTGTGTAACACACGCCGATATTTTGACTAAGTATAATAATTGCAACTGCAAACAACTTTTGGTTTAAGCTATGTTAAATCCACTGTTGCCCACTAATAGGTATTCCTTACTGAGTTGTGCCTTCTAATACTACTAGCCTACATTAAAAATATACTGTATAGGCCTATTTGATATGTTGTTTTTATTTTTTTTATAAAATAAAATAAAACATGTTTTATTTTTTATTTTTTTGAGTGGTGCAACCACTCCCTTACGGAGCTATGTGTGTGGGTGGGTGGCTGGGTGTCTGGGTATGAGCACGAAAACAGCATGGTTGTTTTTCACCATCTGTGCGCAATCTAATGCACACACAAACACACACGCACGTATTAACTGTATGCTTTCGGGGGTGCCAGTACATTACAGTACAGTAGAGGGGCCGCCACACAGTAACTCTGTCATTCTCAACCGTTTCGGACGCGACGCGGCACGCCGGAACCGGCCCGGCCCCCTGGCCGTGTTCCTGGGGGTCTGGAACATCCCCCCCCCCCCCCCCCCCCCGCCCGCCCGCCCGTGAACCCCCACACAGAGTTGCACCACTCACTTCACACAGGTGTGATTTTTTTTGGGACTCATAAGAATTTTTTGGGACTCATTTGAATGACCACCTGTGCATCCCGGGACCCATTACATTGAAAACCTATTTACATCACTGCTTGCCCCGTCAGAATGAGATATAGTGTGTAAATCGCGGATTTTTCTTTTGGCATTAAAATGATGAATTAAAAATATTAATATATGTCACAAAAGGGCTTTTTGGGGGAGTGGCAGCCCAAGGGTTTTAAGATGCATGGCTTCTAAATTGGAATTGGCACTTAATTTAAACCAGGGCGTTCGGTGCACCTTGTACCTTTAAGGTGATGAAACGTGCTTGAATGAATCATTTGACAATCTCCTGAATTCAACTTTTGTGTGACACAGCAAAATCCTCAGTGTTCATTCAAATAGAATGTAGAAATGTAACCAAGACGTGGACCTATTTTTACACAGATTGAGACAGCTATAAGAGACTAAAGCCTCATTTGTGGCACACCAATAATAGCCGATCTACAAGCTCACAACGTGTTGCATCACAACGCAGTGTAAACTTGTAGATCGGCTATTTTCGGAGCTGGCCAACATACTACTGGTTACGGTACTTCCAGGCTCTTAAGCTGATGGTTTTCTCTCCTAAAGCCTTTATTAAGCTGCTGGTGTCCTTGGGATTACAGAGGAGTGGGTGGAAAACCTCACTGCACGCTGTCTCCGGCTTGGCACTGAAACTTTTTTTGTTTGTGACATGTAGGTTACAATATTTAGCCTTATGACCTCATGAACGTCCTTTAATATGCCATTAACAAACGGCTCTCCTACGCACCTGATGCCAAAAACACGCCAGTGTGTAAAAGGCTCATTGTTCCAGGATTACAAGATGTAAAATTAAGTCAGCAAGCTCACTTTCCCGTGACAGGTGTTGCCACCATTCAGCCTACGCTCTGGGATCACTGTGTGTGCGTGCGTGCGTGCGTGCGTGCGTGCGTGTGTGCGATGCCAGGGCAGGGCAAACACACACTGTGGTCTCCATTTGTGCTCCTCCAGTGCATGACCTTGGCATGGCTAGGCCTGTTGTCACTTGCGGTGGGAGAGAACAGAACAGGGGAGAGGGGGAGAGGGGAGCAACAGATTGGAGGGAGGAGAGGGAGAACAGGACAGGCAAAATGTGAGAAAAGGGCGGGGGGGGGGGGGGGGGGAGGGTGTCAGGGGGGTTGGGTTGCTCTCAGTGGCCTGTTTGTTTTATATCTGCAGGCCTTTCCCTTTTTTCACAGCAGGAGAATGTCTTTTTCCTGAACTGCAGAGGTTTTGTGAAGTCATGGCAACCAGACAGTGTTGGAGTGATGATTGGCCGATGAGGGATTGCAGAAAGGCCCCGACTGCCAGCTATTGGCTGGCGGTCAGTTTCCCACACACACGCACACGCACATGCGCACACACATACACAGGCTATGCCATAGGCATGGAGAAAACAGATGTTTGGAAAGTCACTGGAAATTGCTTCTTTTCTTAATCAGTTATGCAAGTGTGTATGTCTAAATAATTTAAATGTTTAATATACACTTATAAAAAGGCAATGAAAACACTACTGGAGAATTGGAGATCATAGGTGCCAAGACTTCGCCCATCAATTAAAGTAATTACTAAAGAAATAACTTCCTGTTGATTCTACTTTGAAGAGATGGTTGACAAATAGTTTTAAACCGTTTTTACCTGGGCTCGACGGTTACTAAGAAATGTCCACTTGATGTTTGTTAACATTTTGTAGTAATGCTAATGGAAACAAAAGGCGTTGGCTTGCCAGTTGCCAGTATCCACCAGCTAGATAGCGACATTTTAGTTGATACTAGAATATGAAAAACAGAACTATCCCTTTAAACATATCTCCACAATGCTTCCCCCTCATCAATGCAGTATCAGCGTAACCAATTGGCTGACCTTGGTGAACCTGTGGCCAATTCAGGTTATCTTAGGCGTGATTGTATCAAACCAGGAAGTGTCTGAAAGCTGCTCAACAAATGAGGGAAATGCTGAATTCATTGATGACAGAGATGCAATCTCTCATCTCCACTTAGCTTTTGTAAGAGAATGCCTGTGACTAACATGCCCACCCAGACTCTCGCACCACCTGTGACCTGAAAAGTCTGTTTTTATATAGACATACCACTGTTTTATCAGCATGGGTTGGAACTGAGAACGGTGGGGTTGTTGGTGGGTTATCGCCCAGTGATATTATATGCCTGTTTTAGTTTCGTTCAGCCTGTATCCCAGATCAAGACTAGATTTAGGTCATTAGAATGCAAGTGAAATACTGCTCACATGATAAAATCACTTGCAAAAATCATAATGTCGTTTTTATGGCTGGGCTGCCTCATGTTTTATGGAAAACGTTAGAGTAATATGTCAGAAAATCTATTACTTAAATTCTTACTTAAATCCTGACTTGGCCATCGAAGCTGAAATGTTTTAAATGTTTTTCCTGATCTGTTATTACTATTGGGGCGGCGGTGGCTCAGGGGTAGAGTGGCTGGATGGCAACCGCAAGGTTGCCAGTTCGAACCCGGGCTCCCCCAGAGTTGGTGTCGAAGTGTCCTTGAGCAAGACATTGAACCCCTTGCTCCTGATGTGACTGTTCTAGTTAAGGGAAATTAACAACAAATGCCTCTTGTGAACATGGGGGTTGTACCCAATGGGGGTTTTGAAGAAAATCTGATCTGATTTGAGTATCAACCTGACGGTTCTGAAGTTCCTTGCGGTTGACTGAAGTAAAATCCTGACTGTGTGTCCTCTTCTCTCTGCAGCCAAACCCTTCACCACCAAGGTGAAGCAGATGCGCCTGCACAAGGAGGACTTCGAGATCCTCAAGGTGATTGGACGAGGAGCCTTTGGAGAGGTAATCTACTTCCTGGGTTTTATTGTCTTACCAACGTTACCACAGAAACTTTGTAACATGACCCCAGAACAAATGATAACAATACGCCACATAGTTCATGCCAAGAGGCCACAGTCCCTCCCTTTTGCCTTCTCCTCGTGAACTCACTAAACCAGCCTCATAGGCGACATTGCAGAGAATCTTCTAGAAGTTGCATTACAAGCAATTTAATTGTTTTGACATGATTTGAATTGGCTTTCCCTGAGATATGATATGATTCGACAGGTTAATAACCCTGTCATGAAAATGCAGTTTCATTTCCGTCTCCACATTTAAAACTCATGGAGCAATTGAGCAAACATTGAGGCTGGTCTGATGCTTTCTCTAGTCTGCATTTATATGCTTTCAGCAATTCACCCATTCACACACGCGTTCAAACACTGACGGCAGAGGCAACCATGCAAGGCACCAGGCTGCTCATCGGTAGTCTGTACCATTGCAGCTCTTAGTGCTGTGGTCAATTTTAACCTCTTAAACCCTATATACATTATTGACTGGGGTCCCCAGAGGTATATCCTCAGTCTACTCCTTTGCAAATCTCTTTGCACGTTGCAGCACGGTATGTTGTGAGCTTGTAGGTCTGCTATTTTTGCTAAATGTTTGCCTATTTTCACAGAATGTTCACATTATGACATGCCCAGAATCGGGACGCTAGGGTTCATGTAGACCAATGAGAAGTGATCAGACAACCATTTTCACTTCAGTGGTTCATTTCTCTTTAATAACACACTATTATGACATCAAGTGAAAGTAGCCATATGATGTCCCTTTCAAGTTATCATTTATAAAATGCACAGCATGTAGGAACCTGTTATTCTTGTTTGTTTACTTTTATTAAATGACCGTAATGCCCTATTTTGAGCTGTTTTTCAAAAAGGGTTAAAACAAAATACAATCTACAAGCTCACAACAACACATCACATGTCGTGAGTTTGTAGATAGACTATTTTAGCTATTTTTGTACACAGGGCTCAAGTGGTTCATAAATGGGAAGCTGTTTTTTTCTTTTTCTTTTTTTTCTTGGGGACCCCATGCAATGGCTTGGTGGACCACAAGTGCGTTGCTTGCAGACCCCAAGTTGAACCCCTTGGTTCTGGTGGTCCCCCCTGCTTGCATTCCAGCAGCAACTAGTATTAGTCTCGAGGCTTGAGCACCGTGAGCATGATCCTACTTGTATGTCTGACTGAGTTAAACTTCATAAGCCCCCCTTTCACACTCTTATTACCCCAGGAAGAGAAATGAATTAGTGCAACTGAAACCATCTCCGCACTTAGTTTTCTTTTTTTTTTACCCCTTCACTGACTGCCCACAGGGAGGTTGAAATACTGTTGTCACTGGGTTTCAGCAAGTGATGTCAGTGCTGGGGAATGTTGGAGGGACAAGTAGCATGGTGCTCAGCCAAGTCTCTTACCTCAGAGCGGTGTACGCTTACATAACACCGGTGTCCAGGAAGCACCCTTGTGTCTTCAGTTTTTACCCCTTCCACTCCAGTTTCATTTCCAGCTCTCATATTAGCTGTCAGTTCACATTGTCCACAAATGTGTTTCGTTATCGCAGAGCACGGTGCTTGACTAACCTATCGTCGCTCAAACGGTTACTTTTCCATAAATTGAAAACGGAACCTGTGTGCCCATGGACCCAAAGTAGTTATTATTCACTTAAGCTCTTGTTGATACTTTTCATTGGTTAAATATTTATAAAAACCCACTGACAGACTTAACCACTTTGAACCTAATGTCTCTATTTTGGGTACCGGTATGTCATTATAGGTATAAATAAATCAAAAATGGAACTAAGCTCACAATGCGTTACATCGCGCAACTCATTCTAGCACAAGACACAACACTGTTATACAAGTAAGTTTAAAATAGGGCATTAATTTACTGTATAAAACAACTTGACAAGATGATATATAGAGAAGGGATACAAGGTTTCTGCCAGACAGTATGCAACAGGCATTGGAATATAGAGAAGGGATACAAGGTTTCTGCCAGACAGTATGCAACAGGCATTGGAATATAGAGAAGGGATACAAGGTTTCTGCCAGACAGTATGCAACAGGCATCGGTATATAGAGAAGGGATACAAGGTTTCTGCCAGACAGTATGCAACAGGCATCGGTATATAGAGAAGGGATACAAGGTTTCTGCCAGACAGTATGCAACAGGCATCGGTATATAGAGAAGGGATACAAGGTTTCTGCCAGACAGTATGCAACAGGCATTGGAATATAGAGAAGGGATACAAGGTTTCTGCCAGACAGTATGCAACAGGCATTGGTATATAGAGAAGGGATACAAGGTTTCTGCCAGACAGTATGCAACAGGCATTGGTATATAGAGAAGGGATACAAGGTTTCTGCCAGACAGTATGCAACAGGCATTGGAAACGGGAGGAAAGGGATACAAGGTTTCTGCCAGACAGTATGCAACAGGCATTGGAAACGGGGGAAAGGGATACAAGGTTTCTGCCAGACAGTATGCAACAGGCATTGGTATATAGAGAAGGGATACAAGGTTTCTGCCAGACATTATGCAACAGGCATTGGTATATAGAGAAGGGATACAAGGTTTCTGCCAGACAGTATGCAACAGGCATTGGTATATAGAGAAGGGATACAAGGTTTCTGCCAGACAGTATGCAACAGGCATTGGTATATAGAGAAGGGATACAAGGTTTCTGCCAGACAGTATGCAACAGGCATTGGTATATAGAGAAGGGATACAAGGTTTCTGCCAGACAGTATGCAACAGGCATCGGTATATAGAGAAGGGATACAAGGTTTCTGCCAGACAGTATGCAACAGGCATTGGTATATAGAGAAGGGATACAAGGTTTCTGCCAGACAGTATGCAACAGGCATCGGTATATAGAGAAGGGATACAAGGTTTCTGCCAGACAGTATGCAACAGGCATTGGTATATAGAGAAGGGATACAAGGTTTCTGCCAGACAGTATGTAACAGGCATTGGAAACGGGAGGAAAGGGATACAAGGTTTCTGCCAGACAGTATGCAACAGGCATTGGAAACGGTTGACGCCAGGCACTGACTAAATGTTGGACAGTTTTGGCTACGGTTTCTATTCCACTAGCCATTTTGGCAAGTACCCAAACATCACTTTGAAGTTCCTTTCTATTCCAAGTCAATCAACCAACCAGCTAAAATAACCATCAATTAGCCTGGTGAAATAGTGAAAGGGGCCATTGTAGCAAGTTGATTTCCTACTGGGATTATGAAACGTTGAAACGTATGAACGCACGCGGGGAATAGACCTGTTTTTTCCATCCAATCCTTATAAGAACACCCTTTGGATCCACAAGTCTTTTGCCGGACATGGAAAGATAAAAGCCTCATTCCATAGTCTGTGTGTATTATTTACATTATGGTGTGAGACTGCCATTTGTAGCATTTACAGTCACGCGGACATATACCGAGTTGATGATTCTTATGAAACACGCATACATGCACAAACACACTGGAGTATTGGAACCCCGGCCAATGTTCCAGGCCCCGCTGGCCTCAGCAAGGCTTTTTTACTGGGCTTCAGTTTCACACCGTCTGGGTGAACCGCACCAAGGTGCCCCGGTAGGCGGTAGCATGTCCCAGAGGTGCCAGCGGGAAATGGTTGACAGGGTTTCCACTAAGCCCGAAATATGTAATGTCGTCATTTGTGGAAAAGGTTCCGATAGAATCAGGCACAGGCCTGTCGTTGCTGAAGGTTATCTGCCCTAAAATCTCCACTCCCAGAGCTGTGCCCTGTAAAGAGGAATCACGGCAAGGGAGAGAGACACAGAGGGACAGAAGTCATGGAAAAAGTGCAAGAGAGTGAGATGGAAGTTCTAGAGAACTTTACTACAGTGTAACACAGGGTTCCACTGGTATATGCCTCTGTTTCTGAATGGGTCATGTGTGTTATGACCCACCATGTAGTCCTATGCCATCATTGCAATGTCCCTGTGCCCTTTGACTGTGCCATTATGCGTTTCATACGTAACTAATACAATTAGTTTTGGGCTGCTGCTGACAGGCAACGTGATCATCACATGGGCCCATTATTCATTCACATTTCACATGATGGGGACGACTTGACTGGTGCAATGTATGCCATTAGCAGGTTGCTAGTATTCTAATTGAATGATGATGGATCTACAGTAGGCAACTGTCTTAGCATCGCAATCAGTTTCTTTCACTCATGCTAGCATTCCAGAGTCGTGAAGTGTTGCTGTTTTATAGTGGGGTTATAGCAGTGGCGGCCAGTTGACCGTGTATCGGATCAACGAAAACAGAATAGATACTTTTTGGGAAGGTCCTTTGAAGATTAGAGACCCAGCTGTATGACTGCATGCAGTCCCCTTTGTGAAGCTTTGACCAGACTGCACATGCACTAGGGCTGGGCAATTAACAGAAAATATATCAAAGCCGATATTTAGAACCAATAACAGACTTATAATCGAGAAGCAAGTTTTATTTTTCACAATCGTTTTCTTATCTCAACCAATAATCAACTAAATCGATTAGTCCAATTAAACGCATAACTTTGTTGTACAATGGTGGTGTACAAAAAAATAGCGAACACAGCTGATCTACAAGCAGACAACGAGGCGTATCGTGACACGTTGTGAACTATTTTCACTAATAATCGAGGCACAACATGCACCGTGGCGTGCGCGATGGGAAAATGTATGAACGGGGCAAGAGACTGATGGAGACGCTGAGTAAGGAAAAGACTTCCACATGAGAGAGTCAGAGAGTGCAGCATGTTTAGTTTTCTTCATGCCCTTGTCAGCAGCCGGGAGAAAAATGGCAGCGTTCGTGATGCGACAGATCTCCTGATGAATGTGTTAATTGGTTTCCTCTCCTGCTCCAATTCTCAGCTTGTCGCGTTGAGCTTGGAGATTGTCTATTTTCAGCCAAGAGATTTAGTAATAGTTAGTGTTTTGTAGAGGGGGAAAAAAGATGGGGACCAAGTATCGACCCCTGGGGGACCCTGGTCAGTGAAGTATATATGGTTTAAGGGAATACCACTCATTTTCAACATTTTACTATGTAATTAATATACCTTAGAGTTTAAAAAGTCCCCCCATTCTGTGTTGCCTAGAACTGCACGTCTGGAAAAAATCAGTAACATTATAAAGTACATCTTTGTGATGTCACTGAGATGTACTTCATAATGTTACTGATTTTTTTTCCAGACCTCCAGTTCTAGGCAACACAGAATGGGGGGACTTTTTTATTATTTCCACAAAACAACTCTAAGGTATATTGATGACATAGTAAAATGTTGAAAATGAGTGGTATTCCCCTTTTAAGTGGTTAACTCTACTTGATGCTAATTAAAAGGTAAATGCTCAATGCTTTTCCAAAACTGCGGAAAACGGGGCTTGACAGACATAGCTTATTATATTGCCCATGTTTGGGAAATCTGTCGTCTGCTGGCCACTTTGGCCAGTTGCCAACCAACATGTGCACTGCTCAGTCAGTCTTTCCTATTCACCATTTTAGCAGTGGAGAAATGAGATTGGCTGGTCTAACCAAATGAACCCTAGAGTCTCTATTCTGGGCATGTCATAATAGGCGAACATTCAGTGACATTAGGCGAACAGTCTGAGAAAATTGCCGATCTACAACTTCACAACCCTTTGTGATGCATTGTGAGCTTGTAGACTGGTTATTTCCGGTGAGGAGGGACAAAAGGAGGCGACCAACTTAAGTATAGATCCCTTGGGGATATTTAATTAAACTACTAGGCCATATGTCTGAATGAAAAATAACCCCAAAGCCCACCCTCCAAATATTAGCATCCTGACCTATTCCAAAAGCAAATTTTATTTTATTGGAAACACAAATTGTACTTATAGAAGAATCTCCCAAAACGACGTGGAATTTGTCATGGAAAAATGTGGTGTTGAATTAGCCGACTCCAAAAACCCTGGCTAATCCTAGGCAGCGGCTTCTGTGTGCCTGTGCTGTATGTCACTCGGCCGGGGTCGGCCCTCACATTTGTCCTCCAGAGGGAGCTCAAGCATCTTAACTATGCACAACTCTATGTCGCCTTGTGTATTTGGACTGTGAATAAACAAGGTTATCGTCTATCAAACCTTGTCGATACGATCAAAATTAACCTTTAGCCTGGTCGTGAAAACCAACAAAAGGGGTCAGACGGAAACGACGAAGAGTAGAGGAAGAATGGAGTGCAGAAAGGGGAGATGGAGACGAGGACAAAAACACAACATTGTTGCCAAGAACACACTGCTCCACCTCTTGTCCTCTCTCTCTCTCTGCCCCTGTTCCTCTCCTCCTCAGAGTGATCGCTGGGGGAAATCCAAACAGTGGAGGAATGTTATCATTGTATTGCATTAGCTGCATTCCCTGGCTCATTTAATAGACTGCAGGCTCCCCTCTTGTATGGACCACTCGCCTGTTTTCACTACTTGACAGAGAGAGAGAGATAGAGAGACAGTGTTTACATATTTCTGTGTGTGTCTGCATACTTGTGTGTGTGTGTGTGTGTGTGTGTGTGTGTGTGTGTGTGCGTGCGCAATTAACTGGGTTTTGTATGAGCATATGTATAGTATGTGCCTGCATGTGTGTCCTCTGAGAGAGAGAGAGAGAGCTCCTCTCTTCTTAGTCATAAGTTCATAACCCTAACTTCCTTGATGGTGGGTTATGGCCTAGTAGGTCATATTTGCATGACCCTTTCTCAGCAGTTCATTGGACAAAGGTGATCAGTGAAAGGCACCCCATGCCTGTTCCTCTGAGCTGTAAAAGGGCTCCTTTTCAGTCGCTGCTGCCAACAAGTGTGGTACAAAAAGAGACAAATCTGATCCGTTCTTGTCCAATAAACTCGCTCTATTGTACTCTAGCTATGTTTGCACATCGGCTAACATAGGTAGATAAACAAATAGCATCAGGAACAGTTATCTAAATCCTGTCCGGCACAAAAGAAAAAGAAAAACGTGTGTCGATGCATACACTACTGTACACTAGTGTACAGTATAAATATGCTTCAGGCCTCCCACATTGTTTTAGAAAGACCACAGCACATCTCAGGAACTCACCCCAAGAAAAGGTTCTCTCTGGTTCATAAAGGGGATCCATATGGGAATGTTCCTTCATGTGTTTGTACTGTATGTCAGTCAGAACACCAAGAAGGAATAGTAGCATGTGTGTGACTGTGTGTGTCTGTGAGACTGTGCGTGCACGTCGTGTGCGTATATGCATTTGTGCATGTATCCATGCATGCGTGTGTGTGTGTGTGTGTGTGTGTGTGTGTGTGAGTGAGTGAGCGTGTGTAAGAGGATCCAGGTGGTGCGTGTCTGACTGTCTGTCAGACTTCAGGGTCGACACCTCGGTGTCCAAGGTCACTTCCGGTCCCTCCTTTCCCCTTCCTCTCGCCCGCCTCCTCTCCTCCTCCTGTACTCCTTGACGCCTTTCCTTTACCATCACTCCCTTTCATCTTCCATCCTCTTCTGCTCTCCTCTTCTTTCTCCTCTCTACCAATCACATATTCACTGTTTATATCCTATATTACAATTGAAAACATGTGCCCAAAAGCACGCACAGGAACAAAAGGCACCAGCTACTACGTCACTGACACGCTGCAACACGCTGCAACACACACTGCAACAACACACTAACACGTCACACACTTACCCTCCGCGTCGTTCGTTCCCTATCTCCTCATGTCGCGCCGCACGGCCACACTCAACACCAACCGCGTAAACATTGTCATCGCACTGCCACTAAAGCCGGCTCCCGTCCACACTCGCAAACAATATCAATATCAATAATAAACACAAACACGCCACAAGCACCGACACCCCCGCCTAATTTGTTGCCACGTCTATGAAAACAAGCACAGAAAAAATGCCATTCAACACGCTACTTACAACTCGCTTACAATTCGCAGACCTGGCAACACTGCATCCCGTGATTCCACTCTTTTCATTGGCTGCGCCATAGAGTGGCTGCGCCGCCAACATTGTTGCCACGTCTATGTAAACAAGGCCGCAAACCCTGACTTCCTACAGCCTATACTTTCACACACTACCACTCGCTTACAATACGTGGACCTGGCAACACTACATCACCCCTTCCCAATGGCTCAAAACCCCACCACGTGACCCACGTGTTTCGTGTTACCTTTCACACTTCCGGAAACACTACCGGAAGTTACACAGTACACACACACACACACACACACGCACACACACACACACACACACACACGCACACGCGCACACACACACACGCGCGCGCGCGCGCGCGCGCGCGCGCGCACACACACACGCGTACAGCCTGCCGGAAACCAACAGTAGAAGAAGAAGAACAACAACAACACAGCTTCTACACTGATTCTAACTTGGATGGCGAGCGCCGCGATTACATACAGTTACAATCATGCAAACACGACCGCGTCGACACCTGGCGTGGTACAATCGGGACGAACCGAGGCGCATATATGGATCACAACAACACCACCAACACTACACGCACACGCTGCAACAACGCGATGCAACACAACACGTAAGTCACGTATGTTACTATGGTTCTATGAATCCTGGATGACTGCTTAACACTGGATGATTTGCGTCCAGTGTTAACCACTGCCTCTGCCAGTCACTACGGATGAAATAGAACAGCTGTGTACAACGCAGTGTCACTGCACACACGTGTGTGTGTGTGTGTGTGTGTGGTGTGTGCGTGCGTGCGTGCGCGGGGGGGGGGGGGGGGGGGGAATTTGGATCGCCTCGCGATGCAGCTGAAATGGCACGCACACACACACACACACGCCACAGAACGCTAATAATAATAATAATACACAATTACAACACTACACTAATCATAACAACAGTACAGACAACAGTACAGTACACATGAGTACAGTACAGTACAGAAAGAAAGCTCACATCAGAATATTAATCCATGTCATAATAATAATAATAAAAAATAATAACACAACACTAATAACTATAATATCCACAGTACAGACAACAGTACAGTACATCAGAATATTAATCCATGTAATAATAATAATAATAATAAATAAGAACACAACACTAATAACAGTACAGAGAACAGTCCACTACAGTACACATGAGTACAGTACAGTACAATATACTGTTCCTGCGCCTTGCCATGCTCTTTCAATCATAATAATCATAATCAATAATAACACTACACTAATAACAACAATAATATCAACAATACACAGAACAGTACACATGAGTACAGTACAGTACAGAAACAAAGCTCACATCAGAATATTAATCCATGTAATAATAATACTAATAATAATAAATAATAACACAACACTAATAACTATTATATCAACAGTACAGAGAACAGTACAGTACATCAGAATATTAATCCATGTAATAATAATAATAATAAAAAATAACACATACAACAGCACAGAGAACAGTACACATGAGTACAGTACAGTACAAAGACTTACAGTACAGCACAGTACAGTACAGTATACTGTTCCTGCGCCTTGCCATGCTCGCTTTCATACGCAAATACACAAAACCACACAGGGCCACTCAGCCAGCTTGGCAACTTTGCGCTTTCCAAGCAAATGCATAAATGAAAACATCATGGCTTGCCATTGCCTTCTTCCCATTTGCGACGCATCGCATGGCGCGAGGATGAGCGGGCCGAAGGCCCGCGAAATTCTAGTAGTATACATATGTGTGTATATCTGCATCTGTTATGTGTTTCATATTGTGAAACACATATAGTGGTACCACCATTATACCACTTCATAATGTTACATAATCATTCTGCAATGCCAACTGAATTTCCATTGTGAGATCAATATTCTATTTATTTATCTATTCATCTGTCTGTCTGTAGCTCTCTCTCCCTCTCCCCCTTTCTCTCTCCCTATATATATAATATTTTGGGATCAAGAATCCGGTTGGATGAAATAAATAGACGCCCATTTTATGATATTCTCACTCTCTCATAGGATTATAATTGCATGCGTATCTAAGTATGTGGTTTTCCATGGTTTAGACTGTTGTTTCCGTTTGTTTCTCCAGGTTGCAGTGGTGAAGGTGAAGAATGCAGACAAGGTATTCGCCATGAAGATTCTCAACAAATGGGAGATGTTGAAGAGAGCAGAGGTGAGTCTCTCCAAACATACTGTGTGTGTGTGTGTGTGTGTGTGTGTGTGTGTGTGTGTGTGTGTGTGTGTGTGTGTGTGTGTGTGTGTGTGTGTGTGTGTGTGTGTGTGTGTGTGTGTGTGTGTGTGTGTGTGTGTGTGTGTGTGTGTGTGTGTGTGTGTGTGTGTGTGTGTGTGTGTGTGTGTGACCACTCAAAATCCTATTTTATGTTTTGGCTGTTCTAAAATAGCGCAGAACAAGTTGCAAATAAATCTGCAATTTCCTTAAAACCCTTTGCCTATGATGACATGCACAACATTGGGACCCCAGGGTTAATGTGATTAAAGAAAGCGGACTCTTTTTTAACCCATTTTGACCTCAGATTCTATAAATATCTTCTACATCCTGACAGTTTTCTGAAAAAGCTATGTTTCTATGTCAGTCGTTCTTCGATTTTTCAAAAATAGCAGACCTACAAGCTCGTAGCGCGCCACTCGGTGGCGCGCTATGAGCTTGTAGATCTGCTATTTTTCAATAGCTAAAGCATAACATAATGCTAACACCAAAAGAGGTTCCCGCCCAAAATGGGTTAAATGTGCTGTTTAAAAGGTTGACGAGCTCTTATGTGATTTGTGCCATCAAGGGAAATGTCTGCCTCATGCACGGCCTCCCTTAACTCAACTCCTGGGTCACATGCAGTGTGTGACAGATGTCATTGTTGGCCTCTAATGCATGTTTTTCTCATTGACCTCTCCGTGACAGTCGGCAAGACATTCCTATTGGTCCCCTGGGTCTTCCATCTTCATGCCTCATATCTCATTGGGCAGAACTACCCATAGTGTGTGTGTGTGTGTGTGTGTGTGTGTGTGTGTGTGTGTGTGTGTGTGTGTGTGTGTGTGTGTGTGTGTGTGTGTGTGTGTGTGTGTGTGTGTGTGTGTGTGTGTGTGTGTGTGTGTGTGTGTGTGTGTGTGTGTGTGTGTGTGTGTGTGTGTGTGTGTGTGTGTGTGTGTGTGTGTGTGTGTGTGTGTGTGTGTGTGTGTGGACATGGGAAACGACAAAACAAAAGGCTAAACTAACCATGTGTCCTTTAGTGGAGGTTTACTGTATGTTTATGCGACATTAGCAGATATCATGCTGGTTTTTATTAACGGAACGTCCATTTATCCCAGGATGTTTGATTTACTCGCCAGTGGCTCAGGGGTAGAGTGGCTGGTAGAGCAGCCGGATGGGAACCACAAGGTTCCCAGTTCAATTCCGGGCTCCCCCAGAGTTTGTGTCGAATTGTCCTTGAGCAAAGACTCTGAACCCCTAATTGCTCCCGATGTGCAGGTTGGTGCCTTTGGTTTCCTCCGCCATCAGTGTTTGAATGGGTGAATGTAATGCAAAGCGTTTTGGATAAAAGCGCTATATAAATGCACCATTTACTCTTGGCAGTGGGTGGAAGCCTTTAGACTTGTACTATGTTACCTGGATACATATTGCACACTAACTCCATTTGGTCAAAGTGGATCATTATATGCCAATATCATTGCTATATTTTCTGTATTTTGGTTGAATATTGTGTCTTTAAACCTAGCATCCCTATTTTGAGCATTGGTTTCAAACATTTTCCGTACTAGTAGTACTACTATTTAAATAAATAGCAAAAATAGCTGATCTGCAAGGTCACAGCATGTTGCTTTGTGAACCCCTAGATTGGCAATTTTTGCGCGGCACAGTCGTGTTTGAAATGTGACATCAGTGATTTCAAGACAAAGTGTCACATTGCCTCTACACTGTCTATGACTTCCCTGATCCTGCCATGTTATCATGGGTAAATGTTGTAAAGAGTGACATTTGTTCTGTTCCTCTTCAGACGGCGTGTTTTCGGGAGGAAAGGGACGTGCTGGTGAACGGTAACAGCCAGTGGATAACCACCCTTCACTATGCCTTCCAGGATGACAACTTTCTGGTGAGATGGATGGACTCATAGATTAGATAAAATTTTGGTCATTAGTTTGTTTAAGATTAAAGACTGGTCAAGCGGCCCAGGCGGTGGCGTAACCGTCTGGGCACCCGACTGGTAATCCAGTCGCAGTGTGCCGCGGGTTCGACTCCCGAGCCCGACACGGCCTTTACTGCATGTCTTCCCCCATCTCTCTCCCGTTTCCTGTCAGCCTACTGTCTGTCCCTTCAAAAACCAATAAATGGCGTAAGCCGCAAAAAAATATCTTAAAAAATAAAAAAAAGACTGGTCAAGCTAGCAATAGAATACAGGGTTAGGATTCAGTCTTCCAGAAAACCCTTACCAATCCTGGAGGTTCTGCAATCTCTTCAACTGGTTGGCTGTATGGCTCATCATATTGTCCTAATTGTTTATGAAACACAGCGCTAGTGTGTTTCACAAAGATTAGGACTTGGCCTGACTAAATGTTTCAGTCTTGAGATTTTATATCCATGTGGACTGCTATGTTCTGCACTCATGGATTAAAGGTCTCAGTCACCACGACTGATTTCAGTCATTTGGATTCCATAGAAGCAGCGCGTCTTCTGTGAAAGCATGCTGGGCACTGAAAATAGCAGCTCTACAAGCTCACAACACATCGCAGTGCGACGTGTTGTGAGCTGGTAGATTGGCTATTTTCGGTCATTAGTTATTTTAAGATGAAAGCGTATTTGAAGTGATCAAACTAGCAATAGAAACATGAATGGTCTCAAATGTCATGATTTCTTCAGCTGGTCAGCCTAAAACATCGTCATTACATTTTCATTGAGATTTTATGTTGCTTTATTCCATGTGTACTGTATCAA
Organism: Electrona antarctica; assembly: GCF_951216825.1. Taxonomy (NCBI): domain Eukaryota; kingdom Metazoa; phylum Chordata; class Actinopteri; order Myctophiformes; family Myctophidae; genus Electrona; species Electrona antarctica. The sequence continues at coordinate 25,116,029 of NC_136798.1, forward strand.
TCTTCATAGGCCCACAAATAACCTGTGAGACATTTGATTATTCTGCTGACCAACATGGTCACCAGCATGGTCACCAACATGGTCACCAACATGGTCACCAACAAGATAATGTAGAAATACGAGCGACTTCCATTTGAGTGCAACAGGTTTTTTTTTACTCGCTGCACCGTTCAAATTTCAATTATTTCACGTTGATTCATTGATATGTAAATACAAAGAACAAGTTTCTCCTGAGCATGAATGTCAAAGCATCAAACTGCTCCATATGTCATCAGCCATCAGTGTATTTCACCAGCCACTTTTGCCATTTCATTACCCAGCTATGTTTCTAGAACACAATTGGTTACCTGCCAAAGTGTCTGGTTCACAAACCCACCAGTCACACTTGGCTGGGCTTGTGTGAGTACATGTACATATGTGTCATTGTCTGTGCACCCTGACTTTATGGTCAAATGACCCCCCCCCCCCCTTTACACTTAATGTTCTGGAAATAACTGCCCTGGTGGTTAGTCTGCTTTTCTGCTTAATATTAAGATTGTAAATATATAGTGGTTATGCCGGCATATTAACACACGACTATATTTTGAATGGAAAAGTGTCTGAATTCTACCTTCATGCCTTAACACAAGGTACACTGAAGACTTAACGTTGCACTAAAGTGGGCCAACAGAACAAAAGGGGGTGTAAATTATGTATATTTATTTTTAAGTAAGTGTTAACGAGCTCAGATGTTCCAATATCAATCATCGCTATAGTGTTTGTTCAGCAGCAAGGATCTCCCCCTCTCTCTCCAGCCCTTTATTAAACAGAAAATACATGATACAGATTTCATCCAATCAGGAGAGAGAACTCATACAGGTACTAATAGTATATTTGAAGCTGATAAATGACCATTGTGGAGCTGGTGAGACAGGGAGACCGTTACTGAACCAAAACTCTGTAGCAATGATTGGAATGATAAGAAAAAAATAGGAAGAAAAAAAACTATAGGAATTTTCTTTTAACAAAAACATAATAAATTAACATCCCCATTAATAATGTCATTGGCCACCAAGGCATGACTTCCCAGCCTGCTGATTGGCTTATAGCCACGCTGCCATCGTACCACAGTTTTCATTGGCTGATATGGCTGTCCATCTCTGACTGACTGCGGAGCCAGTACGCGCTCCCTGACCTTGGGTTCAAATGCCAGGGCTGCCCGTCATTCCATTCCCTACATTCTCACAACAAATGCTCTTCGCTCAGTTCGCTGGACACTCCCCAGGGCTTCAGAAATACACACTACTGTCCAGCTGGCTATTTTTAGGGAACCCCTAAAAGTGAAAAAGCTAAATCTGACTAATTTTAGGCATTCGCAGCCAGAATGTCCTCAATGATACTGTGAGAAAATAAGGAGAGGAGCTATGGAAAAAGAGCCGAGGGATCAGAAAATGGCATGCTGAGTAAAAATGATGTGCATTGTCTGTAAATGGATGATTGTTTGATCTATCGGTAGTGTTGAATGTGATGCTGTATAAAGCCTCATTTATAGTCAGTGGTACGTACGACGAACTACAAGCTCACATCGTGTCACTTTGTGTGAGCTTGTAGATCTGCTTTTTTCAAAGCCTGTTTTCTTGCACTCTCTCAAATAAGAAACGGATGATGTAATCTGCTACTACTGTTAATCGCTACAGCTAACTACACAGATAAAGAGTTAATTCAACACCAACCCTTACGGGTCCATTTAAAGGTAGAGTAAGTGATATTTTTCGGTTAAAAGGTTAAATCACTATATTCTGATGGTAACCATTGCTATAGAGTGTTTGTTCAGTAACGGGGGTCTCCCTGCCTCTCCAGCTCTTTCATGAATAGAAAATACATGTTCAGGGTTCAGGCAATCAGGAGAAAGTTGCCATTTATCGGCTTAATTTTAATATTGTTCCAGTTTTGTTTGCTCATTTCTTTGTCATCACAATTCCACTTGTTTGACCTGTATCCTGACTGCGTTCTCTATCCTGATTGGATAAAATTGGTATCCCGACCTGAAAATGCATTTTCTGCTCTCTAGCAATGAGTACTATCACAACATAGAGCTTTTGAACGCGTATTTTAACCAAATAAAATTACTTACCCTAGGCCTACCTTTAAATCAACACTCAGGATTTTGTTTTGTGTTCTAAATATTCTTTTGCAATGTGGACTGTGATGTACTAGTAGAGAATGACATTAGGTTTTTAACGTGTCCCGTCTGGTCGTTCTTCTCTCACCAGTACCTGGTGATGGACTACTACGTAGGTGGTGACCTGTTGACGCTGCTAAGTAAGTTTGAGGACCGTCTGCCAGAGGAGATGGCTCGGTTCTACCTGGCCGAGATGGTGCTGGCCATCGACTCTGTTCACCAGCTGCACTACGTCCATAGGTGAGGAATGTGTGCGTGTGTGTGTGTGTGTGTGGAAATTTCGATCCCCATCCCTACATTTGATACTTTATACCATAGCAAAGTTTATGAACGCATTTCTGCATCGTTACTTAGTTTCTGTCGTCTTGTTCGCCCACTTACCACCTTCCCGTTCTGCGTACAAACAAAGTCCTCCTCTGAAGCTACCCAAGCCTGCTCCCAATTAACACACGCCACACTCGCTCTCGCTCATTTTTATGAACGGCAAACAAACGAGCCACCTAAAAGCCGAAGCTTCAAAGCCCCAAAGGGACCCCAAAGCTGCCGTCTCCACCAACATGTATACATACAGGAAGAAGATAGTTTTCAACCAATAAGAGATGCCCTCAGGGGCTCATGGGACAGCTGGCGCCGTTGAGGGGGGGAGGGGTTATGGGCACCGCTGTCTTTTCTAACTGATACACAGGAAGTGGATTTTCAACAGACAGGAAGTGGTCCCGTCGGTTCATTAACATAATGATAGCATCGCTGTTGGCAAGGGTTCGTGGCGGTAGCAGCATTCATTTTTGGGTTGGGGGGGAGGGGTGTAGTTGATGGTGAGATGGAGGGAGATGAGCAAAGAGGGTGAGAAGATGGGAAGGATAGAGAGACTGATGCACAGAAAGGAAAGCGGGACTGACTGGGATAATGCTTCTTTTATAAGCAACTAAAATAGCCAATCTACAAGTTCACAGCACGTCTCGTCGCTATTTCTGCTATTGGTTGTACGACGACGAGGTGCAGTGCACTGCATAGGCCTCGAGTGGTTAAGAAGTTAGGTTTTGGGTGTGTCTGCAGCTGGATTGATCTCCCTTCCCACCAGCGATACAGACAGACAGAGAGGGAGAGAGAGAGACAGAGAGAGATATAGATATTTATAAACAGAGAGAGGGACAGACAGACACAGATATATACAGATATTTATGAAGAAAGAGAGAGAGTTAGGGAAGGAGGCAGGGAGCCACTAATTGCATGGTGATGTCTGAGGGTGGGGGTTGGCGGTGGAAGCGGAGGAGTGGATGGATGGAGAGAGAGAGAGAGAGAGGCAAAGAGGGATGAAGGGAGGGAGGGGACAGTGTCGCTTCTCTCTTGAGGCCCCTCTGGGATGTTTTGGGACGGGTAATGACGGGGTTCCTTGGGAGGGGTGTGGGTGGAGGTGGGGTGCTGTCAGCCCCCCTTCTTTTCCACTCCCCCAACCCCCTCACTCTGTCTCTCTCTCATGCACACACACACACACACACACACACACGTGAGAGATTGGCATGCTTGGTTTGTGGAGGGTGGAGACAGCCAGTCAGGTCCCCTGAGGAGGGTGTGTCCTGCTGGCTGTTCTCTGTGTGTGTGTGTGTGTGTGTGTGTGTGTGTGTGTGTGTGTGTGTGTGTGTGTGTGTGTGTGTGTGTGTGTGTGTGTGTGTGTGTGTGTGTGTGTGTGTGTGTGTGTGTGTGTGTGTGTGTGTGTGTGTGTGTGTGTGTGTGTGTGTGTGTGTGTGTGTGTGTGTGTGTGTGTGTGTGTGTGTGTGTGTGTGTGTGTGTGTGTGTGTGTGTGTGTGTGTGTGTGTGTGTGTGTGTGTGTGTGTGTGTGTGTGCATTTATCTGTATGGTGATATGTGTTTTTGTGAATAAGCGTCTGTGCCTATGTTGGGAATGTTTCCAGTCTGTGTGAGTTAAAAAGACAATGCATTAACCCTCTAATTTGCTGGGCTGTTAAAGAGAAAGCCAGCCAGCTAGCCTGTATTCACACTCAATCACACTAAACACAACAACCCCGCCGCTTTTTAGGAATTACAAATGGACCTACTGTGGCAATGCGGCCCCATGCTAGCGGTGTGCGGCCTTTACAGGCCGCTCGTTCTCCTGGGAGCCATATTTTACATGGCTGTGGATGCTACTTGCTTGCTATTAATTTTAGGCGCCCATTTTAATCATCCTGCGGCCGTGGCGTCCCAGTCCAGATACATTGCACAGAATAAATCAAAGGCAGCTTGGTTGTTGAGTCACTGAAAGTACTAGTAAGAGTGTAAAGAATGTCCGTGGGCTGTGATGCCATTATTACTGTTTTTTGAGGAGTTTGCTTCATATTACAGCTTCATATTACACTATTCTTTTAATTCATTCATATGACCTTTTGGATCACAAGGTAGGTTCAGGATCTAGGATGTACAGAACTATCTCTAATTCTTTGTCTGGGATGGACAGAAGCCACTATTCTTCATTCATCTGTATAATGGGCGGAATGAATGAATGAATGAATGAATGGAGCGGCCTGTCTGTGTTTGTCAGTTCAATGTGTGATGAGAGTAAAAATAGATTTTCATGAGTCTTTCTGCAACGGCAGGACTTAACCCTAGTGTATATAAGACAACATACAATATTATACTAATCACGAAGACATAAAACATCACAGCCATGTGTTGCTTTTTGATCAATTTCCAGTAAGAATCATAGAATATTGACAAACATTTCACAGAAGGCATACTGTCATTGAACGTGGTGAAAATGTAAGAAACAAGAAAATAATTATTCTCTCAAAATCAAGACTAATCCTGATTAAGGTTTGTAATCCCAATATCTGGCAAAAATAATCTGCTTTAAAAATGTTAGCCCAAATTGTTCAGTGCAACAGGCCAGGTTTTGTGCCAGTAGATGGAAAACTATACAGAAACCATTAGGAAAACCTTAAACGATAAACAACGGAATACTACACACTGGGTAACCAATGAAATGGTTGACTGAGGAGTTTGATAGTCTGCAAACCCTTATCACTTTTTTAGTTATTTCGGCGATGTATTTTAAGCCTTTATTTAATAGAGACAGCAAATGTGGAGAGAAAGTAGAGGAATGGCATAGAGTAAATGGGTCGGCCGGTTGGGAATCCTACCGCAGACTCGCTGACCAGGGCATTTTGCACCCTTTGCAGTATGCATGCTAACCACTCAGGATGCCCGACCTTATAATATCTCAAGACAAAATGACACAGCATATCCCTGTTTACTTTATTCGGTATTCATACAGGCTGCCTATTTTCATCCCATATTCTCTGTTGTTGGGATCCTTTTTTCATCTTTTCCTGTTTGTTTAGTGTTTTTGTGGCACTGTTGACCTGAACACCATGTCATGCTGTTTTTTCTTTCTTTTTTTAAAGACTATTTTTGTTCTGTTTTTTCAGTCCAGTTGACACTGATAGAGCTGAAATGATTTCAAATAAAAGAATGGAAAAGCCTTGGGGTCAAACTCCCCCCTCACCATGTCCCAAGAGAGTGTGTTTGTTTAAAAAGAAAAAAGAGAGAGGGCCAGAGGGAAAGACAAAAGAGATTGTGTGTGTGTGTGTGTGTGTGTGTGTGTGTGTGTGTGTGTGTGTGTGTGTGTGTGTGTGTGTGTGTGTGTGTGTGTGTGTGTGTGTGTGTGTGTGTGTGTGTGTGTGTGTGTGTGTGTGTGTGTGTGTGTGTGTGTGTGTGTGTGTGTGTGTGTGTGTGTGTGTGTGTGTGTGTGTGTGTGTGTGTGTGTGTGTGTGTGTGTTTCTATGTATAAGTGGTCAGTGATCTGCGTGGCCTCCCATAGGGTCCTGACAGACGGTTCAATAGTCTGACTCAGCATGGCTAAGCTCTGTGTAGCACTGTGCTAGCCAGCACCACATCTGTCTGCCCTGAGAACAGTGTGTTGGGTGGGTGCGTGTGCATGCACGCGTCAGTGACTCAGTGTTGTGTTTCAAAGACAGTGATAGAAGTGGGTATATTTCTATCTCAGTGGGAATCTCTGAACAAGAGCTTTATGTTAGAGGGAGAAATTGCATGTGTGACTGAGCAACGGATGGGCAAAGACAGAGAGGAGTGTATGACCGATGACATCTGTTCCACCTGGCTGGCTCTCACTATAGCTGTATGTGTGTATCCGTCCGTCAGATGGTGTGTGCGTTTTCCTATTGATTGGAATGTGTATTCTATTATTGATCAGGCCCATGTGTGTCTCCAAGGCCCGTCTACACACACACACACACACACACACACACACACACACACACACACACACACACACACACACACACACACACACGCACACACTGTGTCAAATCTGTCATTTAAAACAGGGCTTAGATTACATTGTTTACTTATCAGCTACTGACATGGGTGGCAGTTTGATCAAAGTGGTCAATGCATGTTGTAAAGGAGATGGGAGTTGTGCAATGTTTGTTTTAATGCGTGCGTGCATGTGTGAAATTGTGTATGTATGTTGTGTTAACGGACGTGAGAAGTAAGCAACCTAGCTTTTGATTTAATTTGATCATTTCCACCTCAAGGTCCCAATGTCTCAACCACTGACGAAAACATAATGGCACATGTTTTGACTGGGTCCCAGCCAGGTCAAACACCTCACAAACAAAGTCTCTAACCAACCTGGACTGCCATCATGCACAGTTGTCCTCTCCATCTATTTTCAAGTGTCATCAAAGGCCAGTGTGTTTGTGTGTGTGTTGGGCCAGCGTTACTGTCCAGATGGCCCTCACAGATGGACGCCATGGTCTTAGAGGAGATTACCCCCTCTATTCTCAGCCCTGCGCCGCTCCTTAAGACCGCAGGAAGCCCCACTGTGTCAACAGTAGCTCAATTAGCCATGCTAACTAGCCCACCGTAGCTTCATCTTAGCATTAGCATCCCTGTGTGTGTGTGTGTGTTAATGTTTGTTTTTTTAGCTAGGGCATTAACCTGACTGGCCACGGACACATCACAGAGTGCTGTGGACGAGGCAGAGAGAAACAATGCATAGTAGATCAGGAGAAAGGAAGATGATGTTTAGGAATTATGAAATGAAAAGGGGTGGAATGGTTAGAAGCGAGAAAATCTGTGATGTCCCTGAGAGAGAAGGGGAGAAAAGACAGGTGCATTAGGTGGTGGCGGCTGCAAAAAGAATAGGAATACTTGTCACTAGCTTAGATGTTTCACAGGTTTGGTCGGGAGGAATTCCTTTTTCTTGCACGCACGCATGCGAGAAACCTGTCTGCCACACACACACACACACACACACACACACGCAAACACTCAGGCAAGGGTCAACTCATGCTGTCTGCTCTCTAAGCAAAGAAGCAGACTTTGGACCAGATTAAGACCTGGCAACACACACACACACACACACACACACACACACACACACACACACACACACACACACACACACACACACACACACAAGCACACACACATGACAAGCACTTCTTCTTTAATGTGCCAGATTTCATGTTCTTGCTGGTCCCATGCCTGTCACCTCACCAGATACCCCCACCCCCTGATCAAGTCAAATTACAATCACAGCATACAGACAAAATGTGTACACAATAAAATATTTCAGAGACAGACAGACAGACCGACACTTTTAATTTTATAGTAGGAAGGATGTGGGGAGTGTCTTGAGTTATGAAACAACTTTTCTTTAATCTAACCTTTGATCTTCTGTGCCTCCAAGTTTACGTGCTGTGGCTGACTAACTCTATAAACAGTAGTTTTGTGTGTGTGTGTGTGTGTGGTGCAAGCACACATACTGTACATGTGTATGAAACTTGTGCCACGTCTCTACTACTACTCTCTACTACTACTTAGTGACCTGTAACTGTAGTTCCAGTCACTAACATCGGTGCAGGACTGTATGAGTGGTAACTGTAGTTCCAGGTCACTAACATCGGTGCAGGACTGTATGAGTGGTAACTGTAGTTCCAGGTCACTAACATCGGTGCAGGACTGTATGAGTGGTAACTGTAGTTCCAGTCACTAACATCGGTGCAGGACTGTATGAGTGGTAACTGTAGTTCCAGGTCACTAACATCGGTGCAGGACTGTATGAGTGGTAACTGTAGTTCCAGTCACTAACATCGGTGCAGGACTGTATGAGTGACTGTAGTTCCAGGTCACTAACATCGGTGCAGGACTGTATGAGTGGTAACTGTAGTTCCAGTCACTAACATCGGTGCAGGACTGTATGAGTGGTAACTGTAGTTCCAGTCACTAACATCGGTGCAGGACTGTATGAGTGGTAACTGTAGTTCCAGTCACTAACATCGGTTCAGGACTGTATGAGTGAGAAGTCACTCATGCACTCATTGCTGTAGCTACTCTTTTGGCTGAATTTCTGATTCCCGATTTCCAATTCATTTTTTAATTCTTTTCATATTGATGAACAAAATGGCAAGAAATAGAGCTTGTACATACTATTCTTCATATTTCATTTATACAACGTCTTGCTTAATAGAACTGCCATTTCATGGGCGGCGTCACAAGATCAGGCTGATGAGCTAGCAGGCAGTGTTGCCCAGGCTGTCTGCTTGTTAAATATGAGCGACTTTGTGCTTCTTTGTCTGTAAAGTTGCTTGTAAATATTGGTTGCTGCTGGTTGCGTTTCTAAAGCGTAGTTGTTTATTTGGGCTTGCTTTTAAAAGTTTTAATTATTATTTAAACCAGTGGTTCGAATATGCATGCATGAATATGCATTTGTCCCTAAACCTCATCTGTAAATGTTTTTAAAAAGAATCTTCCAAATATTCCACATTTTATTTCAAGATGTTTTGAAAATAGCTCACAATGCATCGTGGGCGTGGCGCGTTGTGATCTTGTATATCGGCATTTTTCAAATAGCCAATGTATACAGAATGTAGATTTAAATGCTCATGTGTTTTGTTGCTTCTTTTGGGCATGTTTTCATAGACCTGGTTACTTATTTATTTCTCTTGCAAAATCAGGCAACACTGTCTGCATAGCAGGCCCCCTGGAACAGAACCCATGCACGCTGCCTGCCAGAAAACACCAGCCCGTTTCACGTCTAGAAAGCTCTGGTTGAAAGAAGGCAGACATTTAAGCTGGTGATGTCTGATGTCAGTCAAGACTGTCTGATGTTAACAGTAAAAAAAAGCCCTAGTATCTAAAAGATAAAAAGTTGACACATGAAGTGGTCTGGAACTGAACCATTGTGCGTTTCCTGGAACCATGTGTGCAAAAAGAAAGAAATCTGCTCACTGGATAGAATTGTATTGGCCACGACCTGGCATGCACCAGCCACAAGCCCAGAGGTGGTACATTCAGGCTGTGGCTGCTATTTTTTCTACATTTGATTATATTATTGATTCTATTTTTATTATTTCGCTGTGGCTCTGCAGGAGACTGTCCATACGAGGGTCTGTGTGTCTGTTTATCCAGAGATAATCTCGCAAACCACCAGTGGTGAAAGAAGTACTCACTTGTTTTTACTTAAGTAAAAGTATCAATACTAGATGTACTCTGTTACAAGTAGAATTCCCACATTCAAAATGTACTTGTGTAGAAGTGTCTACAAGCCCACAATGCGACGCATCACAACTCATTGTGAGCTTGTAGTTCTGCTATTTTCAAATAGCCGATGTATACAGTATATAAGGTTTATATATCTATAGGGCTGAAGTGGTTAATATGTTTTGTAATAATAATTCAAATCTAAAAAGTAACTAATATTGTAGTGGAGTAAAAGTACAATATTTTCCTCTGAGATGTAGTGGGGTAAAAGTACAGAGATTTGGAAATACTCACTACAGTAAAATATACATTTAAATTGTACCCAAGTACAACACTTGAGTATATTATGTAGTACTTAGTTACTTAACACCATTGCAAGCCACTGGACCGATCAGTGCCAAATCTCTTGTGCACACTGCCAGTTGGATGAAGAAATACTTCCATGATTTTGTTCTGGTTCTGGTGTTTTATATTTAATATTTAACTTTAATTTCATAATGTAACTAAGTCACTGTGGCTCAGTTCTGGCTGAAAATTTGCATTATTATAATTTCTGCATGCCGCGTGCGCAAGTGTGCATGCGTAACTGTCCTTCGCGCAACTCGAGAACCGTTCGACCAACCGATTTCAAAGTTATCACAGCTATGCGACGCCGCCTGGTTTGAAGTCCGTTGGCTTGGTGGATCTCCCGAAAATATCGGTAAATCCGCAAATTATGGTTGAATCGTCAAATCTACATATATGGGTACAACAGGTATTCAGACGACATTCGGCCTAGTACTGTTAATTAGTGCAATTATCGTCAGGAGCACAGATGGAATGAGATTATGATATCTTCACTGTTTGTGAATAATGTACCGAATGATGCTGTCAATTAGAGCGCCACACTCGCATGCACACAATAAATGGAGTCATTTCATGCCGTTATCAGAGCTGTCTTTTAGAAGCCGGTATGTCCTCTTAGATTGGAAATAGTGGAGAATTCATGAGTATGAATGTGTGTTGGTGAGTAGGGTTTTTGTGTACTCCCATGGCATTGACTTAAATTCCCATAATACTTTGTTGCATGCTGGTCTACAGCCCACTCCAAAGATCTGTCTTTGCCACTGTTCCCTAACCTTTTAGCTCGAGAGAGACCCAAAAGAGAAATTAGACGTTTGCCCAGGACACAAACTAGTGAAACAAGCAGATCTACTATTTTTACTACAACTTACACATTTGTTTTCTAATTTATGGAATTTCTTTGATTTTTCTTTGATTTCTTCATGAAATTACTGAGAAAAAGAACAAAAACAATCATTGAATTTGTTTTTAATTCATGATTTTCTTTTCTAAAATGTTTTGAAATAATTAAAAACTAAATGTAGGAAACAAAAACATAAAGGGACCCATAAAAATGTGTCCGCCGTGACACACAAATGTCCCGACCCAGTGTTTGGGAAGCAGTGCTCTACATGGTCAGACATGTCCTTGCATTGATAAGACTGGCTCAGACAGAAGGGCTTTGACATGAGCTGCCTTCAGGGCAAGTCATCAAACTGGCCAGGGTCTATATTTAGACACACTGGTGGTGGGAGACTTGACCTTTTCAACCAGGCCAGGATTTGTTGCTTTTATAGTGTAATTACTGGAGATCCTTTTTATTTTATTTTCTTTTTTACTTTTAGTTTTTAGTGTTGTTTAGTGTTACTAAGTTAGAATAGATAGTGTATGTATGCTCTTATCTAGTCCCGGTGCTGAATTTTCTGGACTGGATGTGTGTGCGCACTGCGCACACGCACGCACACAAACACAAACACACAATTTGTGGTAGACGTGAGAATGATGGGCTCTGTATGGGACACAGGGCTCTGTATGGGACACAGGGATCTCTATGGGTGACTTGGCTCTGTATGGGACACAGGGCTCTGTATGGGACACAGGGATCTCTATGGGTGACTTGGCTCTGTATGGGACACAGGGATCTCTATGGGTGACTTGGCTCTGTATGGGAGTTTAATGGGACACAGGGATCTCTATGGGTGACTTGGGTGTTTTTTGTGTTTCATTGGTCCTGGAAATAAATGTGTTTTGTAGGTGTGTGTCCGTCTTCAACTAGAACCAATTGGAACCTGGCCTAAACAAACACACCATGTTACCACTTTCAACCTGGCATCGGTATTTTGGTCACATTTTGGGCAGACTTAACTAAGCAGATGAGATTGGAGCTTATAGATCAGCAGTTTTTGCAGATTTAAATTATTTTAATATATTCTTTGATAGCGTAAACTAGGGCTTAAGTGGTTAATGGGGGTGGGGGGTATACCTGGGGACTGCCCTTAAGTCAGACCTCCCGTTAGTCCCACTTGTGTGGCGGGTTACAAATCACCCGTGCTGCGGGTTACAAATCACCCGTGCTGCGGGTTACAAATCACCCGTGCTGCGGGTTACAAATCACCCGTGCTGCGGGTTACAAATCACCCATGCTGTTAGGATTAGGGATAGTGTTAGCACTTTGTAATGAAAATTTGAAAAATAAAGTTTTATTATTTATTATTATTATTAGTTCGGGATTATGGGAGGTTGAAATATTGAGAGGTCGGAATAATGACATGGCACCGTATACCTACCACAGCAAAATCCATAGTGTATTTTGGACCAGAAAGTGCCCTTTGTTTCACCAAGAGCTAAATTAACTCTCTGTATTTGACTGTGTACAGATACAAGCAAGAGATAAGGCCTCTAGGAGTATTGCACAGTGCAGTCCCCCCCCCCCCCCCCAACACACACACACACACACTCACTCACTCATATTTGCTCTAAAGCCTTAGCCAAAGCACATATTCCATAACCACAAACCTTAAAGTCTTCCTTATGTTTATCCTTTCCCTGAGTTCATTTTGAGATGTCATGCTGGTGATAAATGGACCGACAGGAAATTACAGTGCATTTAATCCCAGATAGTATTATATCCCTTAGGTGATGTAATTCGATTTTCATGATAATCAGCTACTCATATGGGTGTTTTTCATGCATGTGTGTATGTACAGTATTTTTGTTTTATTACATTTGTTTGTGCATTGGGGCTATAATTATAATTACTTTTAGATCTTATTATTTTTGCTTGATATTGTAATCACAATTATTTTTGGTGGAAAATATGTTTTGTATTTTTTCTCAATGTAATGTATTTGTTCATTGTGTTCATTGGTACCACATCTTTGGTCAAATGGTACTTATAATGGTATTATGCGATGTTATTGAGCGTATGGATTTGGAGACGGGTTGTACAATGATCTGGTTATATTAAACGTGTACACGGTGAGGAGATGAGCTGATAAGTTGTTTAAATTAACTTCGAAGTTTCACAATTACATAATTTTGCGACATAACATGACGTTTTCTTGATTAATTGTGCTGTGCCTGTGTGTATGCAGTCATTTACACACTGTCACGTGTGGGTGCCTGTGTGTCATATGTGTGTACTTTGCCGTTCCACAGGTATTTGATTTGGAAGAATCTGTTCATCCTGTTTCTTTTGTCTTTTTGGATCTTGTACTCAATTTGTCTTTCTTTCTTTACCTCCCTGCTTCTCTTCCTCCCTTCCTCTCCTATCTTCACCTCACAGGGACATCAAGCCTGACAACATTCTAATGGATATGAACGGCCATATCCGCCTGGCTGACTTTGGCTCCTGCCTCAAACTCATGGAGGATGGAACGGTAAGTTCCATAACACTGCGGGCACTTCCCCATGTCCAACACAAACATACCCCAAAACCACAGCGACCCCCTTCTTAAGTCCTGGGAGGGGGGTCCCCTCATCGGGGATGTTCGGTTTAACGGCTAGGTTCTGCCTGTGGTTGGATGTTCAGAGAACACCGCCCGGAAAATCTTTTCCCTCATGTGTCTAATTAATGAAGAAGAGAAATTAGGATGAAATAAATACAGAAATAAATCTGTTTGTTGTACCTTCTAATGTGTAACTAATAACATAAATGTATTAAATTGAAACCTCACCATGTTATTTTTGAGGGGCCCTAGCCCCTCCTATACACAGGTTTAATGTTTGTCTTTAGTTCAATGTTTGTTTTGTAAACGCATTGACAATGAATTTCAAGATGAGTTCGACTTTAATATATTAGCGCCCCTCACTTCACACGGGTGTGATTTTTTTTGAAGGTGTGCTTCTTTACTGCTTTGCCTGTGCCACTTCCTTCATGGTGGCATGAAGCTAGTAGGCCTGATTGTGACGGCTGAGATCAAATTCTCCCGCGCACTCAGATCAGCCAACGCAGGAAAGCTGGAAGTACCCTCACTAAAAACGCCGGGCCAAACTCTTCTCCCTTCTGGCCCCAAAACTGTGGAATGCACTCCCCGTTGCAGTCAGAACTGCGGCATCACTCCCAATCTTCCGCCGTTGTCTGAAGACCCACCTTTTCATACTCCATCATGGCCCATAGCACTTATCCTACCCCCTTAGATAGCACTTTTTAGACTTAGATAGCATTTGAAACAGACTTATAGCATGTCATGTAGACAGCACAATAATTGCATTGTATATAGTCATAGCACATCATAGTAGCCTACATATGTATAGCATAGTATAGTATATATGTATAGTTAATATGTATAGTGTCATTATATAGATATGTTCTAGTTACGTTCTTAGCTTACGCATGTTTCTTGATAAATGCATTTTATATATGTGATGTATTCCCATACTTTTGTTCCTGCCTAATGTAAGTCGCTCTGGATTAAGAGCGTCTGCTAAATGCCTAAATTGTAAATTGTAAATTCTCCCACGAGTTTTCTCTAAAAGTTGCTTCCACTGAATTTGATTAATTATTGAGATGATAATTAGAAACTTGTGTTTGTATTTGGAATATTTATAGTTGCAAACCAAACACAAGCTCTTTCCGTGCGTGGATACCATTAAACAATCCAGCAAAGAACACAAACTCTTAGACGGCAGCCTGTCTGATAAGGGAGATGAGCTGCTGATTTAATTTCTCCTGAACCCCCTCTCCTCCTCTTCCTCCCTGTAGGTCCAGTCCTCCGTGGCGGTGGGGACTCCGGACTACATCTCCCCAGAGATTCTACAGGCCATGGAGGACGGGAAGGGAAAGTATGGCCCGGAGTGTGACTGGTGGTCCCTTGGCGTGTGCATGTACGAAATGCTCTACGGTGAGACGCCCTTCTATGCAGAGTCCCTGGTGGAAACCTACGGCAAGATCATGAACCACAAGGTGCGTTTTTATACCTGAAGAGGCATTTTTAATTTTATTTTTATTTATAAACAAGGATTTGTCACAATTTCCCATGACACATCAAATCTAACCTTGCGTCACCAGGCTTTCCACCTCGGAGGAAAGCCTGGTCTGTGTTACAAAATCGCCATGTGAACAGGTCTGGAGCGGATGGTAATTTACATCATGTTGTAGTCACTGATTTGTAGTCATCAGGCAGGAAACCACAAGGTGGAATAAGAAGTACCCATTCATAGTAGTCTCGCGTAGCCAGACAACTATTCCACAATGCTATATAGAGTCTGGGACTATAGCCCCCGTGAGCTGAGTAACGGAAGCTGCCATTTCCGTTCACGAAAATATATTTTTTTATTTCCTTTTCTGCTAAGCAACAAGCTATAGCCTTAGATGTTTTCTATTTATATTAGGATAAATATGCGCGACTGTAAAGACTAAACGGAAGCCTTTTATTGAATGTGCAAGTACAATGAATCTCGATGTCACTGGTACATTGTCATCAAGTCAACTTCATCGACATGCGTTGTTTGCTTGTTGATCTGCTATTTCCACGATTTTGAGCATATTTAAGGATGCACAGCGACAGCGATGATATACATTCAGTATAATACATATTGTGTGTTTGTGTGTGTCAGTCTGTCGGTGCATACTGTACGTGTTTTCGACGTCCCACAGGTGTTTGTTTTGGAAGAATCTCCTGTTTTCTTAATTCTGTGTTTGTCTCTGGGCAAGCATGCACTCTGTTTGCCTTGCTCTCTCTGTCCCTCCTCCTTGCTCTGTGCCATGTCAGTATAATATTAATGGGGAAATATGAGCCATGAACCATGAATCATGAGAAATGTTCCTGGCTGCGTGTGGGCATGTCGGCTATTGTGGTGACAGACTACGTTTCTTTTGGCCAAAATGGAAATAGTGTTTGTTTTATTTTTAAATACATCACCTATAAGCAAAAAGTTTCCCCAACTTTTACACTCCATGAATTTCACTTCAACAGTCATTTTCTGACTGTTCATGCAGTGTTCAGTCATGGCCGCGGATGGTTTTCTTTCTTGACGTCATGTACGTAGCAGCTGAGCTGGGATTGTTGTTGTTTTGATGGGACAGGCATACAGTACATACCAGCATGTGATTTAGATTGGACCCCAGGAAGACTAGCAGTCGCCGCTAATAAGTCTTTAGCACTGACAGTAACACACTGTCAATAACACAGGGTTGTACTGTACTTTATTTGTATTTATTTGTTTATGCTGATAACATGGATTAAAGTTCTCAGTTCCCACGGTTGATTCCAGTCGTTTGAATTCAATAGATCTCATCTTCTATGGAAGTATGTCACACATTGGTTATTGGTTATTTTAAGAATAAATAGTATTTTTAAGTGGTCAAAACAATAGCAATAGAAAACATGTTCCGAAGCATCTTCCATAAACTCTAACGGTCTTGCATATTATTTCCTAAAAGCAAAGGTTAAACTCTCAGTCTGTATGTTCCTCAACTGGTTGGCAGTGTCTACTACAGCAAGAACAAGGTTTAGAACAATAAAACACAATAATTCTACATATTGTACTAATCCTTTCGGATACGTTGTACTAGTGTGGGGCGTGGGGACTCTTTTTATGCTGTTTCACAAATTACAGATTAGAATCTGGCCTCACAAAATGTTCTAAGATGTTATTTTGCTTTATTCCATGTGATAACCTTATACAAAAACACACACACACACAGGAGCGATTCCAGTTCCCTCAGCAGTTGACAGATGTGTCGGACGATGCGAAGGATCTAGTTCGCCGACTCATCTGCAGCCGAGAGCACCGATTGGGCCAGAACGGCATTGAAGACTTCAAGCAGCATCCTTTCTTCACTGGTATGCAAAGTGGTCCTTTGCTCTACATGAACAGTGTCTTGAGACAACTTGTTGTGATTTGACACTTTAATAAGATTGAATTGAATTGAATCTCAATTCATAGTAATTGAAGACAAAAACTGTCACTGTGAATGTCACAGCATACTTTGATTACATCCTGTAAACAAAAGCATGTTTACATGTTTAAAGCATGGATGCCTGGACTTATCTTAAAGGATACTGCTGTGCCGCCGTATTTTAACGTTTAGTTCCATCAACGTAATCGTACAAATGTGTTTAATTTAAAAAAAAAAAAAACAATAGTTCTAGTAGACAGACTATCACTCTGCTATTGCAGCCCTGCAACTTCATGCCATTCAATAATGTTCTAATCTACATGTTCAAACTTAAGGCGTCCGGCTAGCGCACGGGTAATGTACCTGCCCTGCCCACTGCCGTGGAGACTTGGGTTTGATTCCTCCACGATGCCAAGAGAAACCCATACCTAAAAATAACAATATTGTAAAAATATAACATTAGAAGTAAGAAATTGCAATTTTAAACTGTAATATTTCAGTACGTCTAGTTTTGAGTCTGTATGTTTGAAACACAATGGCAAAATAAGTAATGATTTCCATTCAATAACAATTGTGCCAAGAAAAGTTTAATTTATATTTTATTTTATTTGGTTTAACAGTTTACAGATTAATGAATTAATACACGTTCCTCACGGTTTCATCATCAAACATAACCCCTGTAGTACCTCCGTACACGTACCCCCATTGGAGAAAGTACACCAGCCTAAGACCAACATTAGGAGTTGACAGTGACAGGAACTACTGTATACACATAGAGGAATTGGCAATGACTAAATTACAATAAAGAATGAAAAGATGTTGATCGTCAAGTAACTATTCAATAGATATTATAGCATAGCATATCTCCATAGACATCCACATTGTGCTCTTATTTGGCATTGATATTTTGAGGGCACATTGATATTCATTAACATCCCTTCTGTTCAGGCATTGACTGGGACAACATCCGTAACTGCGAGGCCCCCTACATCCCAGAGGTCAGCAGTCCGACAGACACGTCCAACTTTGACGTGGATGACGACTGCCTCAAGAATTCTGTAAGTGGTGTTATTCTCTCTAAATGTACAAGCTTGAATTGAAATGCCGGGAGCCTGAATCCGATTTATCTCATCCATACACACCGTAAAGTCCTGTCCAGAGAATGCACAACGTGTAAAGGAATTTACTGTGTGTATTAATTATCCATCATCCAAATCCCCCCATCCTCCAATTTACCATTTTCTTGTTTGACTTCTGAATCAAACAGAAAATGTCAGCGTCATAAAATACAATCTTCACAATAGTACAGGCTCTCCCTCTCTCTCTCCATTCTCTGTCTGCTCTCTCTCTCTCTCTCTCTCTCTTCCTTGATCTGCTTCCTTATTTAGTCATGCCAGTCTTTATGGAGCCATCGGTCATTCATTGCTCTCCTGTTCTCTTTCCCTTGCATCTCTATATGTTACACTCACGTTTGTTTGGTTCTAACACTCACAATCTCCTCACTGCACCTCTCTCTCTCTCTCTCTCTCTCTCTCTCTCTCTAAAGTGTGTTGTCTCTCATTCTGTGCTTGTTGTCTCATTGTCTTTCAGGAAACGATGCCCCCTCCGTCCCACACAGCCTTCTCTGGCCATCACCTACCCTTTTGTGGTTTCACCTACACCAGTAAATGGTAAGTGGCATCACACCAACCAGGCAGGACATTGGGTGAACCAAAACGAGAGCTCCTCCAAAATGACACCATCAAACACCCCCCTGTATGCCCCCCTAATAAGGTGATGTTCACGATTTGATGCTTTTGTCCCCCCCCAAACGCTCTGCCCGTGAGAAAGTCACATACAGAACAGTCCCATTACGTCTCTTATCTCTGCAAGGCTGAGTGATAATGGTCTTTCCTGTCTCTCTTTCTGATCTACTCTCTCCACTCCTCCCTTCTTCTCCTCTTTAACCATCTAGTTCAATTACACAACATTTCCTCCTGTCAACTTTACCATCTCTTTCGATCAGTTTATCTATCTCTTTTTTCTCTGATCCTTTCATCCATCCCTTCTCTGTTTCAATTTCGTTTTTCTCCCTTTCCCTCCCTGCCAGTGTTCCTCACTTTTCCTAATGCTTGAGTTACTGTTTACCTTGTCGTACGGAACTGCAGTGTCGTATGCTCACGACACATGTTGAGAGCTTGGCTTGCAGCTAGCTTTTTCTCCCCCTCCTACCAACACTGCTAATTAGTATTATTTTCAATAATGTTTCCTTGACAAGGGAACATGCTACCAAGTTAGCCAACTGGTCTGGTAGTAGACCGTTAAACAGCTACTTCCCCACTACTACAACCAGCCTTATGAACAAACAAGCCAGGAAAACTAAACATAAGCTTGGGAAATGCTGATACCCCCTACAGACCGACCGCCTCCTGCAGACTACCCCACAGACCCCCCCAACATCATTGTGTGCTCAAAGTACTCTTTTCGCTGTTTTGCAGACAAGAACACACAACTATAACACTATGACACATGTACATGGATGGGCATGGATTGAAATGCACTCCTTATCATCGCCCGCTGTAGCACCCATCTTAGAAACAGATGAATGTGCAAAAAGCGTTTAAAATGTGAATGTTTAGGGAAGCCAGGTTCCTTCTAAGTGGATAACCATGTCCTTGTTTCCTCAGCACTCTGTCGGACCGGGGCTGCCTGCGAGAGCTGTTTGAAGTTCAGGGTCAGGGGCCACGGGAGGACATAGACTCGGGTGTCCAGCGCAGCCTGGAGGACAGCCTTGCCACCGAGGCCTACGAGAGACGCATCCGCCGCCTGGAGCAGGAGAAAACGGAGCTCAGCCGCAAACTACAAGGTGAGGTTATGACCCCACTGGCACTGTCCATGTGACGACCATACTGGCACAGTATGCATACGGTCTACAAGCACATGCTATCTATTTCTAGAAATGTATTAAGTATTAATTCGACTCTGATAAGGTGCGAATCTATCCATCTGGACCCGTAAAGGGTCTATTTGAGTTGAAGTTCCAAATTAATAAATGTACTCTGAGGATTTTGCTGTGTACCAAACATACTGTCTCCTGCCTGAGTGCCAACCTTTCTGCTGCTAAGCTAAACATGAAAGACACTGCGCTTTGAGTGCCACACAATATCTAGTGTCATCAGTGTTGTGTAGGTGGTCCTACCCCACCACATATACACATTTCTCAATGGAAGAGTAGGGAGACCACCCCTAACCACAGTTTTTCAACATGGAAACAAAATAATTGCGATTATCTCAAATGTTTGCGATTAGGCAATTATGTAATAGTTGTGACAGGCCTATCTATATGGTGTCATTGCTTGGAACTGTATACTGGAACTGTATTTTCTGTAGTATGGTTTAAAACTCCACACGTGACTAGTCTTACCGGTCATTACAGAGTCGACCCAGGCGGTGCAGGCAATGCAGCACCCGGGGGGCGAGGCTCCTCTCGGCATCAACAAGGAGGTGGAGATCAGGAGTTTGAAGAGTGAAATCGACATCCTTAAGAAACAGATAGCTGGTCAGTACTGAATCTTCCTGTTCTTGCACAGCTCTGCTCGGTAGTGCCCAGGCGATGGTGGCCGTAGCTTAGTGGGTAGAGAGGCTACCTGGAACATCACCAGTGTTGCGCCCCGGTCAGCCCCCTTATACATGGTCTACCTGTAAGTGGTTAAGCCAAACGACTCCAGTGGCTTGTGGATTCCAAAAATCTTCACTATATACTAAATACCACAAAAGAATCCAAGTCATAAGTAATATAAAATAGACCTTACTTCACCCAGATAATGTAAGGTCAAATAGCTTGATCATATGACTTGTGAAGCGGCAGGAAATCTGTCAGATTTTAATAAATGTTTGCTTCAGATAGGGGCCACTGAGATTGTGTGAGTGGTGTCATTGGCCCAAGTATCATGAAACCACGGATCATGGCACGTAGGAGACCCTGTAAATCTAAAATTGTAGGATTACAAAGTTCATGTATGACAGTTACGCTGATAGCCAGACATGTACATTTACAACCCCAGAGATGGACTTGAACAGAATGCTTTCAGCTTGTAATCCTTTTAATATAATGATAATATAATGAATAATGATGGCATTTTAACTAATCCAAGATGGACCAGGAGAAACTTGTGCCAACAAACAGTTCAGAAGAAGTCGGAAGCTAGCTGGTTTTAACAACTTTTGCCATATTCAAAGAATTTTGAAGACATATTTGCCTGACATGCCCAAAATAGGGACGTCAGGTCAAAAGTGGTTACGTTTCATTGTAACTTAGAAATGTCCTGAAGACATGAAGTGGGGAATAGTTCCACACTCTGTGGGTAATACATGTGTATGTTTGTGTGTCAGACTCGGGCCAGTTAGAGAAGCAGTTGGAGGATGTGTCGTCGGCACGCAGGGACCTGGAGGACTCGTCCAAACACATCAGGACTATGGAGAAACAGATGAAAAGCCTCTCGCAGGAGAGAGACGACCTGCATAAGGTAACGCTGGGGCTCTGGGTGTGTACTGCATGTTTGTTCTTGTACATCTATTCTACTGTATCTGTGTGTGCCCAGAGCTGAATACTCAGTAACGTTAAAACCAATAAGAACCGCTTCCGATATCCGAACCCAAGAACATATATATATGCGTATTTTTGACAATCTAACAGCTCAGTGCTGTTGGACTGATTAGCCTACACTGGTTTTTATCCAAATACAAATTCCGTTTTTTTTTTTTTTTTAATTTCTCTCATAATGACACGCCGGATATAGGCCGGATTGAAAGTGGTTAACAAATACGGATACGGTTAGTTGCCCTACCATACACTCCTAGTCCTCGTCTTAACGGTGGAATGCAATGTCTTCACCAGGATATTTTGGACGCCAGTGAGAAGCTGAAGGCTCAGTCCAAGGAGCTGAAGGAGGCTCACAGCCAGAGGAAACTGGCCATGCAGGAGTTCTCTGAGCTCAACGAGAGACTCACAGACCTCAGGTACCTCTGTCTGTAGTGACACTGACAAACACCAGCCATGTATCATCATCTGTAGTGACGCTGACAAACCCCATTGATGTACCTCCGTTTCACTGTCCTGCTGAGTCGGAACACTCAATTCTGAATTACATTGCTGGGCTTTGAGCCCCTTTTTTTGTAGCCTATTTTTTGGGATTGTTTAGCTCATTGCTGGGTGATTAACTGATTGATTTTCTGATCAACTGTGTGATCAACAAATGATTGTTGATTGGTTGGTTAGTTGATTGATTGTTTGCAATACACGCATAAATAATTAGTCACTTGACAAATACAGGGTAAATGGACATACATTTGTCCTTTTCAGAAAGCCCTGGTGTTTATTGCATTCATGCCATTTACATTTTCATATAATATCACTTTTACATTATATCTAGGCCTATATATTTTGTGATTTTTGTAGGGACGTCATCCTTTTTGCACTCAGTTTTGTTTTCACCTACACCACCCAACTGTGTTTTTGGCAAGAGCAGCGATGCATTTCGACTAAGGGATAAATGAAAGTGTGTTAATCTGAACGTGTTCTCCTCCAGGTCGGTCAAGCAGCGCCTGGGCCGCCAGCTGCGCGATAAGGAGGAGGAGATGGAGAGTCAGACTCAGAAGGTGGAAGCTCTCCGCCTGGAGGTGCGAAAGGCCGAGAGGGCCAAGAAGGAGGTAGAGTAGACCCCTGTAGTTGCTACTGTAGCGCACTCCCTCTCTGTGTCTGTGTTATGGTATGTGGTGGTTTGTGTTTGGTGGAGCCCTTGTTTAATATTGTCTCTCCATGAATATGTATACAAGACATCCATGCAGAATATATTAGATTTGTGCTGTATTGTAATTGGTGAATCTATTAGTAATCGTATCATTTGGCTATTATGTGAAATTAAACCAACCTTTGAAGGTGTGTTTCAAGGTGCGTGTTGTGTGAGCATGTGATTGAAAAAGAAAGGATCATTCTCTAATTGTGTGTGTGTGTGCTCTCAGATGGAGGCCCAGGCAGAGGAACAATCGTTGGAGGCACAGAAAGAGAGGAAACTGAGGGAGCGCAATGAGCAGTACAGCCGACAACTAGAAGAGGAGCTGGAAGGATTCAAGGTAAAACACACACGCGCACACGCACGTGTTGCAATGCCGTCCTCCCTCATCCACTCTTTCTCACCCACCTCACTGCCTCCCCACTCTTAAAACGTCTCCCCTCAATGTTAATTTTGACATTGATTTAGTTTTGTCGGTTTTATTTGACGAGATTAACACTGCCCTGTATCCCCCAGTCGAAGCCCATGGGCTCTGCCACGCCGTCCACTGCGGACCAGGAGGTGGGCCGCCTGCGGGGGGACCTGGAGAAGAAGGCTCTGCTGTACAAGGAGGAGCTGGACCGGCGGGAGGCGCAGCACGCCACCGAGCTGAAGGGCCTGCGCAAAGAACTACGCGACGCCGAGGGCCAGCACCTCGCCCTGCAGAAAGAGATCCTGATGCTCAAAGACAAGCTGGAGAAGACACGCCGCGAGAGGTACACGATGCGGTTATTTTTATATCATTCCGTTTGTTCTTAGAACCACCCGGCCAAGCCGGATGCACTACAGAGAGTTGGAACCCCAGACTCCAACTGTGGTGGGCAGGAACTTGACTCCTGCCTCACACAGACTCTACCACCCCTAGCAACATTCATTTATTTAATTTAATTTATATATATATATACCATTTTAAAGGAAACAAGGTGCCACAAGGCATCTCAACCATTGTGATAATGTCTGTTGTTTTCTTCATTTTCCTTTGCAGCGATGAATGTGTGAGGTAATTATGACCACTTTAAAAATAGCTCAACCCCCTGTGTAGAAAAAGTAATACAACAGATGTTTGAATAGTTCATCCTAGTCCATAATGGAATAGAGTTACATTAACCACAACTCAATTTGTAGTTCTGCTAGTAGCACTACCTTATCTTCTAAAAGCTTTTCAACTTTCCCACTATTCACAAAATTGTTCCTTAATTCTTTGATATGACAACATACAGAATTGCAATCCAGTCCTTGACCTGAAAAAGCACCACTGATATGGCAACAGTTAACTTTTCAGAAATTAATTTAGGAGACATTTTTGGAATCGGCCTCAGGTCTTAATGGG
Organism: Electrona antarctica; assembly: GCF_951216825.1. Lineage (NCBI taxonomy): Eukaryota > Metazoa > Chordata > Actinopteri > Myctophiformes > Myctophidae > Electrona > Electrona antarctica. The sequence continues at coordinate 25,140,000 of NC_136798.1, forward strand.
TTAAGTGGGCAGGCATAGATACACATACAGAAAACCCTGTCCTGGGTGGCTTGGCCTTCGTCCGCAGCATAAAAATCTTGTCTGCAGATCTCCATGTAATTAAATGCCTCTGTGTTGAGATTGGACTTCAGTGCACAATACTGCGTTCCAGAATGGTACATTCTACTGTCAGTACGGCAATGAAAACACAGGAGACGAGAGTAAAACCAAGGGATTAAAACAGCTGCTCTCTCTCTCTCAACACAAACACTATAGGTACATCCCACTGTGTGACTAGGAAATGAAACAGTTGGAAATAAAAGTAAAAACGTCTTTAGTTTTGTTGTTGTGGTGTGGAACCCCTGGGAACTTCTCAAGGACACAGGCTGATCAACTTCTAATATAGTTGTTTTTGAGGCAGAAAGCCCTCGTAGCTCTGTTATTGTACCCTCAAGCCTAGCTTCCCCTGCCTGGTCGCATTGACAGGATCACCCCTTGCTGGTCATCTTAATTCATTTTTATTATCCACACAACAGGCAAGGGTATCACATTCTGACTGCTTTAATAAGTTTGGGCTGAATAATGTGGTCGTTGTCCCACACACCTTTTAGTTCGGCTTTGAAATATGGTCATGCTCAGGCCCCCCCGGAAAGCGAGAATGATGGATGATGTTTTCCCTTGCTTAACCACATGAACCCTAGCATCCCTATTCTGGACAATTTACAATTTTACAATTTAGGCATTTAGCAGACGCTCTTAATCCAGAGCGACTTACATTAAGCAAGAACAAAAAGCATGGGAATACATCACATATATAAAAAGCATTTATCAAGAAACATGCGTAAGCTAAGAACATAACTAGAACATATCTATATAATGACACTATACATATAAACTAGGGCCGGGACTTTAACGCGTTAATTGAGATTAATTAACTACAGAAAAATTAACGCGTTAAAAAAATTAACGCATTTAATCGCACCTTTTTTTTCCATCGCGGAACGTTTCTCACTGGGTGCGTTTCTAGTAGTACTGAATAGGCTGCGGCACGCGAGCAGCAGCAGCAGCAGTTGTTTACTCTATACTACAGGCTACAGCTCCGTCAGAAAGCCCAAACCCAAATGAATCGAATGAAGAAGCCGCTTATATCGCTTTTGCTCCATGGATGGGACATTTAGATGTAAAAGCTATCGGATGGACGCGTGGATAGCGGCATGGCTGTGTGCAATGTCAGAGGGAAATGATCCATTTATGACCAACGTTAGCTTATATGCTAGGCTTGCTAGCTGCTTCAGTTTAACATGTCTCACAGACCACCGGAGACTCGCGGTGATTTCACCGCTGTCAAGCTGTCCTCGATGCGAAACATACTGAAGTAGCAAGCGACAAGCGTGGGTCAGCCCCAACCTCATGTGAAATGTTTCCCCCATAATAAAGTTGTTTTTATTTGTTCTCATGCCCCGCCATGTAAAGCACATTTGAGTATTTCATATACACACTGAAGACACTATATAGGCACTTGCTGCTCTTGTTTATCTGTTGGGATAAAAAAGTTGTATTGCTTAAAGGGGAATACCACTCATTTTCAACATTTTTCTATGGAGTTGTGTGCACTGGAAATAATAAAGTCACCCCATTATGTGTTGCCTATAGAGCGTCGCAGTCCCGCCTCCTACCCGGGACCAGGAAATGAAATCCAATGCATTATTCTCATAGACATTTCGTAAAGTATTTATTTAAAGACGGTTACGCCGCGGACAAAGCCAACTCGAGTCGTGACAACTCATGACAACACAAACAATATTTTGGACCAAACAAATAATTAGAAAGAAGAAAAACAACAAAAAAGTGTTGTAACCTGCCGTTTTTTTCTTCTTTCTAATTATTTGTTTGGTCCAAAATATTGTTTGTGTTGTCATGAGTTGTCACGACTCGAGTTGGCTTTGTCCGCGGCGTAACCGTCTTTAAATAAATACTTTACGAAATGTCTATGAGAATAATGCATTGGATTTCATTTCCTGGGCCATGGTAGGAGGCGGGACTGCGACGCTCTATAGAACTGGAGGTCTGAAAAAAACAGTAACATTATGAAGTACATTTTTGTGATGTCACTGAGATGTACTTCATAATGTTACTGATTTTTTTCAGACCTCCAGTTCTAGGCAACACAGAATGGGGGGGACTTTCTTATTATATCCACACAACAACTCTAAGGTATATTAATGACAGTAAAATGTTGAAAATGAGTGGAATCCCGTAGTCACTATTCACTGGGATACCAAAAAACATTAAAAAAAAAAGGTTTCTCACTGTTCTCGGGTTGAATAATGGTATGCGATTAAAATGCGATTAATCGAGATTAATTAACTACAAAGCCTCTGATTATTTAGATTAATTTTTTTAATCGAGTCCCAGCTCTAATATAAACTATACATATATATTATACTATGCTGTACATATATACTATGATGTGCTATGACTACATACAATGCAATTATTGTGCTGTCTACATGACATGCTATAAGTCTGTTTCAAATGCTATCTAAGTCTAAAAAGTGCTGTCTAAGGGGGTAGGGTAAGTGTAGGACATGTCATAGTGGGTAGGACATGTCATAGTAGGCGAGTTTGTGGATAGGCTATCTTTTGCTATTACCGGTAGTCAGGCTGGGGGATGCGTTCAGCTTGGAATGCTAAGGGTAGGGTTGAGAATGAAAGTAGAATGTCATCGCAATGATTTTGCTGTGAGCTTGTAGATCTTCTATTGTTGCCGTTGGGCTTAAAAATGCCCCCCAAAACATTGAAGTCATAAAGTATTCATGTCCTATTGTCCTCACAATTATAGTAATACAAACGTGTGTGTGTGTGTGTGTTTGTTCGTTCTCTTCCTTCCAGCCAAAGCGAGCGTGAAGAGTTTGAGACGGAGTACAAGCAGAAGTACGAGAGGGAGAGAGTACTTCTGACTGAAGAGAATAAGAAGCTATCCAGTGAACTGGATAAGGTGAGAGATGGCTGTCACACACATAGATATAAAAACCTAGATACTACATTGGATAAGGTGAGAGATGGCTGTCACACACATAGATATAAAAACCTAGATACTACATTGGATAAGGTGAGAGATGGCTGTCACACACATAGATATAAAAACCTAGATACTACATTGGATAAGGTGAGAGATGGCTGTCACACACACAGATATAAAAACCTAGATACTACATTGGCCGCTGCAGTTCACACTCCCAACGCCCAGGACTAAGTTCTTTGTCCTTTCTATTAGTAACGCCCGACTACCAGGACGAAGTATTGTCCAAAAGACGAAGTTTATTGATATGAGAAGGGATCGCATGGCTCCATAGCCCAGGAGCGCCTGTTGGGCAATCCTCGGTGTTGCGCAAGAGTGAGACGTCATCGGAAAACTCCCTCCCCTGTTTAGCTGATGAAAACGAAAATCTTAAAACGTTCATAACTCGCAATCTAAATCATCCCATCTAATTATGAAAAAATATTCTGTGTTAGACGGCGCTCCACGGTCCAGTCGCTAGTCGCGATAGATTTATTCTTACCCCCCGTTGTTGTCGATCGACTCTAGAGTGGTGTGGCTATTGTTAGCTGCTACACACACATTCACAACAACAACCGGTCCGTCCGGAAAAGGGGTCCGTGTTTATAAATCGAATGGGCGCTATAATGTAATGGATTAAATAACCCCGGGCAATTAAAGTGTTCATTGGCGCGACCTGCATCACAGTGAGGCCGGAAATCAAGTGGAAGTGCGGAAGGCACGCTGCCACTCAAAGTGACTACTGGCCAGTCACAGTGCGTCTTTTCCAGGACTTATCAATTCAATTCAAAGGAGCTTTATTGGAATGACAAAACAAACGTTTACATTGCCACCGATTGGCCTACTGAACATCCCCTTCTGTGACGCACGCGTAAGCTTGGCAAGCTCCCACGTGCCTCACGGAAGCATGCCCTCACTCGAGATACAGATGCCCCAGAGCCGAAGGAGGCGTCTACCTTTCTATGTCTATGGTCACACATGATGCTCAAACTAATTTGTTCTTAACCACACAACCATACGGACCAGTGCCACTTTCTTTTACAAAAAACAAACAAAACACAAACAAAAAGGGGGGGGCAATTTGTATTTGTGACATGATAGAGCGACACTCGTCAAAAGGATTGCGCAACAAAGTGGAAATGAGCTATCACTCACAAAAGACCGCGATACCCTAAGTAACCCCAGGTAATTCTTTCAGCACATTCCTTCCTCTGCCCCCCCTCCCTCTCTCCTGGTGAAGCCAAAGTAATCACTGTTCAATATCCTCTGTTAAAAACACCCCATAGCCTCCCGCGTACTCCCATGGAATGGCCCGCTGGATTGCACTTTATTGACTTTGGAAAGTTGGGAATGGGTACTTGGAAGTTGGAAGCAAGAAGCTCCCAAGTCAAATAATGTCTCGGTAAAGGAGAGGAGGCATTCTGACATGTGGAATAAAAAGCCAGGGTGTTTGTTATTTTTATGGTCTGCGTATGAAAGTTGAAAAGGCAATGTCCTGGTCAAATGTAGAACACATGTGGGTAGGAGTTCCAGTGGAATGATAGCACATGATTGTTATTGAAGAGTTATTATTCCACTATTGCATACCCAAAACTGATGTTTTTAAAATCCAAAATACCCGGAATGCATTACGTCTGTCTATCATAAACCCATAAACCAATCATAGGCAGAATACTACTGGAATACGTTAGCCTTGGCTTATCTCATCTTGGCATGTGATGTGCCCACTTACGAGGCTGCAGGAGAAACAAAGCAATATTGAAAGTAGATTCAAATGTAATTACATGTCTCGTGTCAGTTTATGAGAGGGAGAATGTGTAGGCCAACCTCCTAGAGCTTGACTTTCCCAGTTGAGACACTATTAAAGATTTAAAGAGTAGCCACAATACCGAAAGTAAAAGGCTCTCGTGGGATTTGAACCTAGGCTTGCCAGAGACACGATGTGCGGTTCCACATCACAGGGGCCTTCAACTGCGGCACCGCGCCTATGCTAGGACATTTCTGGGTATCTGGGCTTTATTTGAGTCAAGTGAAAGGAAGGATTAGAGAGAGGCTAAGACTTATGCACTGATGACAAAGTTCGCAAGATAGATTTGACCCCACGATGTCACAAATTTCACTGCACGCCACATAGCCCGCAGAACACCAGGTGTAAAGATAAATCTGAAACAGGATCCATTAAGTAACGTGAGTGAAAAATGACAAACAATAGCTGAATATTTGAGGAGGGAAGAAAAAAAGGGGGATAGAAGCACCGTGATTTATTTAATCTTCTAAAGCCTGGTTTCCACCAGAAAGGCTGTTAAAATGTCTGCAGGGATAAATCAAGCACACCTGAAGTCATTCGGAATTTCCTTTTACCATAATGAATTGTATTTCTTTATGATTTAGTATTATTTATTGTCTCCACCAGGCCAAAAGCATGGGGAGAGAGTATGTTTTGCACTCCGTCCGTGTGTGTGTGAGTCCATCCGTCTGTTACCAGCTAGCTAGCTATCTCCGGCACCGTTAACCAGGTCTATGCCAAATATTGCACACACACTCCCTGGATGCCAACGATGAACCTCTGCCCCACATTTTCCAGAACGGCCTGTTATAGCGCCACCAGGAGGCCAACTTTTGTAAAACACATTTTCTGATATTATTCCTGCAGATTCTGTCCAAAAATCCCGCAAATCGTTACACGGTATCTCTATAGTCATGTGTTCAAGACGGATCTGTCCGATATTTCATCCTAATTGGCTACATCCTAATTGGCTAACATTGGCTTTCAAAGTTTGCAGGATTGGCCCGTTTAGAACAAAAAGCCTCAAATCATGAACGCAGCGTGCAATTTACGTGACATCTTTCACCAACAGGTGGGTTTTTGCAAAACACATGTTTTGAACCAAATCATCCAATTGCCATCCAAGGAGTAAGAATAAATGGCACCCCTTTCACATTGACCTATTATAGCGCCACCAGGATGCCACAACCTGACCTGCCCTGGTGGAGACTGGTGCCCCGAGGGGCACTTTATCTAGTTATTATTATTTTGGTCAGAGTCTGCAGGAGTTCTTTTTCTGTATCATGCCATATAGGCTGGCTCAGGTTCCCTTGGCCGTGTGACACAAGTAGCAGTAGCAAAACAATACAAATATATATACTGTATCTTCAACATTACCTCAGACTCCCGACTGATGCAAGGCTTTGTGTGTGTGTGTGTGTGTCTGTGTATACATTAATGTATGCCTGTGTTGTTTTCTCAGCTGACCAGCATGTTTGAGAAGGTGAGCGGCAGCAACCGACAGCTGGAGGACGAGATGAGGGAGCTGGCTGACAAGAAGGAGAGCGTGGCACACTGGGAGGCTCAGATCACTGAGATCATTCAATGGTGAGACACACACACAGACGCACAGACACGCAACCACACACCACCTACTGTACATACATGTGTAACGGTTGTGCTCAAATTCTCATGTCATGTATCCTGTGACAGACAGACTTTCTCAAACTCAAAGCACGCATGCTGCATGCATGAATACTTGCTCACAAGGTGTATTAGCTGTGTATAGGATTCCATTATGGAGTAAAACGGCAGCAATTTCCACATACCTCTGCAGATCAGAGAACCCCCCCCCCCCCCCCCCCCCCCCCAGCTGACACTTCACCAGCTGTTCAGCTTCCCTTCCATGGACAAGACTGCAGTCTTCGCATAGCGTGCATACCAACCACACAGACACACAATACACACCCACACAGATGCACTTAGATGCAAATGCAATGATACCCACAGTCTGTTAAATTGACACGCACTGATATGCTCTCATAGATTCTACACAGACAGATACACACACACGCATTCCAAACATGCATTCATACACACTGGGGAATCTACCCTTCAGGAGAATTCAGGGGGTGCACAATGCCCCCTGGTGGACATGGTGTGTTACTGAAGAGAATTCAACCAGGAAATGAAATCAGGCTGGTTTGCTAGAGAGTCTCTTAGTGGTTACATTTGTAGTTTATTTGCATGCAATTTTGTATGTTGTGAAAAGGACTAATAGTTTGTGTGTGCACATGTGGTGCACTGCTATCGAGTATCTGGTTATTTTGTAGCACTGGAGGAGGACTTGCTGTCTTACCGTTATTTTACTGTGTTTATGGTTTCATCGCACACACTGTTTATTCTGCCTCATTGTTTAGGATTAGTGTTGGTGGCCAAGAGCAACTTCACTGTGTGTGTGTGTGTGTGTGTGTGTGTGTGTGTGTGTGTGTGTGTGTGTGTGTGTGTGTGTGTGTGTGTGTGTGTGTGTGTGTGTGTGTGTGTGTGTGTGTGTGTGTGTGTGTGTGTGTGATGTTGTAGCGATGAGGTGTCTGTTGCCCGCACAGGATGTGTAGTGATATCAATTTGTTTTAGTGACAGTTGTTTACGTGACTGTGTGGAGAGGCTGTGTGTGCTCTTTGTCATCTGTCCCCAACTGAGGACATATTTGAAGAATGTCCCGTCATCTTTCACCATACAAAGGAAGTCTGTTCATATTTAGGCTTTGGATTGGGTTGCATTTAAGGTTAGTGTTGGGTCTCTTGACGTAAAGTGCAAGACATTTAATTAATTAAATCCATCGCATGCACAAAGCCCGGAACAATACTGAAGGAAACTGTAGCGGAAAGTAGTGATCCCTTGCAAGATGAACACCCTGCTCTGTCTCTGTGTCAGAGCTAGGCAGTTTATAAATGCATGTTAAGTTTGCAGACATAGTTTCTAAATATTTTATTTCATTTATTTACTTCTTTTATTTTCAAGCCTTTTCTTTGATAGTGATAGTGGAGAGAGACAGGAAATCGTAGGATACAGAGTCGGGGATGGACATGCAGCAAAGGGCTCGGGTCGGATTCAAACCCAGGACAGAGCCTTAATGGTGTGTGCTCTATCAAGGGAGCCATGCCCTCACAACTATTACATTTATGCAAACATATGTGTGTGTGTGTTGCAGGGTGAGTGATGAGAAGGATGCTAGAGGTTACCTGCAGGCTCTGGCCACTAAAATGACAGAGGAGCTGGAAGGACTGAGGAACACCAGTCTGGGAGCACGGGCCACGGTGAGACATGCACAACTCTTCTTTACACATGCACACACACGCACACACGCACACACACACACACACACACACACAGTGTTTGGTTGTCTATCAAAGTTGGACTAAATGTAGAGTTAGACATGCATCTCTGGGAGTTTCCTTTCTATGCAATCATGCTCCTGCTTTTAGTATCTTTCTCTGCCTCTTTACACAGTGAAATCCTTAGATTATATTACTCCACAAATGGAACCAAATGGACCCATGCGTTTTACATTCTGACACTTGAGTATTATCTATCTTTCCACCCTCACATCACTGTCTATTTCATTCGGTAACATCTACTTTTCTGTTTCTCTCTCCCCAAGCAGGACATGCCGTGGAAGATGCGTCGCTTCGCAAAGCTGGACATGTCTGCCCGTCTGGAGCTGCAGTCGGCCCTGGACGCTGAGATCAGAGCCAAGCAGAGCATCCAGGATGAGCTCAACAAAGTGAAGGCCAACAGCATCTCCACAGAATGGTACATCCATTACAAAGTGAACACACTCAGACCCTCTCATAGACGTCTAGCCTCTTGCAGAGCCAGGCCGTAAACAAATCGGTGTGGTGCTCTTGTGGTGTTTTTCATGGGAACAAAAGCTTTGATAAACTTGTCATTATGGGTGTCATTGTGTTCTTTTATAATATGGGGTCTGTTGGCATTGGCAACTGGGCAAAAACCATAAGTCTTCATATACTTCTTGGATAATGTTATTTTCATTGAATGTACGTGTTTGTGTGTATCCCAGTAAACTGCAGGAAGTTGAGACTAAGAACCAGGATCTCCTGGCTGAGATCGACAGGTTGAAGAAAGAGACAGAGGAGATGCGACTACGTAGAGGTGAGAGCACAACCAACCTGAAACACCCAGGTTTTTACTGTCTGTCTTACAGTAGCTCTGTTTGCAAGAGCTATGGCAGCAAATTGTGTTGTGTATTTAGATGAAAGAAACTTTATCGGTCAGTATTCATTCATAATGATGATCAATAATATTTTTTTCATCCTTTTGTTATTGATGGAAATGAATGGGCTTTAGCAATCGGAAGACACAAGGAATAGAGCAACAAGTTGTTTGAGAGCCTGTTCTTAACGGTCTAAAATAATGGTTCACTGCCTCTGATGTAGATCTAATGCAGGACAAACTGTGCCTTTTAAGACCATAGACTATGGTTGTATCATGGTTTATATAAAAAAGAAGAAACGGTCACACTTGACTGAGAAATCAATTTCACGTGCAGTCGTCTGAAATAGCATAAGAAAACCACAAACATTAGATTAAAAAAAGCTTCAAAGACATTTTTCAAGGTTTTAGTCATCTCTCAGTGGAGTATCACTTTCTGTGGCTGCTGTGATTGTAAGCACAATTTTTATGGAATGAAACCTCAATTGGACTTCTGAAGTCGGCTGTTGAAATCGAGTTTTTATTGTAACTGGGACTTTAAATAAGAAACATTGTTTTGCACTGAGCCTGAGATTTGGCAAATATAATCTTCATTCCAGGCCCAAATCTCCAATGTTTATGCAAATCTTTTGCTTCCTACTAGCCTCACATTTACTGAACGAAAGGCTTTGATCATTATTTCTCAATTCACGTCCAAACACCTTTCTATCATTTTGTTTTGTGCCTGTTTGCTCTATGTCTCTGTAGGTGTCAAGCACCAGGATTCCCAGAATTCTTTCCTGGCTTTCCTCAACGCCCCAACCTCAGCCCTTGACCAGTTTGACGTAAGTGGCCCCTCCGTGACCCCATAACACTTCGACCTCACACGGTTTCGGCACGGGTTCCATATTAATCTTGTTTAATGTCAGCGGCCATCCATCAAATCCAGCTTCAAACAAATCAGTTATGTGCTTTCAAAGGATGATGGTCAAGAGGGCAGCAGTAGCTGAGTGGGTAGAGAGGCCGTCTGGGGAAATGGAAGGTTGCCGGTTCGACCCCCAGACCACCCAGTCTACATGTCCAAGTGTTCCTGAGCAAGACACTCAAAGGGATATTTCACTTTCAAACAGGTTTGAAAGTGAAATATCCTTTTTACTCCTAAGTGCTCCTCAGCCAAACAACTATAGGAGACTAAATGATTATTAGGATTATTAATATTAATAGAATAGAAATACTAATCCCTGAAGGGAAATTAAGAACAACAGCCTCTTTCATTAGCAACCACATCCAAGGCAATAAATAATAAAGCATGATATAAAAATCACACCCGTGTGAACTGAGTGGTGTAAGGTTTTATATAGCATGATCAGCTCTGATCTGACGTAATGAAATCACACCTGGATGTGATTTCACAACTGGCTTTTTTTGTGCAGAGAAAATGACCACGGTTGCTACGGTCATCCAGTTCACCCGGGTGTGATTTAATTACGTCAGAAATTATTTTGAACATAGCAACCATGGTCATTTTTTTATGCACACAAAAGCCAGTTGTAGGAGTGGTTTACACCACTCAAAAATCATCAATTAAAACAAGATTGTTGCATACAGGTCCTCATTCATAAAAGATTAAATCATGCCTGCCATGATTTAATTCTGTTAACTTATCAATTTGATTGATGATGCTGTTTCTTGAGTTCTTCCATCCTTTTCAAGACTGCAATTCTTTATCTTATGTGGCTTTTTAAGTTGTTTTTGTTCTCATCTTTCCAATATGTTTGTTTTTATTTTCTTGCTTCCCTTCTTTGGTATGTCAGGACTCTTATTCGTCATCCTCATCCTCTTTAATTGAGTTTTGGGAAGACGCTGTAAGTTTCTTTTTGTCCAGGACAAGGCTTATTTGTGTGTGCGTGCGTGTGTGAGTGTGAGTAGCTGTGTAGTTGTATGCAGTAGGAATTCTATAACTAGCCAAGAGGGAAAGAGAGTGTGATTGTTTGTGTATGTGCGAACAAGTGAGTGTTGGTGCACGTGATGGAGCAGATGTTGCCCTCTAACATGTGGGTGCTATCCAGTCTGCATTATGTTAGGCTAGTAGGCTATTTGAATGGCTGCCTTGGCTTTCTAGTGCTGGGGTTTGGCTTCAAATACACACGTGCACAAACACAGTACGCACACAGTACATGATTCATACTTTCATTAACACATTCCCTATTTTGGGCATGTCATTATAGGCAAAATTATTCACATTTTAAAGTCTTACAATGTATTAAAAAAAAAAAAAAACAGTATAAGAAAGGGTGTTAAGTGGTTAATTCCCCCTGTGACACACACCCTGCCTGCCATACACTCACAATCACATTTTGTGTCCACATGATCTCAACTCACTCCCAATCTCCAGCCCTCGTGGACATGACTTCATTTACCAAGGCTTCCATAACGAACGACCCATACAGTTCTCCTCTTCTTTTCCCCTCTGTGTGCGTAATTTATTTGCCTCTGTCCAGTTTGCTTTCTTGACATTCACTCGTGTCTTTGTCTCTGCCAACCCCTGCCTACTTGTCCCTTGCCACCGCAGCGCTCGCCATCCGTTGGGCCGACTAGCAAAGGCAGACGTGTAAGCAAGCTCTGTGTGCTCTGTGATGGCTGTTGTCTGGCCCTCAGAATGGCCTTTAGCTGTGTTGTGGTGTGTGTGTGTGCGTGTGTGGTTGCATGGTGGGTGCTTTAGTAAAAGGCTTTCCTGGTTATTGGATATGGAGTGTTGTTAAGGTCTCTTTGCTGTTGCATGGAGAACTGGAATATTGTGCCACCCTGTCCTGTCCTCCAATGTGTTTGCTTGCATTTATGTCTGTGTATTTTGTTTTTAATATCCACCAAAGTGGCTTCGTGAATGGCTTATATTGCATATGCTTTTGATGTGTCCATTTGTGTTCATTTTAACTTTGTTTGAAAGTGTAAAACTTTCAAACACAGCATGATCACTTACCTTTGATTCTTTGTCCTCTTGTGCTTGTAATACGTGCCCTTCAATTAAGTTGGTGTCCCGTCTCCTGTGTTAGGTTCGAGTGGGTTGAGATATTCTAAATCATTTTAAACCGGTGGTTCCTAAGTCCGGTCCGCGGGATGCCTACTACTAGTACTACTGGTTCCATCTTACCACCTCAAACTAGTCCCTGATAGAAGACGGCTAGTATAAGGACAGTTATATGCTGTTCCCGGAGGGCCAGAGTTGGGAACCACTGTTCTATTAAACCACAAACTATGTAGCTCCTGTTCTGTGTTGTTGTTGTGGTGCCTGCTTCTTCCCCTAAAGCATGGATCTGGTCATGGAGGCCCATGGTGTGTTATTCTTAGCTGTCCAATACAAACCTTTTGAAACTGACACTCCCTCCTCCCCTGGTCTTCCCTTTCGTTCTCTTCACTCCCCATCCTTTCTTCATCATCTCCCCTCTTTGCCGACTCCTTGTCGCCAACTTCCTCTTCATCTCTTCCTTCGATCCTTTATTTCCCTTCCTCTCTCTCCATCCTACCTCTCCCCTCATTCTCTTCCATGTCCCCGCTCCCTCCTTCCTCTCTCTCTCCATCCTACCTCTCCCCTCATTCTCTTCCATGTCCCCGCTCCCTCCTTCCTCTCTCTCTCCATCCTACCTCTCCCCTCATTCTCTTCCATGTCCCCGCTCCCTCCTTCCTCTCTCTCTCCATCCTACCTCTCCCCTCATTCTCTTCCATGTCCCCGCTCCCTCCTTCATCTCTCTCTCCATCCTACCTCTCCCCTCATTCTCTTCCATGTCCCCGCTCCCTTCTTCATCTCTCCCTCCATCCTACCTCTCCCCTCATTCTCTTCCATGTCCCCGCTCCCTCCTTCATCTCTCCCTCCATCCTACCTCTCCACTCATTCTCTTCCATGTCCCCGCTCCCTCCTTCATCTCTCCCTCCATCCTACCTCTCCCCTCATTCTCTTCCATGTCCCCGCTCCCTCCTTCATCTCTCCCTCCATCCTACCTCTCCACTCATTCTCTTCCATGTCCCCGCTCCCTCCTTCATCTCTCCCTCCATCCTACCTCTCCCCTCATTCTCTTCCATGTCCCCGCTCCCTCCTTCATCTCTCCCTCCATCCTACCTCTCCCCTCATTCTCTTCCATGTCCCCGCTCCCTCCTTCATCTCTCCCTCCATCCTACCTCTCCCCTCATTCTCTTCCATGTCCCCGCTCCCTCCTTCATCTCTCCCTCCATCCTACCTCTCCCCTCATTCTCTTCCATGTCCCCGCTCCCTCCTTCATCTCTCCCTCCATCCTACCTCTCCCCTCATTCTCTTCCATGTCCCCGCTCCCTCCTTCATCTCTCCCTCCATCCTACCTCTCCCCTCATTCTCTTCCATGTCCCCGCTCCCTCCTTCATCTCTCCCTCCATCCTACCTCTCCCCTCATTCTCTTCCATGTCCCCGCTCCCTCCTTCCTCTCTCTCTCCATCCTACCTCTCCCCTCATTCTCTTCCATGTCCCCGCTCCCTCCTTCATCTCTCCCTCCATCCTACCTCTCCCCTCATTCTCTTCCATGTCCCCGCTCCCTCCTTCATCTCTCCCTCCATCCTACCTCTCCCCTCATTCTCTTCCATGTCCCCGCTCCCTCCTTCATCTCTCCCTCCATCCTACCTCTCCCCTCATTCTCTTCCATGTCCCCGCTCCCTCCTTCCTCTCTCTCTCCATCCTACCTCTCCCCTCATTCTCTTCCATGTCCCCGCTCCCTCCTTCCTCTCTCTCTCCATCCTACCTCTCCCCTCATTCTCTTCCATGTCCCCGCTCCCTCCTTCCTCTCTCTCTCCATCCTACCTCTCCCCTCATTCTCTTCCATGTCCCCGCTCCCTCCTTCCTCTCTCTCTCCATCCTACCTCTCCCCTCATTCTCTTCCATGTCCCCGCTCCCTCCTTCATCTCTCCCTCCATCCTACCTCTCCCCTCATTCTCTTCCATGTCCCCGCTCCCTCCTTCATCTCTCCCTCCATCCTACCTCTCCCCTCATTCTCTTCCATGTCCCCGCTCCCTCCTTCATCTCTCCCTCCATCCTACCTCTCCCCTCATTCTCTTCCATGTCCCCGCTCCCTCCTTCATCTCTCCCTCCATCCTACCTCTCCCCTCATTCTCTTCCATGTCCCCGCTCCCTCCTTCATCTCTCCCTCCATCCTACCTCTCCCCTCATTCTCTTCCATGTCCCCGCTCCCTCCTTCATCTCTCCCTCCATCCTACCTCTCCCCTCATTCTCTTCCATGTCCCCGCTCCCTCCTTCATCTCTCCCTCCATCCTACCTCTCCCCTCATTCTCTTCCATGTCCCCGCTCCCTCCTTCATCTCTCCCTCCATCCTACCTCTCCCCTCATTCTCTTCCATGTCCCCGCTCCCTCCTTCATCTCTCCCTCCATCCTACCTCTCCCCTCATTCTCTTCCATGTCCCCGCTCCCTCCTTCCTCTCTCTCCATCCTACCGCTCCCCTCATTCTCTTCCATGTCCCCGCTCCCTCCTTCATCTCTCCCTCCATCCTACCTCTCCCCTCATTCTCTTCCATGTCCCCGCTCCCTCCTTCCTCTCTCTCTCATCCTACCTCTCCCCTCATTCTCTTCCATGTCCCCGCTCCCTCCTTCATCTCTCCCTCCATCCTACCTCTCCCCTCATTCTCTTCCATGTCCCCGCTCCCTCCTTCATCTCTCCCTCCATCCTACCTCTCCCCTCATTCTCTTCCATGTCCCCGCTCCCTCCTTCCTCTCTCTCTCATCCTACCATCCGCCCCCTCCCTGTCTCTCCGCAGGTGGACTCTATAGATAACTTCACACCTTCCAACACTCCATCCCGGGACGAGGACTCCAAGTCCCATCTCAAGTCTCGGTCGCGCTCGCCCTCCACGGCTAGCGACATGGAACCTATAGAGGTCAGAAACTTTTTTTTATTTTTAAGATTTATTTGACAATGTACACATAATTTATTATCATATCACTTTCACAACAACAAGTTGAAGCTAGTGAAATAAACCAAGAGGAGATTTTAAAGGTAGAACCTCAAAGAACAATTTACAATTTAGGCATTTAGCAGATGCTCTTAATCCAGAGCGATTTACAGTAGGCAAGAACAAAACATGGTAATACATCAAATACATAACAAAATGTTCATCAAGAATCATACGTACGCTAATAACCTAACAGTGGAATATCTATATTAATTAAACTATGCGTATACACTATAGAGTGCTATGTCTACATAGAATGCTATCTAAGTTACATAAGTTGAGCCTTTGAATATGCCTGTAAGGTCATCAAGGCTAGGGCTAGGGCAAGTGCTATGGTAAGTGCACAAGAACCTACCCCAAATCTTTTCATATGTTGCAGGCCTTCTCCTTACATTGTACAGTATCTTTTTCGGTGTACAGTAAGTTCATTCAGCCAATGCTTCTGTGAAGGTGACTTTTCAGATTTCCAAGTAACAGAATATTTGATTTTGTTTTGCGGCTGTACTGACGAGTGACACAAAATACATTTTGTTAAATTTTACATTGATCAGACCAACGTCTCCCAGTAACCAAAGCCAGGGCATGAAACTTGACTTACTTATCTGTAGCTGGTGATGGTAAACACAGTTGTCAGTCACTATCCTACCTGTTCAATTGGAATTAGTCAATTTCACCAGATAAAGTGACTTGTTAACTGGTGTATAATTAGCATGAATTATCTGAATTGTGCTGGGCACCGATGTTAACCATTTTCAACCTCGCATTTATATTTTGGGCATGGCATTATAGGCAAACATTTTCCAAAATAGCAGATCTACAAGCTCACAACACATTGTCAGCTTGTAATTGGGCATAAGTGGTAATCTGCCATCCTGCATTTAACCATCAGAATGCCGTTCCAACAAAAAAATAAGACCTCTACAACCCCCTGCACTAAAACACAACTAAGCATTTAATAATATAATCCAGAGGCGCACAAAGTAACTGCAGCTGCACAGCAAACCTAGTTACAGACAAGTGCTGAGTGACAGTCTTAACGCCTCTTTTATTCTTCAGTTAAAAGTGTCGTGTGACATCACTTGACAAAAATGTTGGATTTTTACAATTGTCGACTCAACACTTTAAACAAAGCATGAAGTAAAAGGAGGACATTCAGCATGTTGTCCCCTCAACCCTTGTCTGTGACCTTTCTTGCAGAATCTCTTTTCATAACTT